>NW_024882199.1:0-379645 GCF_019059575.1 Amphibalanus amphitrite | reverse complement strand
TCTCAGTCTTTGAGATCCTCCTTCCACGCTTCCATAGCCGACGTGCATCTTCTTGCATTGGGTCATCCCATCGGTTCCCTCCAATCCACAGTTGCTTCAGTAGCATTTTGGTCCGCACGGTGAACGGTGTCAGCAGGCCCAGAGGATCGAAAATCCTGGCGGATATTCTGAGAACGTTCCTCTTCGTAGGACGCAGGCTATCACTCAAGCTCACAAGGGAGCTGGGATCAAACCTCAAGCTGTCGTCCGTTGGGGCCCATACCACTCCCAACACCTTTTTCTCTTCTGTCCCACCATCAGGGAGTGGAATCGAGTTGGACTTGTCGTCTTCGACCGCAGCCAGCTTTCGATTGCTGGCCCATTTTCTCATATTCATCTTCGCCTCGCTGAAGATCTGCCTTGTCTCTTGGATGAATTTCTCTGCTTCCTCTTCTGTCTTCAGACTTGTCAACAGGTCGTCGCAGTACAAATCGGTACTCAGACGCAGAGCTGATGCAGCGCATGAGTCGGTATATTGACTCAGGTGCCGCCTGATTGTTGCCTGGAGGAGATAGGGTGACGCGCTGACCCCAAAGACGACTCGCTTCATCCGGAATACGGTCGGCTCTGCTCCAGGAGTTTCTCTCCAGAGGAATCTGGTCACATCGCGATCCTCTGGATGGAGGCTGATCTGCAGGAAGGCCTTTTCTATATCGGCTGATACAGCGACTCGGTGGAGCCGGAATCTCAGCAGGATTCCAGCGAGGTCTGCGATCAGATTGGGCCCGGCCAGCACGCAGTCGTTGAGGGAAATAGGGTGCCCGGCGGATGCATCAAACACAATCCGTATCTTCCCATTTTGTACACAGCGTGGTGTGACATGACGTGTAGAGGCCCATCGGGGGTGCTGGGGGCTCGCTCGGCGTAGTCGTTCTATATGTTGCAGGCACTTTAGAAAATCAGTCATTTTGTAAAATGCCTAGGCATTTTACAAAAAGACGGCTGTTTGAAAAATGACTGAACGCAACCAGGCTTTTTCAAAATGGCTAGCCATTTTACAAAATGACTAGGCGTTTTGCAAAATGCCTGACCAGCATGGAACGTAGATCCCACTACAGATACTATGGCCAACAGTTTTTGGACGTCTTCCTATACCCATATACATGGGTGTCGATTTGTATACCTTTGGGGGTGCTTCAGCACCCCCAATGCTCAAATGAGCCCCCAATGGTTTTCCGGGCACCCCCAATGATTTTGTCCCTCAATAACTCCCACTAACTCTGCTTGAGGAAAATAATTGTTCTGCAGTATTTCGCTACTAAAAATAAAACAATTACGCAATTTACAAGGCATGAAATAAAGATCTAAAGAAAAGAAAAGTTAGTTTTAAGAAGAAGGGCGAAAAAAGACGTTAAGTTGCAAAGACACTGGTGTGGGTCCGTCGTACACGTGTGTCAGACCCTTAGAGCTGCGGGCGCGTACTTTACAAGCCGGCAGGGGGCTCCAGAGACCGGCGACGGGCCCTGAGAGGCCAGCAAAGGGCCATCAGAGGCCGATGGTACCTTCAGAACCCTGTGGGGTCGTCTTTAGAGACCGGAACGGACTCAGACGCCGATGGGGCCCTCAGAGTCGCCGGTGTGGGGCCTTCAAATGTCACCGGTGGCAGGGTGGCCGTCACATACGCACTTGGGGGCCTTCAGAAGCTACGATGTTGGGCCCTCAGAGCCACCGATATAGGGCCTTAAGAGGCACTAGTGGTGGGGCCCTCAGATATGGCAATGTGGGGCCCTCGGACTGGAGGCGCCGGTGTGGGGGCTTCACAGTCGCCGGTGACGGCCCTCACACTTCACAGGCGCCGTTGTGGGGGCTCTCTGAGAGACTGCTTTAGGGCCATCACAGGCGCGCGTGGGGCCCTCAGAACTGCTGTTACGGAACGGACCTTTCATAGGCCGACAAGTTATCAAGAGGTCACCGGTGCCTTCAGGAGCCTTGTGGGGTTCTCAGAGACTGGCATGGTGCGCTCAGACGCCGCTGGGACCCTCCGAGTCACCTGTGTGGGGCCGTCAGGGTCGCTGGTAACTGACAAGGGCCCTCAGAACCGCCCATGTAGGGTTTTTAAAGGCATTGGTGTAGGGCCTCAGAGTTAGGGGTGTGGGGCCCTCAGAGACGCCGGTGTGGCGCTCAGGGGCGCCGGTGAGGGCCCTCACAGTCGCCGTTGTATTGTATTGTATTACCTTCATGGACAATCCACGCGGGGCGTGGCGATCGTTATAGGGGCCCTCAGAGAAATGGGTGTGAGGCCATTACAGGCGGGTGTGCAGCTCCTAGAGCTGGCCCCCTATACGCCGGTTAAGACCCCCAGAGGCCGGCAAGTGGCCCTCAGAGGCTGGCTTGGGGCCCTTATGGAGATAATGTTGGTACTTGTAGGCCCATGAGGTGTTCTTACGAGCCCTGTGGGGCCCTTCTGAGTCCAAATATAGCCAACGTGGAACCTCAGCGTCCAATTGGCGCCGCAGGGCCCCTCAGGCCCGAATAACCCGATGGGCCCCTGAACCTGATGGGGGGGGGGGGCATGTGCCTCACGGGCCCACCTGGCTACGCCACTGAGGAAAATCGTAAACCCATAAATATCGAAATGCGACCACCTGTCATTTTTTCAACGATTATTTTGATCGTCTGATTAACGCCAGAGCCTCGTAGCTATACCGTTGCCTCCCGCGCAATATCCGCCCCTGTGGACCGCAGGGGCTGCTGCACCGGTGCTAATCGCGATCATCGGTTTCTGTCACCTTATTACAGAGTTGCCGGGGCTGCTGCCGAGCTGCCGGCAAATGTACGACTTTTTTCGGAAAGATGTTTATTGTAATGAGGTAGCCAAGTACTAGGACGAGCAGAATGATTTTGAAGAACGTTTAACCTTTGGGAAATATTAGTGGAAATCCCGGGATTATCAGTACCTTATGGTGATACCCAACCATGCCTTGTACGGTTGTGCCCCATGGCAAAGCTGCAATCTTTCACCCGGTGCACGGGTTGAGCACCCCCAACCATTTTGAAAAATCGACACCCCTGCCCATATAGGTACGTGTTCAGCCTGTAGCTGATCGATTTGAAGCTCTGTGATGACGACAATGCTGAGTAACGACCAGGTTGAGTTGCAGACTCGGCTGTGGCATAAAGCATTGTTTAGTTAACGCTGTAAAAACTCCCAAGTACATCAACGCCGTTCATGTTCTGCCTGAAACTAGACCTAACAAAACCAGCCGGAGACCGGCCCTAGTCAATAGGCAGGCCCGGTTGATGTACAATTTCATGTAAACGAATGAGTGTAGTCTTTGTTTGATTGTGTCTTTGTTTGACAGCTTTGAGTACCTACTTGCATGGTCCCAGTTAAAAATATCAAGCTCCACATCGGGAGAATCATCAGGTTGCTTGGCGTAGGACGAGAGCGTTGGTTTCAGAAGACACTAACGCCTAAGTGTGTGGGATCGAATCCTCGCGACCTCTAATGGTTTTACAGATACAGGCCGGCATAGGGCCAGTCGTTTGTTGACGCTCCAGATCGATCATTTTAAATCCAGCAGCGTCGCTGACGTGGGGGTTGGAAATGTCGCGGGCCTGCACTTCTCAAAATAGAGAGAGGTAGGTATGGACTTCCCACTGCTGGACTCCTCTGGTCATAATGCCGGACTCCTCGGTCCACCTACACGCTACCAAAACGTATATAATTAGGTACTCGTATCTACAACACGCTGCTCAGTCATTTTGTAAAATGGCTAGGTATTTTGTAAAATGCCTAGGCATTTTGCAAAACAGGGCCTCGTCTAACATGTTAACTGGGGGGGCAATTGCCTCCCCAGTGGAGCGGATTGCCCCCCCAGTGGCCAACATTTGCCCCCCCCAGTCAAAACGTTAACTTCTCACAAAATTACCTTCTCCGCAATACGTTTTTGTTAGGAATCTTACATGGATTTAACGAGAAACATTAAATGATTTGTTCAATAACTGTTCAGTGTTCATGGCTACGGGAAAAGATAGGGTTTTGTGATTTTGAGAGCTGTGCCTTGTTTCACGGCACGCCGCTTCACCTCCGCTTCAGCGCGCTTCACTGAAGCGGCGAGTTAAACGGAACCTCCGATGCTAAGGTAAGACGTCATCACTAAACGCCAGCACGCTGTATTATATTGCTTGCAGTAGGTATTGTTTCGCATTGAAATCAGAAATATGGCTGTTACATTTCATGTTTGTATTCCGCGACATATCTCAATGCGAAGCAATACTGCAAGCAATATAATACAACACGCTGTTGTTTTGTGATGAGGTCATAGCCATAAGCGTAACTTTATATCTCTTTGTGGGTGCTCAAGCACCCCCAATCCTGAGCTCAGCACCCCCTGCCTTCTTAACCCTCGCCCCGTTGGGGGGGGGCCATTTTGGCCCCCCCCTGTGGTTTTTCCTGAATAGCAAGAAAACGGCGGCGCGCAGCGCCGCCAAATTTTCAGTACCTTCCCGGGCATCAATTTGACACCTTCACACTAAATTTCAAGTCTTAGGTCACCTTAGGTCAGGAGTTATTGAGGTCAAACTGAGGTCATGTTCGAGCAAAAATGAGCAAAAAACATGCAATCTTGAAACGCTCACCAAATCTACAGTTATCAAGCAATTTCAAAGTTCTTTATATGGTCTAGTAGACAAAAGGCGGCGCTACAAAACTGCTATCTCGAATTTTCAAAATTTTTGGTTTTTGACCCAAAAAAAATCAAAAAATTGATTTTTTTTTAGAAAAACTTTGAAAAAATCCAAAATTTTCCCGAATTTCGAAAAAAACCGGAATATATGTGATAGTCCCAGCGCTCTTCTATATACATACCAAATTTCAGATCGATATCTCGTTTTTTGGCCAAGTTATAGCGAAAAAACTGTTCAAAAATGATGACGTCAAATTTTTGAACTCAATTTTTAGCAATTCTAGACCTCGTACGGCAAAACAAAGACCACCATTGAACTCCCCGTGACGAGCTGCATCGATTCGATACCCATTTTATGCAAAAATATTAACTTTGAAATTTGACCTAATTTGACCTGACCTTGACCTGACCTTGACCTGACCTTGACCAAAACGTGATCTAAGCTGGCCCCAAAGGCTGCCTGACCCATATAATCGCATTTGTCATGTAAAATGGACCATAAAACATGTATCACACGACACTTTCATATTGTGACCCCCCGTGACCTGACCTCTGTGACCTGACCTGGTATCAGTGACCTCAAATAGCAAAATATGTGTTTGAAGAACATTTCCCCATCGATGATTTTCAATGAAATGCATTTTACTCGATTTTACAACGCATTTCTTGAAGTACCTGTAAACGGTGAAAATTGGACCTTTGACCTGACCTGTGACGTCATCGGTTTGACCTAGGTCAATAAAATTGGGTCACAAGGTAGTTCCCCGTTGGGGCTATCCAACGCCGTTTACCGCTTGTCGCTATGTTGCGTGGTTCTCGAGATCTTAGGGGGGGCCAAAATGGCCCCCCCCCCAACCGGGCGCGTTGCTCGGCAGAGCCCAACGGGGCGCGGGTTAACCCTCGCCCTGGCAGGGGGGGGGGTCGATGCGACCCCCCCTAAGGTTTTTCGGAGATAGCGTAAAAACGGCGGCGCGCAGCGCCGCCAAATTTGGCACAGCCTATGGGGCAACCTTTTTACATATGACCTGAAAATTTCAGGTCCGGGTGACCTTGGGTCAGGTCACCAGGTCAGAAAAACCGGTACAAGGTCATGGTCAAATTTCAATTTTCTTTTTGCACCTGTCCAACTCACAGTTTTGCACTGATTTCCTTCAAACTTTCAGGATGTGCTAAGTTCACCGAGTTGTATAACATATAGTTCGGGTTTTTTGAGGTCACTGACCTGAGGTCAGTTAGAGGTCATTACGTCGTAATGTTAAGCCTATGGGAAAATACTAAATTCGGAAAATACTGGAGATATCCGCTTCGTTCTATCACTTTTGTGCTTTGAAACCACAGTACTTAACAGCAGGTCACTTGGTGCTTCTTTGTTTGGTGTACTTATCCATGGGTCAGGTCAAATGAGGTCAACTGAGGTCAAATGACGTTTTTGCCAATAACTTGGCACATAATGACGCTAGAGCTTAAAAAATGGTATCATTGTGTTCCTGGTGATCAGCCGAATCGAATGATATGCGATATGATGCAATTTGGTTAACTTTAACTTAATTTATTCATTTAAGTTTACTTAAAATTTAAGAAAAAACTTTAAGTACACTTAAGCAAGCTAAAAAGTATATCATTCGACGCGCCTTGACGCGCTGAGTTCACTGGTGCTTTTCTTTTTGCTCTATCTTAATTAGATCAAAAGTTATAAGCGAAAAACTTTTGACCTGTTTTTAGCGAAATTTTTGCATTTATACCCCCCAAAACCCCCCTAAATATTGACCTAGAGCAACCAAATTTGCACAGGGGCGAGAACTCCAGGGGGCCCACCTACCTACCAAATTTGGTGTTTCTAGGTGCCATAGGAGCCAATCGCGAGGGGGGGGGTCGCATCGACCCCCCCCCCCCTGCCAAGCCGTGTTATGAAAAATGCCCTGCCAGGGCGAGGGTTAAAGCACCCCCAGCCTCCTCAAAACATTCCCAGCTGACTCAAGGCCCTCAATAATCAGAATGTCCATCTCCTAGTACTGTAATGAGCCCAGTGAATCATGCAAATACATACTATGCTTACTCAATTCAGTGACTAAGAGAATATACATTGAATAAATCACCACAAATTAAGATGCATGATATTTGTGTTAACATTACATCTGATATTATCAGGGGCCCGGGAACGATTTTCATGTTGGGGGGGGGGGGCGAGCCTAAAATACCTGACATGATGCATATAAAACAGTGGAATAGCTAGGGGTGTAAGGGGACACGTTTCCCCTCCCCCCATCGGGTTCAAAGGGACCCTTGGGTCCGAGAGGCCCTGTGGCGCCATTTGACCGCTGAGGGTTAACGATGGCCATATTTCTACTCAGAAGGGCCCCGTGGGGCTCTTTAGAGCACCTCATGGGCCCTAAATAGCCACACTAAGGTCTCCATAAGGGCCCCACGCCGACTTCTGAGGGCCTCTTGCGGCTTTTAAGGACACCTCGGTGGTCTCCAAAGGCCCGTTAAGCCTGAAACAGACTCTTTCCGCAGTCAGGAAATCGCATGCGAGAGCCTATTCAAATACATGGAAGCACGCTCGCATCAATCGCACGCACCTCCCGCGAGCGATTGATGCGAGAGGAATTACAATGTTTTTGAATAGGCTCTCGCATGCGATTTCCTGAACGCGGAAAGAGTCTGCTTCAGCCTTTACTGGCCTCTGAGAGGTCTTACCGGCCAATGAGGAAAAGTTCTAGGGGCATTTCCCACCTGTGATGGTCCCACACTTATTTTTCTGAGGGCCCCATAACGGCAACTATGGGGCCCTCGTCGGTGCCTTTGAGGGCCCACACCGGTGTCTCTGAGGGTTTCACACCCCCAACTCCGAGTGCCTACACCAGTGCCTATTAAAGCCCTATATCGGCGGCTCTGAGGACCCACCCAACACCTGCGCATCTAAAGGCCACCCACTGATGACTTGAGGGCCCCACAACGGTGACCCTGAGGGCCCCACCGGCGTCTGACAGTACCATGCCGGTCTCTTAGGACCCCGCAGGACTTCTTCTGCCGGCCTAATAAGGACCCCTTGCCGGTCACTGAGACCCCCTGCCGGCTTGTAGAGAGTTCGCGTCAGCAGCTCTAAAGGCCCCACACCCGTCTGTAACGGCTCTACACCAGCGTCTATGAGGGCCCGGAGCAACGCCTGTAAGGACCCTCATCGGCGCCTCTGAGAGAATCACACTAGCACCTCTGATCGCCCACACCGGCACCTGCATGGCGGCCCCACACCGGTGCCTCCCTTACCGGCGGCTCTGAGGGCCCTACGCCGGTGATTCTGAGGGTGCCACCGATAACTGAAGGCACCACACAAGCCCTTAGTGTAGCTGAGCTTTAATCCCATACCGGCCCTCCGAGGGCGCCACGTCAGTGCACTCATTGCCCCACACCCCTCCCTCACACCCGGAGCGGGTAAACTGTGTTATACCTATAGCAACGATTTTACCACCGTTGTACGTCAATGTATTTCTCAAAGTTGACTCAAAATGGTCCAGTACAAAATCTGGCCTGCCAAACTTATGGCCAAGGTCAGGCCCAAGCACGTTTTGGGCAATCAGTCTCAGTCCATGACTCCATTCTTCGGCAACTACGGTGCAAGGCTGATACTGTAGAAACTTGCAATTTGTACCCTTGACCTGACCTTGACCTTGACCTCAAACTTTAAATTAAGTGCATGTTTTTAGTTATTCGTGATGAGATCTTTCGATTGGCGTTTGAATTTTCCAAATCGGACCAATAGTTCGGGAGATAACAGGGGGGTAAAATTTATCCCCCCAGCCCCGCGCGTTCGGCTGGAGAGTGGAAACCCCAGCCCCGCGCGGGTTAATGCATTGGGTGAGCCAAAATTGTTTTACAGTGGCGCTATTAAAACAAGCTCTCGAGCCGATTTAACATCATTTCTTGCATCAATGATGCCTGATGGCTACAGTTAAAAAGAACAGCTAAAAAACTACAAAAACTGTGGAATGCCTTTCTGAAAGCTATTGAGCACCCCCAATGATTTTTGGAAAACTACACCCATGGGTCATACCTTAGCATCGGAGGTTCCGTTTACCTCACCGCTTCAGTGAAGCGCGCTGAAGCGAAGTGAAGGGGCGTGCCGTGAAACAGGGCCCAGAGAGCGCCGAGTAGCAAATCATAAAATGGCAGCTGGCCAGCAACCCAGCTCGTGTTTGCCTCCCCCCCCCCACAAACATACAAACTCAATGAAACGCCCAACACGGATAGTACCTATGTTTATCACTGTCTGGTGGGTCAATGTGAAGGGGTAGCACACTAATGTTAGCCCTCGCCGGTATTGGCGTTTTTCCCGTCGCGAACGTATAGGGGGGGGGGGGGTCCGTTGGACCCCCTTGCCGTTTCGCCCCTGATCGAGCTAGAACTTCGCGGAACAAACGACCGTGTTGCCCGTGACGAGAGGAAAACGATGATACCCAATTTCAAGATCCTTAGTCATCAGTTGACCTTCCAGGTCAGGTCAATGACCCAAAAGTCGGGGAAATCGGGACCTGTTAGAACGTCGTAAAGGGTGGCTGTTATGGTTTTTTCGGGGTGCTGATCACGAATACCATGTTAGTTATGATAATAGATAATGTCTCCATGCATTAAGGCCAGGTCGGGTCAAATCAGGTCAGATCAACCAGTAAGGATTTTGCCGGGTATTCGTAGTAGGTGGCAAACACCTCTGACAGCTTCGTAACATGTTGCGAAGGCACCAAAACTTCTTCGTAATTGTTCAAATGGCTGCTAAATTCAAATCAGCTCCAAACACTGGTCTAAAAGCGTGTTAAACTCGAAAAAGTGAACCGAGGTCATCAAAGGTCAATGAACTGACCTGACCTTTCGGAGACCTTGACACCCACCCTTATGCATGGGAGCAACATCATATTCCATGTTTAAACGCTTGAAACCACGAAAAGACTGCAAACGCTCGGCTAATGCGAGCCGACGTAGGCCGAATTGCGATTCCGGATAAACCTGGTCTCGAAAAGTAACTCACAGGTCAAAGGTCATTTGGGTCAGGGTCATGAAAGTTTCAGAGTTGGTGTGAAATTGATAAACGCGAGGGTACTCAAAGTTGTGTCGCGATCGGTCGCTTTTTGCGCGACTTATTTGCGAAAAACCGAGAGGAGTCCGTTCGACCCTCCCCCCCCCCCCGCACCCTTCTGCTATGCATACGGGCGAGGGTTACGGTATGGCGCAGATCGCCTATTTTGGTTTTTGTTTTGTTTTCTTTTGTTAAAAAAATCATGTTCTCAGGGCTGTGCCGAAAAACAAGTGGCCTAAATCCGGTGAGAAAACAGGATTTGGGGGTACCCTAGGTTTGGCTCCTTCAGTCTCTGCCCCCCCAGTGAAAATTCCTTAGACGAGGCCCTGTTGCAAAATGACTGGAGAGTCAGTCATTTTGTAAAATGCCTAGGCTTTTTGCAAAAAGCCTGGAAAATCAGGCATTTTGCAAAATGCCTAGGCATTTTACAAAATGACTGCTTTTCTAAAGTGCCTGCAACATATATACTGCATCAGAGCTTGCTCATATTCCTGCCTTCGTCCTCTAGACTCTAAAGCCTTCTCGCAACGCTCGAGGCTTACTCGAGCTAGTTTGTCATCTTCAGGGAGACTGTCAAAGTTTTCTTTCTTTGGCCAGCGCACTTCGTATCGTCCATCGTCGAGTCTTGTGCACGTGTTCTCGAAGTGTGACACCGCTGCATTTTCCAGATTCTGTTTTTCCTCGCGTGCACTAGCGAATGGAGGGCTCTTGATCCCGATCGAATCCAGGTCCCAGATCCGCTCAAGATCTTCACTGGCATTCGTCGTTCGAACGAAGAGAGTCTGTTTGCTTTCTTCTTCAGTTGAATTGACTCGGCCGCCCAGAATCCACCCAAAAATGGACTCCATCGCGATCGGACCGGACATGCTGTGTCGTACACGTCCGGTCATGACGTCCTGGTAAAAATCCATTCCCAGCAGTATGTCGACTTCCTGTCCGTCTTTCCACTCTTCTGGGGGATCAGCGAGCTCAAGATCTTGCAAGTGATCCAGCTCTTCTTGATTCACTGTGAGGCTTGTGTTCACCGGGCCACAGATGGTGTCAATCTGGACCAAACTCAGTGTAAGGCCGCTGGACATGCTACCCATCTTCCTCAGCGTGACACACACCTTCTTCATTGACTTGTGATGTTTCTCAGTACCTCCGAATGTCACTATCTGAGTGTCTTGCTCTCCGACAGTTTTGCACTCCAGTTTCGTAGCCAGCCGTTTTGTAATAACTGACTGGTTAGAGCCGGAATCCACAAGCATTCTAGCGCACTTCAAGCCCGCTGCCCCGACAGCCATAACGCGAGCAGTCTGCAGGGCGACGCCAGTTTTGTTTTGCACTTGCGACCGAGCTGCGAGGACTTGTGCGGGTCTCTTCGAAGCTTCCGATTCGTTGTCAAAGCAGAGTAGGTCATGATGTTTCCGCTGGCATGCAGTGCACGTTTTCTTACTCTCGCAAGTGCTAGCGATGTGCTTTGGACGCAGGCACAGAAAACAACAGCCGGATGCTAGCAGTCGCTTACGTCGCTCTTCGACACTGAGTATTAAAACATCTTGGCATACTTCTGTGGCGTGCTGCTGCTCACAAAAAGCGCATTTCAGGGTTTTTGCACTTACTTGTAGTGCAGATGCGGATCGAACTGTTTCCGCCTGTCCCGACACTCTGAAACTCCTTGGTCTCGCGTCCCTGCTCCACTGAGGCTTCCTATTCAGATCAAATAAGGTCTGGCCTCTTGCTTCCAAATATTGTTGAGCAGTTTCGGTAAGATCTTCAAGAGAGGCCAGATCCCTTTCCTTCAAGAACAGGCGGAGCTCGGGAGTACACGTGTTCATGAACTGTTCTCGAATTATCAGCGCCTTCAAGCCGTCTCTCGAGTCGTTAGTCTCTGTCATTTCGATCCATCGCTTAAGATATGCTTGTAGTCGGACTACGAACTGCACAGGTGTCTCATCTTGTTCAGGCCTCGACTCCCTCAGCTTCTTTCGATAGCCCTCTGCTGTCAGTCCGTAACGCCTTAGCAGTACATGTTTCAGATGTTCATAGTCGGAAGACTCTTCAGCGTCCAGTCGATAATAAACATTCTAGCGCCTTGCCGGTTAACAAGGCGCTCAGTGAGACCGCCCACTGCTCCTCTTCCCATCCAGCGGCCCGAGCAAACCTCTCAAATCTCAGGAGATAACTGTCCATTTCATCACGGCCTTCAACAAATGGAGGCAGTTTTGGAGTCAGCACAGGGTCTGCGGCTTGTCTTGATGTGCTCTGTGTCTCATTTTGATATTGCAACTTTTCTAACTCGTGTTTCCGTTCCTTTTCTCGTTCTTCTCTTTGTTTTTCTCGTTCCTCTCTTTCCTTTACGCGTTCCTCTCTTTCCTTTACGCGTTCTTCTCTTTCCTCTTCGCGTTTTTCTCTTTCCTTTTCTCGCTCTTTATCGCGCTCCAATCTTCTCTCCTCTCGCTCCACATCCTTGTCCATACGCTCAGCTGCAAACTTCAGCGCGTCTTCACCTTGCAATCCGTATCGTGTTGCTGATTCTAAGTACTTTTTCATGTCGATTGTCCTGTCACGGTCGCCAATTATATTGTCATTCTTCAATATTAGGATTCTGTCTGTTTTACTTTGTTCAGAATTAAAGTTAAAATCGATTAATCATAAGTTAACGAAAGAACGTTTCTGTGACTCAAGTCCATCTGTATTCTCTCTTTTTTAGCCCGACATGCTCTGCAAGACCATTTTAAACAGGGCGAGCTGTGTCACGTGACAGACACCCATATAGCACATCTGCTGCGTGATTCGCAACAGGAACTCGCGGGCTATCGCCTACAGCCCTGATGAAGTGGCTCCCGTGATGAAAGGAAAAAATCCGGCATCAGTAATGGTGTTCGGGGCCGTCGCAAGTGATGGCCGCATAATGCCGCCCCATTTCATGCCTGCTGGTGTGATGATCGACACTGACGCGTATTTGACCATCCTGAAGGAGTCTCTCATCCCCTGGATGATGAAATACTATGACTTGAGCAAAGTCATGCTGGTGCAAGACTCCGCCCCAGCACATGCTTCCCAGAGGGTGCAAGATTTCCTGAGCCAGAGGATCCCCCTATATGTACTCAAGGACATATGGCCCTCCAACTCGCCTGACTTGAATCCATGCGACTTTTGGATGTGGGGCGTGGTAGAACAAAAGTCCAACTCGACCACTCCTGCCAACGTTTCTGACCTGAAGAAGGCCATCAGGAAGGCAGTCAGCACCATTGACAAGGACGAGGCCCGGCGCGCGTGCTCCGCTTTCCGGCGCCGTCTCGAGAGGGTGCGGGACGCCGACGGCGATCACATCGAGTGACAAGGCTGTGCGTACATGACACAATACACGTGCGAACTTTCAACTTTCTGTGTTTTCATTCACCGTATTAATAGCATGTTGAAATTAGGTCTGAAAATTCCCAATTTACCTGCAACACCCCTGGCAGTTTCCTCATTTGACCTTCATACTGCACGTTCACCACTCACTGAGAAAAAAAATTATTCCCCTGGAACACCTTTAAGGGTGTGTACCAAACTGCACCTCGCTGGGGTGTCAGACGGGTGTCACTTTTGACACCAATACAGGTGTCATTGGGAATGAAACACCGGGTGTCTGACACCCTTTTAGGTGTCTGATACCCTTTTGGGTGCACACCCAAAAGGGTGTCAGACACCCGGTGTTTGATTCCCAATGACACCTGTATTGGTGTCAAAAGTGACACCCGTCTGACACCCCAGCGAGGTGCAGTTTGGTACACACCCTTAAAGGTGTTACGAGAGTGTCCATTGGATGCCAAAAAAGGTGTCGACACATTCTTACATTTATTGGTTCAAACAGGCATATCGCATACAATGGCATTCCTATCTTGTATACAGCAACAAACTATAAAGTACAAAAAATATGGGCCCTATATTTACGGAGAAATCCAATGAAAACTCACCGAAACACATCGGGTCCATTCACAGTGAGAAGTTGCTCGCATTTCAGCAATGATAATTAACCGTCGATTATCTCCAACCAGATGTTATTCCGCAGTTCACTTGCTTTCGTTTCCATGGTGCAATGCTGTGTTGTCATCCTCACTCCAGACTTCAAATTTCACCGAGTACCGCCCGCCTCGTCATTTGAATAAACACGGAGCAAGCTACAAATAAAAGCTAAACATTATCATTAACGCACAATCACTTGAAGAAGTACACTGCGAACAACGTTCGGCGCCACTTTATCCACATAAATTCAAAAAAAGCCCTGCCATCACTCACACCGCACACGCACCACGTGGCACGCCGCCGCCAACTGAAATCTAACGGCTTTCCTGCAAGGTGGCGCTTTTTGATCTTCGCATGGTTGACGCCGTGACTAGCACACAAATGACGTCACACAATGAAGCTTGCTGATTGGGTAATGATTCAAACCACTGGACCTGCTGTGGTTTCTAGCAGTGCTACGGAGTCAGAGTCGGAGTCTGATGGAGTTGGCAGTTCTGGCCGGAATAGGAGTCCATTTTGGAAGACAGAGCGGGAGTGCGAGTCACTGAAAATCCGTTAGACACCGCATCCCTGGTTCCTAACACAAGTGACGTCAGAACAATTTATGTGATGATTTAGGTTCGAATACACGACAGCTTTCAAACATTTCATGACTCATGCTGGAATGTTCCTCAACAAATGACAACACACGTGAAGGTATCACAAGGGTATCAGATCCCTTTTAAGGAACATTTTTGTTTACACCTTTTGAAGTGTTGATGGTTTAGGGTGTTTGACACCCGAATGGATGTTGGTGTAGGACACCCATTAATGTGTCTTTCTGAATCCCATCATGGTGTGTTTAAAAGCGCGTTGCACTTGAAGGTTGTCATCGTGGTGTTGTATAGATTCCCAAAACAACATTTTTGACACCAATCTGGGCGTTATATATGACACTGCAATGATGTCCGACACCCGTGAGACACCCCATGGGAATATTTTTCCTCATTTTTTTTCACGCTGTTTTTGGTGTCAGATCCTTTTGCAAGTGTCAATGTGACACCTCTAGCAGTGTCGGACACTCTTAACATTCCGCTTCAATAAATGGCAACACCTGTGAAGGCATCATAAGGGTGTCAGATGCTTTTAAAAGAACATTTTTGACACCTTTTAGGGTGTTTGATACCTTAGAGTGTTTGATACCCGGATGGGTGTGGGTGTCGGACACCTATTAAGGTGTCATGCTGAATCCCATTAAGGTATATCTAAACGCTCGCATGCGAACGAACACTTGAAAGGGTGTCATCGTGGTGTTGTACACCTTAATGATTCCCTAAACAGCATTTTTCAACACCAATCTGGGTGTTCGATGACACCTCCAATGGTGTGTGACACCCGTAAAACACCCCTGGGGAATAATTTTTTTTCTCAGTGCTGTCATTCTTCTGACAGGTATTTCATGTCCTGTGTACGATGTGAGCTGACATCTGGTTTTCTTCATGTTGAGGCCTTCAGCCTGCGCTTCTGGAATCATGGTTACCGGACAGCCTGTGTCCACAATGAACGTGACGTTCTTCTCGTTGACAGCCATTTTCACTTTGATTCCTGCCTTCCCTTTTGATGTGCTTTGGTACGCACACAGATTTTTTTTTTCAACTTCATCATCTTGGGCTTCTTTTTCCACATTCAGCGTTTTTCCATTTCTGCACGCTGCTTTCAGATGTCCTTGTTTCCCACAGGTGTGGCATCTGACGTGGGGTGGTGCCCTGCAGAACTTGATCAGGTGGTTCGTTTTCCCACACCTGAAGCGATGTCTCCTTTCATTGTTTTCATTTTTCCATGTCTTCCCTTGACAATTTGCATTTTCCATGTCCTCTTATCTTCATGGCTCTTTCTTCATTTACATTCCATGGTTTCCTTCTTTCCTTCAGTGATTCATTTCTTTCTTGGTTCTGCCACTTCACCTTGTTCACTGCTTCTTCTTCTGCACTTTTTCCCATTCTTCTTACTTGTTCATTCACTGTTGCGTCAGTTGACCATATCATAATGGCACGCGATAGGGTCAGCACTCTTTCTTTGAGCATTGACTCCTTGACCTTGGAGGATGGGCACGTTGCCAAGAGGTTGTCCCTGATCAGATTGCCCATTTCCGAAGCTTCAAAATTGCATTTTCTTGCTTGCGTTTTCAGTTTAGCTACATACTCCTCTACCTTACCTCCTTCTTATTGCATCATGTTGAAGACATGACGCTCCACCACCGTGTTCACTTGAGGCTTGAAATGCTTTTCCAATTGTGCTCTCAGTTTGACGTATGGGTCGGTTTCATCAGCTATATCAGGCAGCGTATCAACAATTTCTTGTACATCCGGGCCAAGAAGATGCAGCACGATGTTCACTTTTTGAGCAGATGATTCAATATTTTGAGCACCCATGTAATTTTCAACTGATTTGATCACACTGAACTGAAAAACCACAGGGGGGCCAAAATGCCCCCCCCCCCCCATCAGGGCGTGGGTTAAACTCCGAGCTGTTAAGGTGCGCTACCTCCCAAAATTTATTTTAGGGTCGACGAAGGCAGCTGATTTGGTTCCGCTGAAGCGCCCCTACACAGCGCGTCAGCTCGCGTAAAACAAACACCACATTTCTGGTCTGATGATGACATTGATCTGATTAGCTTTTACCATATGTATTTCAACTACATTCTGCTCCTGACGTCATCGACCACAACAGTGAGGCTGCTATGAGTGTTGCGTTTTTTATGTACTTGCATCCAAATACCTGCCAGCCAGCCACTTAGTCTGGCAAACCTAAGAAAGAACGGATTTAAAGTGCACCGGCCATTGATGCATGTGCATTTATACCGTGAGGGAATATTTTCTCTTACAGCTTTTCACACGAATTTCTCCGAACCATACATTTCAAGTGATTAGAACACGTGCTAAGTGATTCAGGTGCTTTAACTCCGTTCTTTCTTAGGTTTGCCAGACTATAGTTAGATTGCGGCCAGCAATATTTGATAATTGTAACGTACGGCAAGTAGAGATAGCTTCTAGTATGCGCGTACAGTCTCTCTTGAAAATACAGCGCTCTTGTGCGGTGTATTCATCAAGCCCGACCGAAGGAAGGCTGTTTGATTTGAGTATCACCGAACCGATTATTCTGTTGTTTTCCATTGGGACTCAAATGGTTTGGTGATTCCCGGTTTTAACCCTCGCACCGACGGGGGGGGCGGATATCCGCCCCCCCCTAAGGTTTTTCGCGAAGAGCAGGAAAACCGCGGCGCGTAGCGCCGCGAAATTTAGTATGACTATAACCTCATCAATTTTACACATGGTGTGCAAGTTTGAACTTCCTACCTTTTAAGGTCAGGTCACCAGGTCACTTTGAATGACCCAACCTCAAGTCACTTTTTTGCAACTTTGTCACCGTGCCAGAGCTACAGTAGATGTCGGAGGCCCTTGAAAGTCGCAGGATATTATTAGGTCATTAGTAGCTACAATTTGTATATCTCGGAATTTTGATATCGGTGACCTAAGGTCAGGTCAATTTCGCGACCTCCCCATTATAAGTCAATGGGGGAAAAATCAACTCCCTGTTTTTACCACTAAAACAGGTCGGAATGGCCCCATATACCATACATGACTTCATATACGATCAACCTTCACTACCTTGAGGTCTGTTTTGCTGTTGGGCAGCTGTGAGGTCATGTGACGTCATCAAAGGTCACCAAAGGTTTTTGGCCAATAACTCCGTACAGGAACAAGATACAGACGTGTGGATGGTCTCATTGTGCTCAGCTCGTCAAGACGCATCGAATGATATACATGATGACCTCGAGGTCACGTGACCTGAGGTAAACCTTTGACCTTGACCTTTCGAGGTCAACATATATATATATATATATATATATATATATATATATATATATTTTTGCATGTGATGTTGCAAAAAAATATATATATCAAAAATATATATATCAAATGCAAATACGCTCTGGCTTTCAACATCACATGCAAAAATGAAGACATTCTGCCGAAGTATACGAATATATATATATATATATATATATATATATATATATATATATATATATATATATATATATATATATATATATATATATATATATATATATATATATATATATATATTAGGGTGGCACTTAATTTCGACTTTTTTAATTTCAACCGGGACGGGTAGCCATATTGTTCTACCTCACGAAAAAATGATCTGTATGAAATTTTATCAAAAAATATTTATATTTAGAGGTAGCTCAATGGGGTCATACTTGGTACATATTGACAAAACGTTTATTGTGAACGGGGATTCAGATGTGCGTCGCGCCCTTCCAAGCATTGTCATATTTGAGCTGTAACACGTTTAAATGAATGATAGATGCCTTCCTACTTGTTTCATAACCACAGTGTTTCTCGCCGCAAACGCGCTGTGACGCAATGCATGATTCAACCAATGGCCGTTCAGCGTAGTTCAGCTTATTTTGTTCGGTGACGGTAGCTCGCTGCCAGGCGTGCAACTTCAGCTCTTCTCTCGTATTACGATGGTTGGGAAGGGTCACGAGACTGCTAGCACTTACCGTGGTTACATGAGGAAATAAATGCGTATCAGGAATGGTTTTTCTTCGCTGAGTATTGTGAACCGTTTGTAATACGCATTTACTCTGCTCATGTATCCCCGGTCACTGATGCGCAGGGGGACACTGCCAGTGTACGGCCACAGGGCAGGTCTCCGTGTCTTCGTGATGTCAGGGAGAAGATGTGCACGTGAAAAAGATAAGTTGTGTTTTGCTTAGCCATTTCAGAACATTTTTCGCTAGCCAGGCTCAAACTGACAGGCCGCAGCAAACGCTGTTCTAGAATTTCTCGATGAGTGAGAGTTGAAGGATTGAGTGAAAGCGCTCAGTTTTGACACAAGTGCATCGAACACCGGCCTCAATGCAGGAGCCTGCACGATCATCGAGCAGCGGCTCGAGCAGGACTTGCTCCACCTGACTTGCCACAACATTTACGAGTTTGTTCTATAAAGACATTTTCAGCCTGCCTCGGCCCGTCCAGCGGCCCGGACGTTGTTTTGTTTAAGCGCTTCCATAAAAAGTGGGCGTCTAGATGGAACGAACTACGAAGCCATAAACCTTCAAAAACTGTGACATGTCCCACCTCCACAACCCGCGTGATGCTCTTGCACAGTTCGGTCACATATCCTTGACCGCCAGCACTCACCCGACAACCGTGAGATGCTGGAGCTGGCCATCACTGTCCTCGGCGGTGCTCCGAAACGAGGTATGAAGATCGCTCGCCCCGATATGCTCCATGTGTGCTGGTTGACCAATGCCATTTACGCTACGAAGCTTTACCGCTTTCGAGCACAATCCCGGCTCACTACGACTAAGAAGAAGAGCCTCCAGCCGCCAGCGAATCGTGACCTTTGTGGTAACAACGTAGTTTTCGGCTCGATTCAATGCACCGCTTCTGGCGTCTGCACCAGCGCAAGATCTCGACTTCCTCAAGTCCCTCCTGGAGTACGAATTGGACGAATTGGTGTTCGAATTGGTGTCCAAGGCGACAGCCATTGCCTTCAGCCGTCACCTCTGGTATCTAAATGAGAGGCTGGTCGCCCTCAACTTCTAATGGAGGAGATTACGATCGCTGCCACTAAACGTGAGATGGCTGCATCGTTACGAGAGAAGGAGAGGGCCGAGTACCCCTCCCCCCCCCCGTCGAGCCCATGGTTGAATCTACTATAGCTTCAGTCTCTAGCAAGTCCACGGCAGACTTCGTCATATCACAACTGGCTTCACAAGCTTCTTCAGCATCCTCGGTATATGGACACCGACTTCCTCTTGAAGGATCCGATTCTTAAGAAGGTCAAGCCAATCTACAACGCCGCCATGCGCTACATGAGGTCTCTTCACGCCTCTACGACTTCGCGGAACGAGGAGGCATTTTGTTGATGGCCAGGAAATCGATCTGACCCCCACGAAGGATAAAGACTAACAGCAGCTCCTCATGTAGCAGTAGATCGTCGAGGAGCAAGACGCAAGCATTCTGACATACGCAAGGCGATCGTAACTTCTAAGTAGGCAAGACTAGCCGACGAATGATGTGTACAACTGTTGGCTGATTACGGATGATACCGCTTTCTCTTTTCATGGAGTTATGCAGTAAGTTATGCATACCTTCAAAAGAATTATATACCTCATGTGTACCTACATATCTGAGCTTTAGGTGCTGAAGCGTTTCAATTAAGTCTTGGCGACGTCCAATGTCATTGTGAACATCAGAAATACACGTGGAAATTAAAATTTCGGCAAAGTTGTGTTTTTCACAAAAATGCGAACTTTGACCTGGTTGAGCTACCTCTAAATAAACATATTTTCCAAAAATATTTTACACACAACGTTTTCTCGGGTGGTAGAACAGATTGGCTGCCCGTCCCGTTGAAAATTCTCAAAACGAAATTTTAGCCCCGTATTAGTGCCACCCTAATATATATATATATATATATATATATATATATATATATATATATATATATATATATATATATATATATATAAATATATATATATATATATATATATATATATATATATATATATATATATATATATATATATATATATATATATATTATTATCAGAAAAGTTATTTTCCGGTTGAGTTACCAATACTTTGCACGCATCATTTCACACGAGACTTTGCACATGCCAAGTTGACTTGCCAAGTTGACGTCATTTTGCTGGATGTTTCGCACTTGGCCTGACTTCGCACTTGGACTGGGAGCATAAACGCCCGTCCATTCGCAAACGGCCTAGGCCAACTGCAATAACGCACATGGACTAGTCCATTCGCAAACGGCCTAGTCCAAGTGCGTTATCGCACTTGGACTAGGCCATTCGCGAATGGACTAGCCTTCGCACTTGGCCCGCAACATATATATATCATTCGATGCGGATAGACGAGAGGATCACGATGATGCCCTTAGTTTGTTCCTATCTTGACTAATTCGAAAGTTATTCGAGAAATACTCTCTCCATATCTAGCGCCGCCATTTTGACTTTTTCGACCCCTGTGACGTCATCTTTGACCTGACCTGAAAATGACCTGAGTAAAAATTGTAGATCTTGGCCGTGCGTATCCGATGCCGTTTACCGCTTGTCGCTATCTTGCTTCGTTCTCGAGATCTCAGGGGGGGGGGCGGTCATCCGCCCCCCCCGTCGGTGCGAAGTTGGCGCAGACCCCCGTCGGTGCGCGGGTTAAAGGGACTATCCCACCTTCTAAAGTGTTGTTAAAACCAGTTAAATTGTGCCCGACTTTATAGATTGGATGACCAGGAACACGGTTCTGGCATTTATTTTTCATTAAACATCTTAGGCTTCCCATATTCCAAACACAAACTTTCAAATATGTGACGTCACAGCCCAAAATTACCTCCTTCCCCAGGCCACATTACTGTCATAAAGCTGATTCTTTTTACTCTGTAGGCACCACAACAAAGTTCAGACCAAGTTTTAAGCGATTTTTCAATGAACAAACCCATTTAAATCAGAATGACTAAACGAGGTGACGTCACACTAACGGTCGCTCCATGTTGAAGATAGGGCCTTGTACAAGGCCCATTTTCAAACGAAGGGAACGAATTTCTTCAACACCAAGAGGCCGCGGGGGCTGCAACCTAGATAGATAGTGGTTTCTGAACCTCGCCGCAAACTTGGCTATCTCAACTCAAACCCCATGTTAGATGTGGGATAGTCCCTTTAAGAGCCTTTCTTTTTTCGGTTGGAGCCTTCCTATGGTTGGACTTGATGGATCCGGCGCACGGATGCGCGAAACTTTCTAGCTGGACTGTACACATGAGACTGCAGTGAGGCCTTGACTGCAGTGAGCACGGTGCCGTCCCGCCCACCTCCCTCTGTGTTCCGCTGCTGTTGTAGCTGCTCCGGTTCGGTGACGTATGTGAGGAGGCTCGACGCCGAGTCGGCGCCACCCGCCACGAGCTGGTCGACTACGTCACTGGCCTGTTCCCGCTGCTGGTGGCGCACGTCTGGCTGGCGGCCAGGGTCCGTGTCACCGTGCCCGGACTGAGCGGCTTCTACACTGGTGAGAGCATACCACCAAACACGCCACCAATTGTTGGGGTGGCGTGACGTCAACATCATTAAAAAAACACCAAATTTTTAAACTGATTCTTGCTAAAATTAGAATTTAGATAAGAAGCAATTATATCTGTGTCATATTTTCCGCATTTTTCGATAAGCTCAATTTATTATTCTATACGTATTTCCCCAAAATATTAGTTTTTTAATGGCCGAAATCCAAAATTTTGCAGCAAACGAGATAGTTTTTGAATAGTGCATCGAGCGACGAGCGTTGCCCCATTCACAGTGTACGCGCGCCTCACGCACGCTGCAGCCGTTCACCATCCCGGTCCAGTGGCCTGCCATTGTGTAGCTTGTAACAGGCGTGTGTGTCGGGCTGTGCCTCGCAGACCTCCAGTGCACTGCTGGGCGGATGTCGCTGGCTGCTGCCGACCTGGCGCACATGATGGACAAACTGCCAGACGACCTCAAAGTCCTCAATGTGAAAGGTATGTCCACAGACACCCACGCACCAGCCGCCAATACGCCGGCACGGAGACCACATAGACACAAACTAATGAGTAATAAGGTACATATACCTACACAACCGAATTAGTGACATGTTACTCCATACCGTTTACTGCTGCAGCTGTACACGGCTCTGTTGATGTACAGTCGGCTGACACAGCTCCGTCCCACAGGTCCGGCAGTGACGGGCACGCGGTGGCCCACGGGGTTCTGGTCTGGCCTGCACGTCTCTCTGGAGGGAGTTGGCGACGACACAGTCGCCCTGGTGGCTGACCTGAAGCGAAATGTCCGCGTGCTGCACCTGCTCGGTGAGGTGGCGCAGAGCCGACGCCTCAAAGGCGTCAGGTCGGCCGGCAATGGGGGCGCCGAGTAACGCCATGATAGAGGAGGTGGCTAGTGGAGTGAGCTTTTGCAGCTGAACAACATCGAATATTGCACCGTATCAGTCTTACTCTTACCTACCTACAGAGTCCCACTTCTTTGAATGCTGATGCATCAGTAATTACTGTTTTTAAAACACCAAATGAATGTCCATCCATCACACTGATAGGTGTATTTGTGTTTTACTGAAATGACGAGGCCCCGAAGCTCGGAACCACTCGAAGCCAGATGACTGACAACGTCGAATGTGATCTGTGTTGTTGCAGATTCTCCCGACGTCACCGGCAGGGCGCTGGATTCGATCTCACGCATCTCGGGTCTGCGCACGATCCGGATGGTCGGTACGTCTGCTGCCCGGTAGCTACGTTACAGTTATATGCTGAACGGTATGCTGTTATGTTGCTCGTTTGATAGTCGAGTCTTCCGCGTTTAAAATGAGGGAAATTTCCACTTGAATTTCTATTGTGCAAACTGTGGACGAACGAACTGAAGCTCGACACGTCACTATCACCCCAAACGTGGCCTCGAGAACTCCTTTGACGGCGGCCGAACGGCTGATGGCAGTCCAACCGTCATCCCCCAAACGTGGCCCAACGGTTGGTGAGCCAGAGCCGACAGCCGGGGGCTGCGACCGCTCCTCCGGCTCGGCCGGCGAACCTCACGCTAGTGCCGACAATACGGGGACGACCATCAAACGGGCCACTGACTGGCAGATCAGATCTCGTCATTATGATGTAATAATGAGAAGGAAACACTTCAATAACGAGATGCTAACGCCTACTTTGTCACACCACAACGGGAGGTCCAGAAATGTATGTTTAATATTTAACGGATGATATTGAAAATATAAAATGGGCCACTGATCAAGGTGTTCTACACGAAATAATATTAAAATATGAGAGATGAAGTGTTATTTCGCGATTTGTTTGGTCCAATTTATCTCCGAACGCGCTAATTGCTTTTGCAGCCATATATGCTCGATATCGTATCGTGGTGTTGGAACCAGGACACTGGCGTGGGTGACCTCACTGCAGTCCGTGCAGATGTCTTAACACGCGCAGTGGAAGGGGGGGGGGCGGATTTCGCCCACCCCTCCTGTTTTTCGCCAATAACTCGCGCCGCAAACATAATATTAATGTGAAATTTTGGCTACCTGTCCAGAATTGAATTGCGGATCTTCTCGTGCAAGAAATAAGAAAATCGGTTCCCAACTTTTCTAGTAATAGCGGTGTAAAGTCAAACATCCTGCCGCCGCCGCGGCGCGGCGGCGCGGCGGCCGGCGCTAGCCGTTACGCGCCGCCTGAATTGTAGACTGTGCCGGGGCGGGACGGTTCCGTCTTTACATCGCGCTCCTTACTGCTGATTAGATTAGATTCGCGTCAAATTTGGTGAGAAGACTGAGAAATGTACAGGCAATCATATGGTCAAAGAATTTTGAAAATCGGCCGGTAACAACTTGAGTTATGAGTGTGTAAACACAAAATTGTGATTGCCGCGTTTCCCGCGTCGGCCGATCCCGCTTCAGCCGGCGACATCTTACCCTTGTCAGGCTTCTAACTGCCATATTTATTGTTGGATTAAATAGAAATTCACCATACATACTCGCAAATGTTTGGTCTTTCGTATAGTGAAAGAAAAAAGAAAATCGGCCGGTAACTTTTTGAGTTAGCGGCGTGTAAACGCAAAAAAGTCGCTCATATGGCAGATTTGACCACATTTGACCTCATTTGACCTTCAAGATATTGACCTAGGGTCATGAAATTCACACACAACAGAGTTCCCCATGGCCCACACCTACCCTCCAAATTTCGTCTTTCTAGCTCCAGTGGGAGCTGAGATCTTAGGGGGGGCGACATCCGCCCCCCCCCCTTCCACTGGGCGTAGTACTCGCAACCCTTCCACTGCGCGTGTTAACTATGTCTGTGTGCCTGTTTATACATGTGCGTGCTTTCCAGAATGTGCTGGTCTAATGGGTGGCAGCCTGGAGCCCCTCTCCAGACTGCACAAATTAGACGACCTCACCCTGTCCGGCGGCGTCCCTGACGCCGTGCTGGACAGTCTCAGCGGCTGCCAGGGGCTGGGGATCCTTAAACTGGGGGACCGCCAGCGGCCGGCAGAGACGGCCTTCACAGCAGCAGCGGTCAGCAGGTCAGTCAGCAGACACTTACGACGGAATAGTGGGCACCTAGCTAATACCGTAATTAACCGGTTTGCCACCCACCTGAGGACCGTTAGGTAGCATTTGTCTACTACTATGCATTTCAGACCCTCTGTCACAGTCCTTTTCGGCTATTTTTCGTTTCCTATGGGATTGATTTTAGCCAAACTTTGGCATAGGTAGTTTGAGACCCCTACCTAATTTTCATCAATATGGTTTATTAGTTCAAAACATGCACTTGTCATTAACTGATAATGTTAAGGCCTTCTGAGCCCTGCTTAGAGGCTGGCGCAGGCTGGGCGCTGTCTCCCCTCTGATTGGTCGTGACGCACTGGCACACTGCACCTTGGCTCCCGGGGGAGGGAGGCTCTTTAGAGCCCCCCGTCATGCGCGGGTTTATTTGGATCAGTTGGTGATTTCCTGCATTTAGGCCAGTTCAGGTCAGGTCAGGTCAGGTCAACCAGTAGGGATCCTGCCGGCTATTAATCCCTCTCCCGCACATGGGGGGGGGGGCTGCCACCCCCACCCCCAGGAGTTTTTCTGCTCTGCACTCAACATTTTTATAGCTAGAAGGCTGATATTTCGTATAGCTGCTCCTCTATCCTTATTGATGTCCACTGAAAATTTCAAGTTTCTGTGGTTCTTGGTTTCGGAGATATGTGAACTTGTTGTTCAGGTCATGTCGTGACCCAAATGACCAATTCTCAACATCTTGCGTTGGCTGTGGGCCTTGTGGGCTTTTGGCACCTATATTTTGGCTTTTTTTTGCCAGTCTCACCTCCCACCTATCATGGAACATGTTGTTCGACGATGTACAGATGTCAAGGTCAAGGTCAAGGTCAGCCTAGGCCATCTAAAATAATTGCGTTTTAGGCAAGCTGAATTTACTTATTGCAAAGTTTCTTTGACTGTATTGTTGGTAAAACCTTCTCATTTCATGAATTTAGAGTTGCAAAATTTCCCCCAAAGGCTGCTACCGGCACCGCCCCGCCCCACAAAAATTTTCTGGGATACCGGCATGCTACCACGGCCCAAGCAAAAACACCACCAAATTACCGGCATACTAAAAAAAACCTGCAATGTTGATTCTAGCTTACCCCTACAAGAGATGCCACACTTTGGCAATTTTAGTACCCATCCCAGTTCCCACCCAGCAGCCACCCAATGTCCAACCTAACTACGAACAGGATGATTTTGGCTCAGTTGGCCCCACAAATACCCACAATTTTGAAACTCAGTTCCAGTCTATAACTGTTAAAATATCACGTGTAATCAAAGAGGTATTGCCTACAAAAAGCAGTAAGAAAAAAGCATCAAAAAAGCAATGACAAAAAGAACTTAAATTACTGAATTGTTTCTGATGACTGGACAGTTCAAGTTAGCAGTAATCACATTAACATTTCAGAGGTGTTCTACTATTCCACATTCTCCTAAAATGTTGCAGGAACCTACCAACCAAAATCAAATTTTGAAATCCAGATGGCCACAACATAAAAAGTACCTACAGATTCGGCCATCTGCCTGAGGAAGCGAGATCAACACCTTTTTTCCTTTTCGCCATGGCTTGCTGGCTCATGAATAAGATACGAAGCATTTGAAAATGTGAAAAACTCACTTGTCCTGAGAACAGTCACCAAATAATATGCAAAAAAACGATTACCCGCTTTCTCGAAGCATCTTCCTCTCCAAACACAAGGTTATCAACTATCAAAGATTTCGAAACAGATGCGCCATAATAACAGAGACTTTTAACCAGTTGATTAAATTGCTGCAAAAAAAAAGTTTCTGAACTGTAGCAGACTGCCTCATAAATGATTTGTTGATGTGAATGATCCAAAACGATATTGAATTCTGATGTAATCAACATTGTAAATTTAGTTCACTACAAGAAAATGCATTCCCTTTCAGGAATTAAACCAAAAAGGCATACGAATAAATATTACGTCATCATCTTACATCCTTCCATCAGGGGAGAGAAGATCTAAAAAGTCAATCCTTGGAGTTGGTTCCCCTGTTATTCTGCGCCACTTTGTTTACCTATTTTGTATGCATATTGTGTTTTCTTGTAAAGATGAGACAAAATGCCAGTTTATTTGATTTACATTTCATTTTTGGGACCAAAGTCAGGCTCAGGGCTACCTAATACCTGCCTTTTCAGCTGGATTTTCAGTGTCAAATACTTTGTAGAGTATCTCAGACCACATCTCAGGACTCAAGGCCAGTTTCCAAACAATGTGTTTTGTGGTGTTTTGATTCTGCCTTTTCCTCTAGGGAACGTTGTCATGAACATTTATTTATTTTGTTGTATTTTACCTATTACATACCATTAGACTTACTGATTGATCGAGCTTTTGCAGCATGAATAAATATTCTTCCATTTATTGACCACAGTAGATTCTTGACAATCCTAATTATAACGAAACCTGTGAATCGCTGAGGTCCATGTGTTATCCCTACCCTTAGCAATGTCACTTCTACCACAAAATGTATTTTGCAGTGGCTAATATTGCTGTAATTATAATTTGATAGCCTCTTAGTGCCCAAAGTTTAAACCATATGCTAATATTTTCTATTTTTGTGCAAAATCAAAAATACCGGCATGCTACCGGCAAGACATGCCAGATACCACGAAAAAACCTGCGGTAGTGAAAATTTACCGGCATGCCGGTAGTGCGGTAGGGAAACTTTGCAACATGATCTCATGTACCTAATATGGACACATAAACAATCGGTGCACACATCAGTATACACACAGACCCACACAGACATACAAACACATATCATTGACCTTGACCTAACTTGACCTGAAATGACCTTAGCAATAAAAACCTGGTCGGGTAGTGTGACAAAGAGGTTCTAGCTGGCTTGGCACCACAAAACGGCGTCGTCATCGGTATATGATGAGCAGCGCACTTGATATTCAACGGTGACCCAAAACAGCAGTCAGCAACATCTTTTAGTTTGACCTGACCTGGAAGGTCAATGACTGACCTAAGAAGGTTGTTTCGTGCTCAGTGCCGTGCCAGCAAGTGACACGTCACGCCTTTATTGGCCCACACGTTGATATCGATACAAAAGGCGACCCACAACATATCGATATAAGCGACTCATAACTTATCGATATAGGCGACTCATCATATCGATACATCTCCCCCCAAAAAAAGCAAAACGGTACAACAGACTACGACCTACTCGTACAGGGGATCACGAACGCGACCCGTACAGCCGGCCGCTGCGGGTCCTGCTCGGACTCGCCGCTGCGGAAGGACAGGGCTCCGGCGTCTGACCCGGCGGAGAGATAGCCGGCCGCGGCATCGAGACAGTCGGGCTCGGCCGCACTGAAACACCAACAGGCACGCCCGGCGACGGCCGCACAGATTCCGGCACGCCCGGCGACGGCCGCACCGACAAGGGCACCGGGAGGTCCGACGAGCCCGTGGGAGGCTCGATCCCCGGTGACAGGCGCAGGGCGCCTCGATTGCGCCTCACTGTATGACGATTGTTATCTACCACATAACTTCGTCGCCCGATCCGCTCACGCACTGTCACTCGCTCACGCCAGTCCGGGTCGATCCTTGTTCGCACCCGCACTACATCCCCAGGCCGCAACGGCGGCAAGTCGCGAGCTCCGTGATGCTTGTTGAAGCTCCTTCGTTGAAGCTCCTTCCTCTCACCATCTCTCCTCCTCGCGGCGTCGAGTGTAGAGTCCTAGCCGTCCTTACGGCGCGCTCAGCGGCGCCGTTCGAAGACGGCGTGTGAGGGTCGGTTATCCGATGCCAGAAACCGTACTCGGTGGACAGGTTCTGGAACACATGTGACGTGAACTGAGTTCCACCATCGGACGTTACCATGTCGGGGATTCCATGGCGGGCGAATAGCGTTTTGAGTCGTTCTACTACCGCCGAACTCGTGAGACGGGGAAGACGTTGAATCTCAAGGTATCTGCTGAGCACATCCACTGTAATCAGGTAATCGTGACCGCTGTGATGACAGATGTCACAGGCAATGTGACTCCACACAGACACTGGGACGGGAGTCGGTATGAGTGTCTCACGATGCTGTTGTGGACTGTTTATCTGACAAAACTGACACTGGCTCACATATCTCTTCAGATCCTCAGAGATCCCGGGCCACCAGACTGATTGGTCAGCTCGTTGTCGGCATTTGGATAGACCAAAGTGGCCATCATTGTGCAGCTTATTCAAAATCTCTGACCTGATACTCGAAGGGATGACGAGACGGTTGCGGTACAGGAGCAGAGGGCCTGACGACAGGTGCACCACACTCAGGTCATGCCGGACGCTGAAGTAGTCCTGCAGGGCCCTCGGACCCTCCATCCAGCCATGAAGAGTCTGCTGGGTGACACGACAGATGTCATCATCCCTCTCCTGCAGCACCCGAATCTCCTCCAGGCGGTGATCACTCACGGGCAGGCTGCCGATCACGCCGGACACGTAATCGCTGACGTCATTCTGCAAGACAGTGGCGAGATTGTCGGTCTCTTTGCAGGGATGCCGGGATAGGTAATCTGGTACAACATGCTGCTTTCCAGGCACATAGGTGGCGACTGGATTGTACCTTGTCAAACGCATCAAAAGTCTCTGGCATCGAACAGGTGTGTCGACTAGGCTCTTTGAGTTGATCAACGGAATCAACGGTTTATGATCTAACTCAAGTCGAAACTGTGGTAGACCAGACAGTAGCATGTGCATTCGTTCACACGTCCAGACAGCAGCCAATAACTCTTTTTCAATTTGAGCATATCGTTGCTCGCATGGGGTCAGCGTCCTGCTACAAAACGCAACGGGTCTCAGCTGGGAGTCGGGTTGTCGCTGCAACACACAGCCACCGATGCCATAGCTGCTCGCATCAGCACTCACAATGGTCTCTCTGGTTGGGTCATAGAAAGCTAACACAGGAGCACCAGTTAGCATCTGCTTTACTTCGTCAAGAGCCTTTTGCTGAACATGCGACCACACCCATGCTACATCCTTTTTTAACAAGTCGTTTAGGGGCTTCAGCTTGCTTTGAATCTGGGGCACAAACTTACCCAGATAGTTGACGGTTCCAAGTAGGCTCCTCAGTTCCTGCTCGTTCTGTGGCGCCTGCAGTTCCCTCACTGCTGCGAGCTTGGCAGGATCCGGTTCCACTCCTCTGCTGCTGATCTTCTGGCCCAAGAAGATGATGCTGTCCTTCTTGAACTCGCACTTCGCTTTGTTCAGCTTCAGCCCGGATGACTCGATCCGCTGGAGAACTGCCTGCAGACGCTCGTCGTGCGTCACACTGTCACCGTACACAACAATGTCATCCATGTATATCAGTACACCATCGAGACCAGCCAGCATTTCCTGCATCTTTTTCTGAAAACATTCAGGCGCCAGGTTTATCCCCATTGGAAGCCGCTGGAATGCCTTCCTGCCAAATGGGGTGAGGCAAGTGGTCAGTAGCTGCGACTCCCTGTCCAGTGGGAGCTGGTAGAACCCCGAGCTGGCATCCAGCTTGCTGTAGATGCTCGAACCTGCAAGTTCAGCTGTCAACTGTTCCACAGTGGGGATAGGGTGGATCTCTCTCTTCACACACTTGTTCAGGTTCTTGTAATCGACCGTGATGCGGACTGAACCACCACCCTTGGGAACGGGCACCATTGGTGCACACCAGTCAGTGGGTTCTGAGACTGACCTGATGATTCCAGCATCCTCCATTCTCTCCAGTTCCTGTTTCACGGACTTCAGCAGTGGGAATGGCACATTACGAGCAGTATGCACAGCAGAGGGTACGGCATCATCAACAAGCCTGATTTTGATTGGTGATGTGTTCATCAAACCAGTTGGACCAAACACATTCTGAGACAGTCTCACCTCTCCAGTGAATTCAATCACTCCGAGCCTCTCTCCAGTGGAGCGTGACAACAGATTCTGAGAAGTGTCCAGAACATAGAAATGTTCATTCTCAAGGCTCACCTGCTTGTACTTGATGGTTGCACTGAATACTCCCAGGACATCAAGGGCACCACCAACACTGGTCAGCTGTCTTGAGGTGGGCAGCAGGTCTGGCTTCTGCACCATCTGCTCATACTGCTGGAGAGACATGACGTTAACATCTGCACCAGAGTCCACTTTGAAACTGACTTGACTTTGACCAACCTCAACAGAAACTGTCCAGTCCTTGCTCTTGTGCCCTTCAACCACCCCAAGAAAATAACTTTCCTCCTGATCCTCATCATGTTCAGTATCTGGGGCACATTGGACACTCTGAACTCTATGGCTTGAACCCGAGCAAACATTTGCAAAGTGGTCCCTGCCACCACACTTGAAACAGGTTTTCCCCAGGGCTGGACATTGCTGCGGACTGGTATGCCTCCTCCTTCCACAATACCTGCATGTTGTGGAGAGTAGTGATCCTCTGCCTGCTCGTCCACGACCTGATCTTGGTCTGGACGAGGCTGGATCTGGCTGGCTCTGGCTTCGTCCAACAGCTGGTCCAGGCTGGCTTGGGCGTCTCGCTTGATGTGGTGCTGGCTTGTATCTCGCTCTGCTTTCAATCCTGTTCACATTGTCTGTGGTACTCGGGTCATGCACGAGTTCATGATTACGAAGCATCTGCACCACAACTTCAAGAGTCACATCTGAATCCAGAGCTCGTAACTGAATCTGCTTGGGCATATTTTTATCTTTCATTCCTGCTATGAGACGGTCTCTGATCCTTTCATTTTTGTCAGCAAACTGGCAGTGTTCGGCAAGGCAATGCACTGCTCTAATGTAGCTTTCGTTCGACTCGGAAGCGCCTTGTGTTCTAATCTCAAAAGCATGCCTCTCAGCAATCACATTTCTCTTTGGGGTAAAGTACCCATCAAAACAGCGCACAGCGGCTTCAAAATTGTTGTGAGGGAAAGCTGCTATGCTCAAAATAATATGTTCAGCCTCTGGCCCCATTGCATAAACAAGTGCACTGACCTGGGTTTCCTCCTCATCGAGATTTAGCTTTGACGCCTGGCGATATCGTCTGAAGCGGTCGCGCCACAGAGGCCAATGCTCTGGTGAAGTAAAATCAAACTGTTCTGGTGGGGTAAATCCAGACATCACTGCTTGATGTTATCTTGCTTCTTCTCGCTTTCTTACACTTCTTCAAGTTGCTTAACCCACCAAAAATAAGAAATCAAAACCGCAAGTTCACCACAGGCTGCGCCATGTTTCGTGCTCCGTGCCGTGCCAGCAAGTGACACGTCACGCCTTTATTGGCCCACACGTTGATATCGATACAAAAGGCGACCCACAACATATCGATATAAGCGACTCATAACATATCGATATAGGCGACTCATCATATCGATACAAAGGTAAAACTGGGTATCATTGGATTCGTCTCTTCCCAAATAATATTTTTGGTCTTTTCCTGCGAAGCTCTATCTCCAACAGGAACGAAATGGCACGGGGGGGAGTGGCACCCCCCCCCCCCCCGATGTGCGTTCTAGGACGGGAAAATGGCATGTGCGGGCGAGGGTTATAAGAGGTGTAAACTACCACTGGTGGCGTCGTTACATGTTACGAAGGAATTAACAATGTTCAAATGGATGTAGCTTCGAAATCAGCTTCAAAATGACTCTAGAAACATGTTTAACTCCAAAAAGTGAACAGAGGTCATCAAAGGTCAATGACCTTGATCTGACCTTTACGTAACCCTATTACCCACCGTAATGCATGGGACCAACATCATTTCACATGTTTGAGCGTTTACAATCACAAAAAAAAGACTGGAAATGCGAAGATAATGTGAGCTGACATTCGCCAAATCACCGATTCCCGCCGAAAGTGGTCTCGGGAATCATGTCACAGGTCAGAGATCATTAGGGTTAGGGTCATGCCATTTTAAGAGTAGGTGTGTCGACCCTCATCTACTTGAGGGTCGCGTGCGTGTGCGTGTGTGTGCGCGTGCGTGCGTGCGTGCGTGTGTGTGACGGTCCCCGCCGCTCCACCCTGCTCCAGGCTGGCCGTCCGCTGCCGCCAGCTGTGGTGTCTCTCCGTTCACGCCTCCGTTGATATCAGCCTGGACGTGCTGAACGCACTCAAAGCCGCCGACCTGCGCCAACATGCAGACTCTCGCCAAGCCCGCACCATCATTCTCTACGTTCCAGGTAGGTGACATTTGCACGCGCAGAACGCACGTTTGGATATCATAAAATGATCGTTATATTCAATGATATTCATATGTTTTGTTTCATTCAGTTAGCACGCACACTAGGGTGTTTCATTACACTATGGTAAAATAATGTTGGTTCAAAACTCAGCCATATCGACTTTGCCCCAACTCTACCCGCAAAACTGAATCGATTGATACGCTTGAAACCCAAATTTAAGTATATTTAGGGGTCGCACACTTTTGTCACCAAAACTCGTTACACAGAGAAGGGGGCACATTCTTCCTTGGTGCGCTTGGGCAGCGCCTTCCGGTTGAGTTCCACGACTCGCAGGCCATCGTTGTTAGGGCCCTGTCGCCCTCAATAGACCGTTGCAGAGCCCTCAGATGCCAGCATAGCCCCCGCAGCCTGGTTGTGTTGGGGCCCTCAGAGGCCGTCGCTGGGCCGCCTGAAGCCAAATGGGCCCTCAGACTTGAGTTGGGTCTAGGGCCGTCACGAGGGCCCTCAGAGACCGTCGTAGAGACCCTCAGGGGCCAGTGGGGCCCCTGGAGTCCTGTGGGACCCTCAGCGGTCGTCATGAGGGCCCTTAGTGGTCGTTATAGGGCCCCAGGGGACAGAGTTCGTCGTGAGAGCCCACAGAGATCATCGTAAGGGCCCTCAGAGGCCGTCATAGGGGCCCTCAGAGGCCCGCGTGGCCCCTGGAGTCTGTGGGACCCTCAGCGGTCGTCACGAGGGCCCTTAGTGGCCGTTGTAGGGCCCCAGGGGACAAAGCCCTCAGGTGGGAGCCCTCAGAGATCGTCATAAAAGGGCCCTCTGAGGCCGTCGTGGGGCCATCAGATGCCGTGTGGAGCACCAAACGCGGCTCGGGACACTTCTAGCCGGTGTGGAGGTCCCGACTAGCATGGGGCGCTCCTGACCATAAATAGACACCCCGGATGATTTCACATCAGTGTTCGTTTCCCGATCACTGGTTTTCAGGAGAAAATGTATTGGATGGTGCGACGGGCCCCTTGTATGGATTTTGGGGGTGCAAAAAAGATATGTTTGCACCCCCATGTTTTTCGATGGGGGTGCAGCTGCACCCCCTGCACCCCCTATTCCGCCGCCACTGCCTGGCTTTCTCAACCAAATCAGTTCGCAGGAAGACTACTCATGTTACGGCCCGAAACAAAATCAGAGATGAAAAGTCGCAGAAATGTGCGACCTCTAAACATCATCAGAATGAAGTGAAATTTTACACAGAAACTTGTGAGCAGATGACATTTGAGGGGAACATCGATATGACTCGCAATATGGCACTTTGAAAATGTGAAACACCCTAACGCACACGCATATGAAACATATGTTCATATGTTTTATTCATTATGCGTGCACCGTTCCAGTTTGGTTCTTGGGGTTAGCCTGAGTGACGTTTTCCGACTGTATGGTTGGCACGACGTGCACTTTAACCCTGTTACTGGTGGGGGGGGGGGAATCGGCCCATACCTGTAGTTTTTTCCTCTCAACGGAAAACGACTCGAGCTAGGGGCTTGGAATTTGGTGACTTTTCCTTGCTATTTAATGGGCACATTGTGTCAAATTTTTGAGTTTCTAGCTTGCGCCGAGGCGTCTCCAGAACGAGTTTCTCGGGGGTAGTTTTGGCCAAGATTTGACTATTTCGACATTTGCGGCTAAGCAGCGACTTGCTTAGGTTTATACTGGTGACCAGTGGCACCGCCCGTCATATGTATGCGCCTTAAGACTATGTGACGTCATTTTACAATGAAAATATTGGAATAGGCGGATCCAGGTATCTGAGAAAAGGGGGTAATATCAATGTACTGCCCCCCGTCTTAGCGTGCGTGAATCCGCGTATGCTTAACGAAAACGTGTATTTTGTGCTCACGTTGCATAATTTACATGATATATGACGCCGCATGTCATAAGACACATGATATGCGATGACAAAAACTCAAAACATGATCCCAAGTTAGCTTACCTGAATCCGCCTATGATTTTTGAAATATCCAAAATACCGGAATATATATTTGAAGGCCTAGTTCATGAAGAAGGGTTTTCTGGAGTGTCATGAAAATCGGTCAAAAAAGAAAGAAGTTATAGCATTTTTAGTGCTGAGGTGTAAAACGCGATTTTTTCAATTTTTTTTTGCTTCCAGGACACCCAATTTTGAACTTTTTTGACTTTTTAAAGTCATTCTGAAAGTTCACGATGAGAGCAATCGAATGACGTTTGTCTTATTGAGATCGGACATTTAGTTTTCGAGATATCAAGGGGGACGAATCGGCCCCCTCCACCAGTTAACGTACACACAGAAAAATATTGACACCGTTAGCGGTGTAATTGCACAGTACATATCTGAGCACTTGAGGAAATTTAATTTAGTCCCTTCCCCGCTTAAATTACTCGCGCTTCTAAATGAACACCAGGAAGAAGGTAATAGAACACTGTTAGGAGGGTTGGGTGTTTTACTACATGTAGCAAAACACCCAACCCTCCTAACAGTGTTCTATTACCTTCTTCCTGGTGTTCATTTAGAAGCGCGAGTAATTTAAGCGGGGAAGGGACTAAAGTAACTTTCCTCAAGTGCTCAGATATGTACTGTGCAATTACACCGCTAACGGTGTTAATATTTTTCTGTGCGTAGTCCAGAGAGCCCACCAGTAATAGGGTTAAAGAGACTTGCACGTGCACAGCACGAGCACCATCACCCCATCACGCCCACTCGCATAGCGCCTTAGAGCGGTCGTCCAGTTGTGTCGTCCTGTCGTCTTTGGTTGCCTATCTCAATGTTCTTCGGAATCGGAGGATGCCTCCTCATATCATGTGTTTGCCATTAGCACAAGCATAAGGCACCCTGCGGTGCCCAGCATACCATATGCCAGTGGTCGAGCTCTGCGACGTGTGACCAGCGAATCTGGCATCTGCGCCACCCTGTGTTTGACTTTCAGCGTCCATAAGATACTTGTGTACTCCATATGTTCGTCTGCACGTGGCACGCGGATGACCCGGGACATAGGTACACTGCGTGGTAGGTATTCTTTTTTCGACAAAACCGAGAATAACTTGAATATTATGCTATCAGTCACTCGGAAATCGTAGCAGCAAGACGTGCGAGACTCCGCACCTTAGATTGGGCTTATAATGGTATGCATTTTCCATCCAGTTTGACAACAACATACAAAAGTTCATATTTGTCCCGAAAACAAACTTTTGAATATTGCTGCCAAACTAGTCGTACACGTTGTTCAGTGATGCACCTAATCTAAGGAGTGAAGCATGGTGCATCTACGTGCAATGAGTTCTGAGCGACTTATAACATAGCCTTTGAGATATCCCGCGCCCCGCTGGGGGGGGGGGAGGGGCAGAATCTGCCCCTCCCGTTTTTCGCCAATAACTTCTAAACGCGTTACGCCAGCGAGGTCAAACTTTCAGTACCTTATTGACACGTTCCCTGAAAATTTGAGCGACATCCGTCGGAATTTTTTTGAGAAAATGACGTTTTAGTGACGTCATGTTCGCAATTTTCGCCTCAAAAACGGCAAAATTTCAAACGCCGCTAACATCTTCATTTTTAAAGGAATCAAGACGTAAGAAAAAGGTTGTAGGTACGTGATTTTACTTTGTCAAATGGCTGTGTTGGTTTTTCGAAAATTTTGGATTTTGGCCAAATTAAAAAATGACTTTTTTGGAAAATAATTATAAAATCCCAAATTTTGAATGTATCGAAAAAACGGAATAGGTATATGTCAGAGAAGTGGTCTATGTGCACCTACATACCAATTTTTAGAAGAATCGTTTCAAAAATGTGGAGTTATTCAAAATTTAATGACGTCACGACACATATAGACACCTTTTTGGGCCTTAACAACCAACTTCAAATTTGACCTCACTTTCCCTGACTTGACCTGACCTCGTCCTGAAATTCATCCAGTTGTGGTCCATATCACTTATTGACTGTGCCTATTGAATTCTATGAATAAAATGACCCATAAAACATGTGTCGCACATGCCTTTTTCTATATTTCGTTTTTGGTGACCTGACCTGACCTTGACCTTGACCTTTGCATGATATTGTATGCAACAAATATTGTCTTGGTAGCCTAAGAACACGTTTTGGGCAATCAGTCTCAGTCCATTCTTTGGCAACTACGGTGCAAGGCCGATACTGTAGAAATTTGCATTTTGTACCCTTGACCTGACCTTGACCTGACCTCTGACCTACTTTAGCAAAAAATGGACTCTTACGATCCGCCTTGTTGAGAGCTTTCGATTGCCGTTTTCCCCGTCTTTCTACGACCATCGGCTCGGAAGTTGGACAGGGGGGGGGCAGAAGCTGTCCCCCCCCCAGCAGGGCGCGTATGGCTGAATAGCCCAGCGGGGCGCGGGATATTATCGGTTTTGTCGAAAACATAATAACTACCACGCAGTTTGCAGAGGGCTGTACAGTCTGTCTTAAAAGTACCGCGCAAAGTGACGGTGGATCCATCAAGCCTGACCGAGAAAGGGCCTGTTTTAATTCAAAAGTCACCGACCAATTGACCTAGGGAATGGACAAGGATGCCAATTGCTTCGGTGACCCAAATTTAGCAGGCCTTGCTCAGTCGGGCTCGATGGATCCACCGTCACTTTGCGCGATACTTTTAAGACAGACTGTACACCATCACCTTTCTCAAGAAACCACACGTTGAACGGTGCTACCACCATCCAGATCTGACAATCCTTTAGGACTTATGTCTAATCTTATTCAAGCTCGATGATTTTTTTTTCTTGGACGTCGTCTTTACTTTTTTCCATAGGAGGTCTATTGTAGTTGTCAGTCCAGTCCACTTATTTAGGAAAATATATCGGGTGTTCAAACTAAAAAAAAAAACGCACAGAATATCAAAGTCATGTCCATCCCAAAATACTTGTCCAAAACCATACCATTTAGGGTGTATTAGATTTCAAACATGATGATGTTATGGTAAATACATCTTACATGCGAGCTGTACCTGAGCCTGACATCTCCGTAGTTAGCTGTAACTTAGCCTGACATCTCCGTAGTTAGCCCGCGCCCTGGTGGGGGGGGGCTATTTTTGCCCCCCTCCAGACTTTTCAATATATCTCCAAAACCGCTGCGTCGATCGTCACCAAACTTTCAGTACTCTCCAAGACATCAATTTTACACATTGTGACCAAAAAAATGTTACAAAGGCTATGATAGGTTGGCCGGAAATGACGTCAGAGTGACGTCATGTTCTGCCGTTTTCGATCCAAAAAGGGTTTCGGGGGAAGAGCTGTCAGGCCTATAGCTTTGCAAATACAGAAAAATAATGAAGACATAAAAGCTGTAGAATATACAGGGCTACAAAACTGCTATCTCGGATTTTTGAAATTTTTAGATTTTGACCAAAAAAAAAATAGATTTTTCGAATATATTTGCCGAAAAATCCAAAAAAGTTTTTTGGATTTAGCAAAAACCGGAATATATCTGATAGTCCTTACCGCCTTCTATCCACATACCAAATGTGAGATTGATACCTTTCTTTTTTGGCGAAGTTATAGCGAAAAAACTGTTCGAAATTGATGACGTCAAATTTTCAAATTCAATTTTTAGCAATTCTACATAGACCCCGTAGTGCAAAACAAAGACCACCATTAGACTCCCCGTGACGAGCTGCATCGAGTCAATACCCATTTTATGAAAAACTATAAACTTTAAAATTTGACGTTTTTTACCTGACCTTGACCTGACGTTCACCAGAAAGTGAGCTAAGCCGTACCTGATAGTCTTATAACCAACACCATTGAGTTGGAAATGAAAAATTGGCCATAAAACATGCATCGCACAACCTTAGTACCTAAAGTTGGGTTCATGTGACCTGACCTGTGACCTGACCTGGTATTGTCAAAGACCTCTAATAGCAACATATGTACTAGGCAACTGACGCCCTTTCGCTGATTCTCTACAAAATGCGTTTTCCTCGGTGTTATAGCGCATTCCCTAGAAGACCCGTGAACGGTGAAACATTTGATCTTTGACCTGACCTGTGACGTCATCGGTGACGCCGAGGTCAGTGTAATTTGGTTTCCTTCGACAAATTTGACAGGCCTTTCGAGCGCCGTTTGAATTTTGTGGATCCGTCCAGTAGTTTTGGAGGTACGAGGGGGAGGCAAAAATAGCCCCCCCCCCCACACCAGGTCGCGTTATAAACAGACCCCACCAGGGCGCGGGTTAGCTGTAACTGAGCCTGACATCTCCATAGTTAGCTGTAACTGAACCTGACATCTCCGTAGTTAGATATAGTATAACTGAACCTAACATCTCCGTAGTTAGCTGTAACTGAGCCTGACATCTCCGTAGTTAGCTGTAACTAAGCCTGACATGTCCGTAGTTGGCTGTAACTGAGTGTTTTCCGTGTTATGTTTTCTGTTCACAGGAGAGGTCTACCTCCAGCTGAGGAGCAAGGCCAGGTCCGGAGGACGCGTGCGACTGGAGGAGTGGAGCGCCTGATGCGCTGGCCGACTGTGGCTAGTTACCAGCACGGCCTGCCTACACCGAGCTGGGATTGATGATACATGTGCCAATCGAAAAGCCAAACAGTCCTGCCCGGTGTACCAATAGCCGTTGTCACGACGGCCATCTGGTACACAATTGGTGTTCATTTGATGCACATTTGGTGCAGATTTGGTCAAATTAGGTTCTGCGTGCTTCTTAGTAGTCATCAGCTAGGGTTATACTAATTGCTTATATGGGTGCTTTGTCAACTAATGGGACATTATAATCGACAACGCTGAAATAAGATCATGATATGTTGATATTTGCTGTAAAAAAGATTTGGTGCAGATTTGGTCCAATAGCGTGCATTCGCCAAATAGCCCGTCGTGAAAAGGGCTAATATCAATATGCTGCCGGTAGTTCGATCCCTATGTATGTTTGCTTTTTTCACTTATATGCTTTTTGCTGTTTTGATTAACCGTATACCGAATGCTGCCGTATGCAGTCACCTGCCTGTCCCACATGGGTGCGTTTTTGATGCGGTGCGGTTGCGGTGCGGTGCGGTGCGGCACGTCGCGACGCGGTGCGGCACCCTACGACACGGCTTATTGCGGCGAGATGCGGCAGCATGCGGCGAGATGAGCGAATAGCCTGACGCATGCGGCGCTACACGGCATCGTATCCATGGGAACAGAATAAATAAATACATTGGCAGCATTTCGATGACACGTTGGAAATTGCGTGAGGTGAGTTGGCAGTCTAGTGCCACATACACATGAAAAATAAGTTTTCATCAAATGAAAGCACTTTAAAATGTCAAGCACTTTATTCCACGTGATAAGTGAAAAATTATAAGGCGATAAAATCGACTTATATTTTGCTTATATTAGGTACATCAAGCATTTAAAGGTAGTGTGCCACCTTTGAAAGATTTCCCATTTTATTTTTCCTAGGATAAGAAGCTTCTGTTTTTACCAAATTTCGCAAAAAAAAATCAAAAATGGGCCTGGAATAGTGCCTTTTTCGCCTAAAAGTTAATCGGTTTTTAGATATGTATAACAACTGTAGTGGGCTCACCTGCAAACAGGCGTCGGGCAACAATCGCGAATGCGGCGCACTTGTGACAATAAGCAAAGGTCATTATAGTGTTACGACCATACGACGTACGGGAATGAGTTATCAGCTGTCTAATCGTAGACAACACAATGTCGAGCCTTAACCCGGCAGTTGCTGGGGTATTTCGCCACCCACCGTTTGCTGGGGGGGGGGGCGTTAAACGCCCCCAGCCGATAACTCGAGAACCAATAGGCGCAGCGAAACGCACGAGGCGGCAAACGAAAGAACGCGACGAGACGCATCAAATGAATACTTTAAAGTTGAATTTTGAGGTCACAGGTCGGGTCAAGGTCAGGTCAAACACCTGAAATCGGGCTTTCAGTAGCATGGACTTCAGGACTTCGCAATGGGCGGCTCTCGTCATAAACTCTGTCAAAACGGTGCACAATCCATCATATAAGGCCTACAAGAGTGTCAGCTCCATGCAGGGGTCAGTCATGCATAGGTCAGGGTCAAGGTCAGGTCAACCGGGTAGGCACATATCCCCGAAAATCAAAACTGATATTCGCAGCCTGTGACACATGTTTTATGGGTAATTTGGAGCGTAGAACACGATGATGACATTCATTTTATCATATGTGTACGTGTTTGGCTCAAAAAGTTAAATTTAAGAAATACATGTATCATGGTCGTGAAGGAGTCACGAGAAATTGCCGAGATTCAGTTCAAGATTTTGGAAAATTCGGAACGATAATCAATAATCGAAGATAGCCATTTGATTGTTCATACTATTGGCAGTCTAATGGCGTTTACGGCATGTCTGTATGTCTATTCTGTGATTTTATATGATTTTTTGAACGTCTGCCGTTTTTGGTCGAAAACTCAGAAATCATGACGTCACTAAAACCTCGATATCTCAAAAAATTTCCGACCGATTTTTTTGAAACTTTGTCGCAATAATCTTCAATCAATTCCCTACAGGTACCCAAAATTTGGCGCGCCTGCGGCGCGCCGTTTTTATGCTATGGCCCGGCGAAAAAAGTGGGGGCGTTTAACGCCCCCCCCCAGCAACTCGCGGGTTAAACTGTAAGCCCGTATTGGTATTGTTTCTTTTATTTGGCTGTCGAACATTTTTTATGGTTTGAAATATGATTTTATGTAAAATAATTGTTATGAAAAAGCCGTCTTATAAGTTATGACCCCATTTCACCACACGCAAGTGGCAGAAATGACAATGATCAGCTGACGCATTTTTCTTGGCCGAAGTCAGAGCGCGCAGCCCGACGCACCACCACCGCACCACAAAGTATGAGCAGAAGCCGCGCCCAAAGCCAGGGCCCCGGTAACGTGAGGTAGCCGAGTCGGGGCAGCGTGCGCTGACCCAAGCCGGGGCCGCAGCTTTGGGCGCGGTCTACCGCATCCCCGCGGGCAGCCCCGGGCTATCACATGACACCGGGAGGACGCGCGGCTCCGGCTTGGGTCAGCGCACGCTGCCCTGACTCGGCTACCTCACGTTACCGGGGCCCTGGCTTTGGGCGTGGTCTACCGCACCACCTAACAGGCGTGTTCGAAACCGCAGGAGCTGATGATGAACGGGTTTATCGAAACTTGATTGGATGAGCATATCGGTAATAGCGATTTCAGTGTGTGCATTTATTGTTCATAGTGGTGTGAAATGTGGTTGGGGTACGACCGACAACCCGTCGGGGCGAATTTCGCACTGGGGTACTCAAAATTTGAAGAATTTAAGACGTTTCCATGAGTTTTGAAGGTATGGATAAGTTCTAAAAATCCGGTTCTCCTTATCTGGGCCATTAACTCCATACGGTCCAAGAAAGCTGGCACACTACCTTTAACCCGCGCGGGGCTGGGGTCTCCAGCCGAACGCGCGGGGCTGGGGGGGGGGGGGTAAATTTTACCCCCCCCCTGTTATCTCCCGAACTAATGGTCCGATTTGGAAAATTCAAACGCCAATCGAAAGCTCTCATCACGAACTACTAAAAACATGTACTTAATTTAAAGTTTGAGGTCAAGGTCAAGGTCAGGTCAAGGGTACAAATTGCAAGTTTCTACAGTATCGGCCTTGCACCGTAGTTGCCGAAGAATGGAGTCATGGACTGAGACTGATCGCCCAAAACGTGTTCTTAGGCTACCAAGACAATATTCGTTGCATACAGTATCATTCAGAGGTCAAGGTCAAAGTCAGGTCAGGTCAGGTCAGGTCACCAAAAAACAAAATATAGAAAAGGGCATGTGCGACACATGTTTTATGGGTCATTTTACTCATAGAATTCAATAGGCACACTCAATAAGTGATATGGACCACCTCTGGATGAATTTCAGGTCGACGTCAGGTCAAGGTCAGGTCAAGTGAGGTCAAATTTTGAAGTTGGTTGTTAAGGCCTAAAAAGGTGTCTATCTGATGCAGTTTTTCACGGCGAATCGAATGGTGCTATTTTTGGTTCCGTACGAGGTCTAGAACTTCCAAAAAAGTCATTTTTCAAAAATTTTGTGTGTCGTGACGTCATAAAATTTTGAATAACTCCCACATTTTTGAACCGATTCTTCTAAAACTTGGTATGTAGGTGCACATAGACCACTTCTCTGACATATATTCCGGTTTTTTCGATAGACTCAAAATTTTGGATTTTATTATGATTTTCCCAAAAAAGTCAGTTTTTTGAAAAAAATTAGGCCAAAATCCAAAATTTTCAAAAAACCGAGATAGCCATTTGATAGACAAAGTAAAATTACGTATAACCTTTTTTGTTACGTCTTAATTCCTTTAAAAATGAAGATGTTAGCGGCGTTTGAACTTTTGCCGTTTTTGAGGCGAAAATGGCGAACATGACGTCACTAAAACGTCAATTTCTCAAAAAATTTCCGACGGATTTCGCTCAAATTTTCAGGGAACGTGTCAAATTGATGTAAGAAAAGGTACTGAAAGTTTGGCGGCGCTGCGCGCCGCCGTTTTTGAGATATCGCAAAAATTCGCGAGGGGGGGGGGTAAAATTTACCCCCCCCAGCCCCGCGCGGGTTAACCCACGAGCCGCTGGGGGGGCATAAAGTTGCCCCCCTTTACGTTTTGTGAAATATCTCCGAAACCTGATGAGCTACGAACGTGAAACTTGGCATAGCTTCAAATGAATACCTAGGCAATGTTTGAGGAAAGTTTGGTGGTTGTAGCACCTAAGATGACGTCACAGTGACGTCATAAAGTGTTGTCGTTTTCCGATATGGACCGTTTCTGATGACGCTGAGCATGAAACTCCACTGTAAATGAACTAGATAGCACCTGCTGTCATCCTAAAACATCTAACTACACTTCCATCTAGTTTCTGACCAATAATCGACCCTTTATATTCGGTTCCATATATCTGATGTATCGTGAGGAATATGAGAGTCGCAAATCTATAATTTCACTTATGACGTCACTGTGACGTCATTTCAAATGGGATCGACACCAAATTTGGACACAACCTCGGCTAGGTATTCAGGAAGGTGTGTGCAAAGTTTCGCTTCTCTATCTCTTCGAGTTGCGACGATAGCGTCGCAGAAGTAAAGGGGGGGCAACTATATGCCCTCCCCCCCAGCGGCCGGCGGGTGGCGCGGAGGCCCAGCGGCCGCCGGGTTAAAACCGTGTGTGCTGAGAGCTTTAGCATCTACGTAATTGAAATAATTTATTTCATTTTCTTTAACCCTCGCCCGGCGAAGGAGGGCTTAAGGGGTTGATGCAACCCCTTAACCCGGCAGGCGGTGGGCCTACCAGCCACCTTCCACGCGGTGGGGGAGCACTTTTTTGCCCCCCCGTATCTCCGAAACTACTGGACGGATCCGGAAAATTCGAACGGCGTTCGATAGCCCTGTCAAATTTGTTGAGGGAAACCAAATTTCATTGACCTCGGGGTCACCGATGACGTCACAGGTCAGGTCAAAGATAAAATGTTTCACCGTTCACGGGGCTTCTAGGGAAAGCGCTATAACACCGAGTAAAACGCATTTTGTCGAAAATCAGCGATAAGGCGTCAGTTGTCTAGTACATATTTTGCTATTAGAGGTCACTGGTCATACCAGGTCAGGTCACAGGTCAGGTCACCAAAGGTCACCAAGGGTCACCACATGAGCCCAATTTTACTAAGGTTATGCGATGCGTGTTTTATGGCCAGCTTTTCATTTCCGACTCAATGGTGTTGCTTATAAGACCATCAGGTACGGTTTAGGTCACTTTCTGGTGGAGGTCAGGTCAAGGTCAGGTCAAAAAAATCAAATTTTAAAGTTGATATTTTGCATGAAATGGGTATCGATTCGATGCAGCTCGTCACGGGGAGTCTAATGGTGGTCTTTGTTTTGCGCTACGAGGTCTAGAATTGCTAAAAATTGAGTTTGAAAATTTGACGTCATCAATTTTGAACAGTTTTTGCGCTATAACTTGGCCAAAAAAAGAGGTATTGATCTCAAATTTGGTATGTAGATAGAAGGCGGTAGGGGCTATCACATATATTCCGGTTTGTTTCGAAATTCAAAAAACTTTTTGGATTTTTTGGCTGTTATATTCAAAAAATCTTTTTTTTATTTTTTGGGGTCAAAATCCAAAAAAATTCGAAAAACCGAAAAGACAGTTTTGTAGCCCTTTTACTTCCACACTTTTTATGTCTGAAACATTTTTCTGTATCTCTAAAGCTGTAGGCCTGACAGCTCTTCCCGCGAAACCTTTTTTGGGGTCGAAAATTGCAAAAATGACGTCACTCTGACGTCATTAGCGGCCAACCTATCATAGCCTTTGGAAAAATGTTTGGTCACCATGTGCGCTAGCTGCTCCCGGGAGGGTACTGTAAGTTTGGTGACGATCGGCGCAGTGGTTCTCGAGATATATCGAAAAAAACTAAAGGGGGGGGGGGCAAAAAAATGCCCCCCGCCTGGAAGGTTAAGGTTTTCGCAAATAACGTAAAAACGGCGGTGCGTAGCGACGCCAAATTTGGCATACCCTCTGGGGCAACATTTTCGCACCTTCCCTGAAAATTTGAAGTCCCAGTCTTTTCAGGTCAGGTCACCAGGTAAAAAAAAAAACGGTACAAGGTCAGGGGAAAATTGGACTAGCTTAGCGGCAACTGAATTCCAGAGTTCACTAAAATTGGTAACAAAGTATGTCATGCGATGCGCACAAACGTCCTGAGTTAACTGGTGCTTTTATTTTTGCTCAATCTATACTAGGTAAAAAGTTATAAGCGAAAAACTTTTGATATGTTTTAGCAAAATTTTTGCACTCATACCCCCAAAACCCCCCTAAATTTTGACTTAGAGTCACCAAACTTTAACAGGGGCGAGATCTCCTATGGACCCACCTACCCTGTAAATTTGGCCTTGGCGTTTCTACGTGCCATAGGAGCCAATCGCGAGGGGGTCGTACCAACCCCCCCTCGCCGTCCGTGTTATGGAAAAGGCCCTCCCTCGCCTGGCGAGGGTTTGCACACATATTCCTGAATACCTAGCCGAGGTGGTGTCGAAATTTGATGTCGATCTCATTTAAAATGAAGTCATGGTGACGTCAGAAGCCCAATTCGAAATTGGCTTCTCTTAGTTCCCTAACGAGATATCCGACATATGATACTAGATAGCCAGTAGCGGCGGAGCACCTTCAATTAAGGGGGCACGTTGACTTTTGGTCCCATTCTTTCAATGCAACGTCCATAGGGCTAATGTTAAAATGCCAGAATCAAAGGGGGGCACGATGCCCCGGTGCCCTCCCCGTTCCGCCGCCTATGTAGATAGCCCGGTTATGCCCGGTTATATGATGATGTAGTTAGATACTAATAATTTAATCGGGTCAAGAGAAACTAACAGACATTTGTGATCTTGTCAAGAGTCCCACGAAGTGGTTTGCTTGCAGGCTACAATACCTAGGTAGACAAGTACCGATACCTATGCATCTATTGCTGAAAGGTTCACTTCCTAATGCATCGCACCGGGACGGCCGGGACCACTTCTGTGCCACCTGCCACCTATGAACGACGTTTGGAACTACAGCGGCGGCCGGCCAGCCGGGCCGCGCGCCGCCGGGCGTCAGATTTCCCGGGTGTTTCGGAGACCATCTCGTCCACGACATGTCATATCCCGGCCCCACCCCGTGCCGTGCTGCCACCACGCCACCGAACGCCACTGACCAGCCCTAAGGTGTCGGCGGGTGTGCCTCTTTTCTACGGCCATTTTCCAGCGGCCGGCCGGAGCCAGTCGCGGGAGGCGCTGCTGATTGGTCCGTGCGTAACGCGCGAGCCGCAGAAGCGTCTGCTGATTGGTCTGTGCGTGGCGCGCGAGCCGCAGATGCATCTGCTGATTGGTCTGTGCGTGGCGCACGTGCCGCAGAAGCGTCTGCTGATTGGTCTGTGCGTGGCGCACGTGCCGCAGAGGCGTCTGCTGGTTGGCTTCGGCTGCGCCGTTTTCTGGCCGCCTTCGCTCCCCCCCCTCACCCCCCCCCCCCCCTCACCGCCCCCTCCGGCCGAGGTCTGGCGAGACGTTCGGAGCGGTGTGTCCATGTGGAGTGAATGCACTGCTAGCCACTGCAGCTGTTTGGTGTCCGGCTGCCGGAATAGAGTGTCGGAGCGGCGACAGAGGAGTGACGGCAGCTGTTTGTGGTGGATTCTGCCGGAGCTGACCACCGGCACAATAAGACTGCAGCGGCACCAGCCACGGGGAGGGGGCTGCAGCTGGGAGTGTCACCGGACCGCTCTCCGTGCCGGCAGCTGACACTGACCGTGGGCCGGTCTGACACTGTCAGGGGCTGCAGTGTCAGTGTGTCAGTTCAGCTGACAGTCGGAGCACCAGCAGCTGGACACAGCTGACACTGTATATACATATATAGACCACTGACACTCCGACACTGACACGGACTGGGACGGCACGACGGTGTGACGTCACACTGGCCTCCAACACGGCCTCCAACAGCTGCACCCGGCTGTGGGCACGGACACACCGGCTGCAGCCAGTAACGATCGCCGCTGTGCTGGAGCCGCCCGCTGGCCACAGCAGGGACGGGGGCCGACAATCGTCCCGCACTGCAACGGAAAGGTCACACGACGGCAACGGGGGTGACTGCTGTGGTGGGATTTTCCGATAAATACGGAAATGGATGTGAGCTCGGTGTTATTTTGTGTGTATTTGACGAGGGGTGACCGGTTGATTTTTGTGAGTGCGTTGATGGCCAGGCGAGGGTGATTAGTTGATTTTGTAAGTGCGTTTTAACCCGCGCCACACTGGGGTCTGCGTATAACACGCCCTACTGGGGGGAGGGGGGGGGGCTATTAAAAGCCCCCCCCTCCTAACCCCGCAACTGCTGGGCCGATCGTCAAAATTCAAACGGCGTCTGATAGCCCCTGAAAAACTGTCTAACGAAACCTAATTTCATTGACCTCGAGGTCACCGATGACGTCACAGGTCAGGTCAAAGTAAAAATAGCATTTTGGCTTCTTCACGTTTTGGGCTCTGGCCGCCGTCTTACAAGTCAGATCAGGCTCATTTTTGGCTCACACACTCGTGAACAGATGCTCTAGATACTCTGAGGGTACTAAACTTGTACTTTGATTTTCAGGTCAAGGTCAGGTCATCACAGGTCACGAAAATATTATATCATGCGTCGGTCACGTGACACATGTGTTATGGTCCATTTAGGCCAAAAACTTCGAATTTGATATCATCTGTGTCATTCGAGGTCATTTTGAGTCAAATTTAGCTTAGGTCAGGTCACTTTCAGGTCAAAAAAGGTCAAATTTTGAAGTTGAAATTTTCAACAAAAAAGGTGTCTATTGGATGCAGTTTGAGCTCAGGAATACGATGGTGCTATTTATATTGGCGTACGATGTCAAATTCGTGCTGAAAACTTGATTTGAAAAATTAATAATTGCTAATTTTTTGCAATAATGCGTATAACTTGGCTATTTTTGAAGATATTCAGCTTAAACTTGCCAGAGTTAGTCATAATAATGCGTTCTATCACATGTATTCCGGTTTTTTTTCGAAAAGTCAAAAAAAAATGTAAAAAATATAAATTTTGAATTTTATTATACAAAATTTTCAAAATTTTCAAAGTTTCGAAAATCCGAGATAGCAGTTTGATAGCGCAGTCTATTTTGAGTCATGTCATGCAAAGAAATTGGATCTAGCTTTAAAAAACTGAGCTCTTGGGAGCGATTGCCGTGGTTCAATGTTTTGCGTCGAAATCGGCCGAACATGACGTCACTCTGACGTCATTTCCGGCCGACCTATGGTAGGTACGAAGTTTAAATTTTGACACAAGGTGTCAAATTGATGCAGCCGAAGGCACTGAGAGTTTGGTGTCACATCGATACGTCAAGCGGTTTGGAAGTTATTGCAGAAAAACGGGAGGGGGGCAATAAATAGCCCCCCCAGTGGGGCGCGGGTTAAAGGACAGGCGAGGGTGATAAGTTAATTTTGTGAGTGCGTTGATGGTCAGGCGAGGGTGATTAGTTGATTTTGTGAGTGCGTTGATGGACAGGCGAGGTCACGTGGTTGACAGCGAGACAAGCCGGCTGCTGGATGTGCTGTGACAGTGTGTCGGTGCTTGTTGTCGGTGTCTGGTGGTGCAGCTGGCGGCGGCCCGCTGCCATACGGGAGCGGTCGGTCGGCAGGCCGCTCGGCGGCTCGTCCAGCCGGTAGTTGTGTAAAGCTGAAACCTGTGACATTTTTTTCGTACGTCAAAAAGGACATCTCACACACTCTATACGTAAGGGCGATCGCACTGCCTGCCGCGGCGCTGAGCCGGCGTGGGGAGGGGGTCGACCATACGATCCCCCGACCCGTCGGCCGGTCACCATTAAGCGAAGATCAAAGGCACGCCGAAGGGTGGAGTACAAACACACCCATCCGGGCCGGCGCAGTGGCCGCCGACAAACGCAACGCAGCCGGAAACACCTGCTCCCGGTGCTGGACCAGCCTCCCGACGCCTGGCGCCACGCACATCCTGCCGACGCAGCTGACAGGAAGGTGGAAGGATGTCGTTGCGGTCAGCCGTCCGGCACAGGCAGGGACCGACATCCGGCGAAAATCGAGTGTGAAAACGTCATCCGGCAGGAGACAGCTGAGACGGATGAGCCGTGCTAGTGAGGATGACGTCACGTTCCGGCGGAATGGAGGAGGAGGGCGACGGTCTCGACTCCGGATGCGAGACGGGATGTCGCCAATTTTCTGCCCCGGTCAGGGAGGCCCGCCGACGCCCGGAACCTCCGGCCCGGAAATCACAGGCGAACAAAAACTCAGCGGAGAAGGAGAAGGGGGCAGTCAGACCCGAGATCGACCACCGGAGGCCGACCACCAGAGACGGAACGCCTCGGGACTCAGCGCGGGACACCGTCCCGCCCGGCTTCGGCCGGAGCGGCCTCTCTGCTGATCGGCAGGGCTGGGAAAAATGCTGTATCTGCTACATACCAGATAATACGAGAAACTCTTTATTAGCTACCATGGTGTGTCAAAAGTGGAAATAGCCGCCCGGCCTTAGTTCGGCAGCCTTGTCAATAGATGGCAGTACCACAATATAGGCAGCGGATCGTGCAATTGACGTCAAATTTTCGTTACCTGCTAAGAATTGAATGGCGGATCTTTTCATGCAAGAATCAAGTAAATCGGTCCACAACTTTTCTAGCAACAGAAATATGAAGTCAAACACCCCGCCAGAGCGGCGGCGCGGCGGCCGGCGGCGGCCGTTACGCGCCGCCTGGGAGACTGGCGGCGCTGAACGGTTCCGACTTGGCACTGCACTAAAACCTGTTAACTGCTTGGAATAGTTATTATAGCAAAATTTTCATTCAAGTGAGGGATAACCAAGGGCAGGAAGTATGCATGCTTGTGTGCGTACTGTGTAAGCCAAGAAACTGCATTAGCAGATACTCGCTAATATTAGTTCCAGCCAAGTCCAAACGCATTCCAGGGGATGTGTTCCTGATGGATCAACAATATTCATCGTTCGAGGGCGGATACAGTTTTAACAATACAAGAAATATTTTTACACAGCTCTATTCCTCGAATAATTCTCTTCAACGCCTCATTCCTAGTTAAGCGAATTAGCCCACCCTGGTTGAATAAATAAGGCGATTTCGCCACAAGGTCGCGGAAAACCGACCGAAAACGGCCGCGCTCAACGTTAATTTGGGCATGCAGACTCTTAAAAACTCGCATTGGGCGGGTAGGGTTTCCCAGGTATTGGCTCCAAAACACCGTATTTGGCTCCCGAATACGTCCAAGTGACCCGCCTCGTTCCTAGTTAACCCTATTCCTGGCGGGCTCCGCCGGGACAACAAACTGGCGGGGGGGGGGCCGATTCGGCCCCCCCTTCAGATCTCAAAAACTACACATCGCAGCGACAAACGGTAAACGGCATCGGATACGCACGGTCAAGATCTACAACTTATACGAAGGTCATTTTCAGGTCAGGTCAAAGATGACGTCACAGGGGTCGAAAAAGTCAAAATGGCGGCGCTAGATATGGAGAGAGTTTTTCTCGAATAACTTTCGAATTAGTCAAGATAGGAACAAACTAAGGGCATCATCGTGATTCTCTCGTCAATCCGCATCGAATGATATATATGTTGACCTCGAAAGGTCAAGGTCAAAGGTTGACCTCAGGTCACGTGACCTCGAGGTCATCATGTATATCATTCGATGCGTCTTGACGAGCTGAACACAATGAGACCATCCACGCGTCTGTATCTTGTTCCTGTACGGAGTTATTGGCCAAAAACCTTTGGTGACCTTTGATGACGTCACATGACCTCACAACTGCCCAACAGCAAAACAGACCTCAAGGTAGTGAAGGTTGATCGTATATGAAGTCATGTATGGTATATGGGGCCATTCCGACCCGTTTTAGTGGTAAAAACAGGGAGTTGATTTTTCCCCCATTGACTTATAATGGGGAGGTCGCGAAACTGACCTGACCTTAGGTCACCGATATCAAAATTCCGAGATATACAAATTGCACATACTGGTACCCTAACTAAAGCCTGAAGAGAAGAAATTGATCGGTCAAAAACTCTAGCTCTGGCGTGATTGCAAACTTTTCTGAGGTAGGGTCACCAAACCGCCTCTGGTGACCTGACCTGAGGTCAGATCAACTCAAAATTTTCAGACATGTTGCGTAGAAGCCTTTTAGGAAAAGTCAGAAAAATTGAGCTTCCTAGCTCAACGCGTTTGGGAGAAATGACCAAAAAACCTCAGGGGGGGGGGCTCCTGAGGCCCCCCCCCCGCCAGGAATAGGGTTAAGCTCTAATTAGATCAAGTGACTCTTTAGGAGCGAAAAAGCGACAAAAAGCATGAATTTCCCTATGGCGGCGGGCTGCCGGGTTGCCAGACGGCGCACCGGCTATTTCCACTTTTGACACACTATGCATTGCCACAAATGTTCCTCACATCATTTTTGCTAGAGAAAATGATTTTACAAGTAATCAAAATTCTGGACAGAGCTTTCCACTTTCATTTTCTATCTATTCTCAAATTGAGCTTTGAATGTTTTTATTTAGTTGGTTGCGCTTAAACAAAAACAGATACAGTGTCTTGCTTATGCCCCCTGTGAATGTTCTTTTTCTTATTTTTTACTCTTTGTAGGTACCTACTCACTACTCAGTTTTAGAAAAAGCATACAAATATCAAAATAAGGTGCTGTAGGGCTTTCTCAGGGCAAGTTCCAGCACCACCTGAGAGCACCAGAGAGCTCCAGTGAGCCCTAGAATTTTCCTATCAGCATTCCAGCAACTTCAGGATTCAGATGGTATCAGCCTACTCAGGCAGAAAGTATTTGAAAGAAATCAGGTTGATTTGGCTGCTCAGTCTGGTCAACAATTTACAATCATTGTCCATGCCGAACCCGCTGTACCTACAAAAGTTGCCAGTTGCCACCAATCAAGGTTTAGAGTTGATACAATAATTGAACATGTAAAAAAGTAAATAAAAAATTTTCTGGGCGTTACTTGATCAATATTTCAATCAGATCTTACCTTCTGCGCAAATTCGATCATAGGTATCTCCCTATATCTTCACACATCTTGCTTTGCGTGCTGGGCGGCTACCTTGCTCTTTAACTGTGTACTGCACGCCGCTTTAGGGACAGTTGTCATTGCAACACTTGAAATTAGGCCTGGAATATCCCACTTTCCTAAAATAGAGGCAAAATAAAAGCTAAAATAGCTGAAATAATTCAAAAACACCCAGAAACACTCATCAAACTCAACTGAACTATCCACGCGAAGCGATAACTAGAATTGTATCTAATGCGCCAGAAACAATGCATCAACAAAATACACAAACAGCAATGACGTAATTTGCATATTTTTGACAAGATTTCTTAATAAAACTTACAAAAAATGTTTATTAGTTCTTTAAAGCTCTAATTTGGTTCAAATGAGTATGGTTTTGACAAAAACATACATTAAAAACTGAATAAAATTGTGTATGACGTCATCAAAAAGGATTAAAGACGCTGCAGGACACTGTATCATAAAAGATGGCTTTTTAGAGATGCCATGGGCAGAATGAGTTGATTCTTTTTGTATTTTTATTGATCATTGAACAATGCCCTTTTAAAAACAATTTGTTTTGTTTCGTAAATATGTCATTTGAATATTTCACAAATAATGAAACTCCTTTTTGCAATATTCATAAGAAAGATAGCGCATAAAAAGGCGTAGCAGATACCTTTTGTTACACGACTCAGAGTATGAAGAATTAGTGATGCTACAATGGAAACTGCTACAAAGAGCCGCCAGATTAGTCATAAAATGGAGCACAAAGCTGACGTTTTGAACTTGTGTTAGTCTTACAGATGTTTTGTTCTTATTCGCTGACGAGATCACTGGCTGGTGGTACCTTTATTTTAAAAATGTGCGAATTTTGATGTTTTTATTGTATTTTTCTTTATGATGTACGGAAGAGAGAAATGTTGATTTTGCTACAATTGATGGAACAATAAAGCGGTATCTGCTACCTACTGGGGTATGAAAGTATGAGAGATTTCCCAGCCCTGCTGATCGGATCATCACTGCACCGGACTTCAACTGGAGTGGACAGCAATCATCAAACACTGTCAAGTGAGTCATCTCATCTGTCCGCCTCATCAAGACTGCCTCCCCGTCATGGACAATTCAACCTCCCATTCACCCATCGGATGTCTCTGATCTGGATTACAAATGCCACTCCCTGGGGTCTAACCTGAGCCACCATTAGAGGGTAATGGATTTAACATCGTGGGAGTGTTACTCGACTGGGAAGGGGAGGGCAGATGGTCGCTACATTCCGCTCCCGACCGAGCAGCGCGGCAGTGGTGCGTCTGTTTGTAAAGACGGGGAGGGGTGTGAATGGGTCCGACTAGTCCGGCTTTACCAATGGGGTAGGGAGGGGGTTCGCGGGACAGACGGGGCGGGTCAGTAATGGTCAGTGTAGGCTAATGGCTCACCATTACATTGGTATTGGGGGGAGCGCTATCCGTCGGCCATCGCGCGCGCGGTCCGGCCGCAGTGAGGTGTGGGATTCAATGTAGTTATGAGAGGGGAGGGGAACAGGTCAGGTGGTGTCATTTTTGGGGCGCTGGTCACCTCTGACGCGTCAAACTACGTCAGATGACGTCATGACAGTTCAATTGGCGATGTTTTGTAAATAATATTTTGCGGTTAGGGCGTTAGGATTAGATTTAAGGCTAAGTTGGCATTGGCGAGCTGACAACCGATCGTGGTACACCGGTTGAAAATGACCAGCATTGTATCGTCCGTTTGTAAATATAGCGTGAAAATTCAATAATCTGTCTGGGAAAGAAGGGAGGGTTACTTCAGATATGTTGCTGATTCGGATTCACAGAGACCGCTAACGTAATTATCTTTAAGTTGTCACGTCGACCACACGACCTCACGCCGGCCTAACAACACCACAGGTTCACCGGAGTTGAATTAGACTACGCCACGGCCGTCTGATCATCAATCAACGGAAATGCAATGATCATCCCTCACGACGCGACCATCACAGATACATTTTTTTTTGTTCGAAGCTAGTAGGTCAGCATAAGTTGTTTCATAATCTAACTAGTTTGAACTTGGTAGGCCAGCGTATCAATCCATTGTCAATCTAGTGTTAATTCCAAGTCTGTCAATCGATTCTCAATTCTTACAAGTACTATTCGAGATAAATCGACGGTCAGCGTAGGATCGCCACATTCCTGGGGCAGATTCATCATTTGGATAAGGTTTAATACGAAGGCGGCCCAAGAAGTCGTAACGTGTTCAGTTACATTCGGATAGGGAGAGTAAACATTGTAAACGTCAAACATTATTCTGCTCCTTCGGCAGCTCAGCGCCAGAACAAGTTGAATTGCCTTCCGGGTTGTTATTAAATCAGTATTGAGTCGTTTCGTGATTCGCGTTCATATAACTGATACAAATCTGAATCACCATTTCAATCGTTATAAATTTATCGCTGTTCGTAACCTGTCAATCAATTCCCCTTTCCCTCCTAGCATTATCAGTACCTAACTGATATTGATGCTAGCTCCCCCGTCGAGGTATATCAAAGATTAACGTAGAAATGTTACGGTTGTTAAATTGATGCATCATTTGAGGCAATTGATCATAAACATCAAACGAGTTACCGTCCAACGTGACGCGACTATGTCAAAATGTCACCCTGCTTGTACACAACTAGAGTCGGTTACGGAGGGAAGCGAGAAATTATCACCGCCCATTAATCACCATTCAGGTATGATAAGGACTATTTTGTTCAGATCGGATTACTGAACAGTCGGCAGGCCCCAATTAATTGACAGGAACCATGTAATGTGCACGGACACATCACACATTATGCCGTCGGGCAGCAATTGCCTACACTTCCAGCCCAATCATGTTAGTTAACACCGGGAATCGGGAACGTGATCACGCCCACCCGTCCCTTGAAGTATTTAATGTGAGTAATTTTGGGAGTATGTTGGGCCCCGTGGGTTTTTACTAAAACTGAGCGATTGTAGTCGGAACGAAATGGAAAACGTATGCCCCTTAAACAATTAACAGGTTAATAGCCGCACCGACGGCAGCGCCCTTAGCGCCACCTACAAGACCCAACTCTTTCGGCACAGCCCGACCGCCCAGAAGGCCGAAAGGAAACAGTGGCGCCACCTACGACCGAGGCACGCCAAGCTCTGCTTATTCATTCTGCCGCGAGTGGACGTTACACGACCATCTCACGCGTGGAATATGCGTAGGAGAGTCGGACAGACGGGGACAGGGGGAGAATGAGTGAATGAATGGGCGCGTGCGGGAGTGGATGAGTGAATGGGGGCGTGAGTGAGTGAGTGAGTGAGTGAGTGAGAGAGAGAGAGAGAGAGAGGAGAGAGAGAGAGAGTGAGAGGAGAGAGAGAGAGAGAGAGAGAGAGAGAGAGAGAGAGAGAGAGAGAGAGAGAGAGAGAGAGAGAGAGAGAGAGAGAGAGAGAGAGAGGAAGCAAACATTTAATTCAGTCTTTACAAAGATCGACCCCATAAATGAAAGTTTTGGTACAAATTAGATGCGTAGCACTCTACCGCCACCTAGCCAGTGTAACCTACAACTACATCCACTAGGCGGCGCCAAAAGCGTCGATGAGTCGACGCTCGATGAGTCGATGAGTCGAGAATGGTCGCCGGTCAGGTGTGGAACAAGGTCATATCCCCGCTAAGCTCATAATTACAAGCATTTAAAAATGGTTATCACCTAACTCTCTGCGTTGGCTTAAATTACAGATATCGTATAGATTCGATGGAATATCTTTTGTTTAAGGGACTCAGAGCAATAACAAACCAAAGGTCTGAGTTTCAACTTCGTTTCAACATCTAACATATGAGGGAATCGAACAAGATAGCTTTTGATCACAGGGCACATTCTCAAATGATCTATTGCAATCTATATCTATTGCAATTTTATTGGAACAGGATATAACCCAACAGTACAGAGAACTTGCAATCCGGTTGCACACAACATGAAAATCAGCCATGTTGCACATACAGGGACCAATAAGAACGAAACCAAACGCTAGAAATCAAGGAGTATACCAAGCTACATTCAAGAACACTATTCAAGGAGGTGATAGTCAAGATGTCCGAAAGTACTTCAGCTGTTTCGAGGCGTTGCAAGTTCCGTTGCATGCAACACAATTTAGCAATGTGGCACATACCCGAAGCCAGAAAACAGGACCGAAGACAGAAGAAATTCAAAAATACTTCATAACATCCAAGAAGGTTGAGGTTAAGAGGACACAATTGAATCCGGCTATCGAGAAAGGTTGCAGTTCTGTTGCATGCAATCAGTGAAGTTACGCATATCCAAACCCAGAAGAACGAGGTCAAAACTTGAAAATTTAAGGAGGAACATTAACAATTACGGAGTTAGTGGCCAAGGAGACAGAAGCAGGTCCAGCTGTTCAGAGGCATTGCAATGCGGTTGCATGCAACACGGAACCAGCAATGTTGCACAAATCCAAATCCAGAAGAACGAGACCGAAGACCGGAGAAGTAAAAAGAAGTATTGGCGTTGGGTCCAAGAAATCTGCGGGCAAGAAGGAAAGACGGATCCAATCGTACGGTGGCGTTGCAGTTCTATTGCATGCAACAGCAACATGGACTCAGTAATGTTGCACAAAATCCAAATCAAGGAAAGCGAAATCTAAGACGGGTAAAATTAAGAAAAGCATTGACGTTGCGTTCCAGGCATTGATAATCAAGAATGAAGAATCATACCCAGCTGTTCAGATGCGTTTCAGTTATGTTGCACGGAACCTACAATCAACAGTGCTTCACCTAACCGAGCCAGGAAGGGGAGAAAGAAGACTGAAGAAGATGAAGAACCATCATGACATCTCAAGAAGTTTGCGATCAAAGGGACAAATTTGAACCCAGTTATTCAAAGGGAACTGCAGTCACAAAATGCAACATGCAATCAGCAGAGTCGCACCTATCGAGAAGCCGCCGAAGAAACAAAGACAAGATAGATAACATCTAGAGGTCCGAGAGGAGCAGCAATCTGATCACAAGGATCCAACTCGTACATGCGCAAGCATATGTTACTGGTTTAGCCCAGATCACAACAAGATCAAGATCAAGAGTGCAGGAAATGCAAGACATTTGACAATGAAGTGAAATGGCAGATGAAGAAGAAGCAGTGGGAGCCAGCCACCGGGAAGGGGAGGTCCTGAGCTGCTACACAAGAAGGTTCCCGAATCCGCAGCAACAAGTGGTCGGAAAGATCGTGGCAGTTTTTCCAAACGCGGGAGGAGGAACCTGAGAAGAAGCCTGCGCCGTCGGGACGACTGGAACGCGAAGAGCAAAGCCTGCCTCCAGCGAGCAACGGGAAAATCTGAGGGGGAGATCAAGCGGAGCGGGAGGAAACACACCAGCCATGCTACGCTAATCTTGCGGTTCCAAACTCCACAACAAAAACTGACGTGGCGTTGAGTACGGTGAAAAGGAGAAGTCTACGTGCCAAGAGCGAGTCGATCAGAGCAAAGCCAAGCGATCGGACAGGGATGGCGACGTACCGGACCTCAAGACCGCAGGGGTTCAACAAATACGACAACCAAGCCAGGCGAGAGCGGGACTTACTCTGAATATGTGCTACAATTACCACCACCCGCGGCACCGAGCCTTCGAATGCCTCCCGGACAATCAACGGCATCAAGGACACTGACATCATCATTCGCATGGGAATCAGCCGGTAACGAATGGACGCAACTTTCCTTCAACCTCCACAGGAAACGACGTCCAGGATCTACGGGAATCTCAATCAGAGGTGATCGAAGACAGCCTGAGAAGAAAACAGCTAACCTGGTCACGGAAGCCCACCACCTTGCTACATCAACAGCACGAGACACGGACCGACGTATAAAGTGTTCTCGTCGAAAGGAGGTCCAAAGGAAACCGGCACTGATTCTCGCGTCGCTCGTCAGACATCAACAGCCAGTCTTCCCAAATCGCGGGCGTGGCTCTTCGGTCCGCCTCAGGTCACATGATAACCGGTCACCAGAGAAACAGCAGTAAAATTCAAGTTAAGAGTACAGAAGCAGACATGACGCCTTCCCATACGCCGAACTTCACCATGACGCCATCATCGGAGTTAGTTTCGTCCGAAAACAGCATCATCGTCGAGCGGTCAATAGAAAGCTTTGAATCTCTGTAGCCAACAAAATCCTCCTGGAGAACGGAAGGAGGCGACACTCTAGAAGAAAGCGGCGGCCTCTACCTAACCGGTGTCGGAGAAGGAGGGACCAAGATGGATTGTTCCAGGAGGAAACATCACTCCGAGAAGTGGAGATGTCGACCAAGCAGTAACGAAGGAATATCCAACCGAGCCTGAAGAGAAAAACCAGCCGATCAGCAACGCCATCAGCATCTGAGTCGAGACAAGCCGTGGAAGAAGTCACCCACCAGCAGAAGACTCCCCTAAACTACCCACCACCCAAGAAGGAGACGCCGAAGACCAAATATCAAGACCACCAACTGTTAAGAAGTCGAGAGGTCGTGGTGTCAGCGAACAAAACACTCAGATGTCTGGCTAAGCGGGAAAGAGGATGAAGAAAATATGGATCCGAAGATTCTGGGTACCAAGACGCTCGATTCGGATCAGAAGAAACAGCTGCAATACACATCGATGAACATCAAGAGCGCCTTCATGGACCTGAGGACGTGATGTCATTGAACCATCGAACATCGTGTTGAGCTGACCTGGAACAAACCAATTCGAAGACCGGTATAAGTCGCACTAACACCAAAGGAATTCAGGAAACCAGAAGTTCGAGGCATGCGGGGCAGCTGAGTGAGTCGAACTAATGGGAACACACGGAGCAGCTGGTGAAACAGAAAACAGGCCACCCAGATAACTGCAATACAGAAACAAAGGCATGGTCACCAAGGAGAGGTACGGAGAGTTGATGTGCTCCTTGGAGGTTGAACAACAAACCCCAGTAACACCAATCCTGCTCAACAACCATCCCAAACCCCATCCTAACCACTCCAAGGGTCATGTCCAACCGCCTCATGCTTTCCTTTCCCCCCCCCCCCCTTCGACCCAAGAAGCACCCTCCCCATTCCCTTTTGTTCCAGGTACCAGAGCAAGCAACGTTACCACTGTGGCGTCGAGGCGTGCAGCTCCAGAGCACCCTGGCGGGTTACCGCCACCGGACTTCACGACAACAGCGCCCAACCATGGCAGAGCCAGATCGATCAGGGTGTTGGCAGAGGCGTTGCTCAAAGACACCCAATGCCCTGGCGCCAACAAACCGGACTTCACGACAACAGCGCCCAACCATGGAGGGAACCAGATCGACCAAGGCGTTGGCAGAGGCGTTGCTCTAAAAGCGCCCGATACCCTGCCGCCAACAAAGCGGACTACACGACTACGACGACCGACCCCGGCCTGGACACGAGCAACCAAGGGGGTCACGCCAGGCGGCGATCGGGGGGAAGGCCCAAGACATCTCGTCCAAGTGGCTACCAGAGAGCCACAACGGGCCGTCGTACCAACATGGAGCGACGTATGTACCGATGTGACAATATGCGCGTGGTGTGTCATTAGGTTTTATGTAGGGGTAGATATCTGATGGTGTATAGTACTTAAAACATATGTGTTGTGCTTACTCGTTACCGGGCTTGTCAGGCAACCACCTTACGAATGTTGGGGGGGGGAAACGATTAGGACATGACCTGCTGTAATTAGCTCGGGGGGATGGAATACCGAAAGGAAGAAGTGTCACTAATGGGATGGTTAGGGTGTAAGCTAGGTTAGGGCAAATGGTGGCAAGGGTACTGACCTCGGGGGGATGGCGGCACCACAACCAGCTGTAAGAGGATCGAGGAGACGTTACCCATGGAGTCCAGAAACAGCACCCTCGCATCGCAGGGAGGCAGAGGACGTCAACGTCCTAGCCAAGGCAGACGAAGAAGGCCAGCCGACTACCATGCAGAACAAGCCCATCCTAAATTGTGGGGGCACAATTAAAAGAAGAAGCCTGAAAATGTAACAGCTGAAAGCTGTGACATTTTTTTTCGTACGTCAAAAAGGACATCTCACACACTCTATACGTAAGGGCGATCGCACTGCCTGCCGCGGCGCTGAGCCGGCGTGGGGAGGGGGTCGACCATACGATCCCCCGACCCGTCGGCCGGTCACCATTAAGCGAAGATCAAAGGCACGCCGAAGGGTGGAGTACAAACACACCCATCCGGGCCGGCGCAGTGGCCGCCGACAAACGCAACGCAGCCGGAAACACCTGCTCCCGGTGCTGGACCAGCCTCCCGACGCCTGGCGCCACGCACATCCTGCCGACGCAGCTGACAGGAAGGTGGAAGGATGTCGTTGCGGTCAGCCGTCCGGCACAGGCAGGGACCGACATCCGGCGAAAATCGAGTGTGAAAACGTCATCCGGCAGGAGACAGCTGAGACGGATGAGCCGTGCTAGTGAGGATGACGTCACGTTCCGGCGGAATGGAGGAGGAGGGCGACGGTCTCGACTCCGGATGCGAGACGGGATGTCGCCAATTTTCTGCCCCGGTCAGGGAGGCCCGCCGACGCCCGGAACCTCCGGCCCGGAAATCACAGGCGAACAAAAACTCAGCGGAGAAGGAGAAGGGGGCAGTCAGACCCGAGATCGACCACCGGAGGCCGACCACCAGAGACGGAACGCCTCGGGACTCAGCGCGGGACACCGTCCCGCCCGGCTTCGGCCGGAGCGGCCTCTCTGCTGATCGGATCATCACTGCACCGGACTTCAACTGGAGTGGACAGCAATCATCAAACACTGTCAAGTGAGTCATCTCATCTGTCCGCCTCATCAAGACTGCCTCCCCGTCATGGACAATTCAACCTCCCATTCACCCATCGGATGTCTCTGATCTGGATTACAAATGCCACTCCCTGGGGTCTAACCTGAGCCACCATTAGAGGGTAATGGATTTAACATCGTGGGAGTGTTACTCGACTGGGAAGGGGAGGGCAGATGGTCGCTACATTCCGCTCCCGACCGAGCAGCGCGGCAGTGGTGCGTCTGTTTGTAAAGACGGGGAGGGGTGTGAATGGGTCCGACTAGTCCGGCTTTACCAATGGGGTAGGGAGGGGGTTCGCGGGACAGACGGGGCGGGTCAGTAATGGTCAGTGTAGGCTAATGGCTCACCATTACATTGGTATTGGGGGGGAGCGCTATCCGTCGGCCATCGCGCGCGCGGTCCGGCCGCAGTGAGGTGTGGGATTCAATGTAGTTATGAGAGGGGAGGGGAACAGGTCAGGTGGTGTCATTTTTGGGGCGCTGGTCACCTCTGACGCGTCAAACTACGTCAGATGACGTCATGACAGTTCAATTGGCGATGTTTTGTAAATAATATTTTGCGGTTAGGGCGTTAGGATTAGATTTAAGGCTAAGTTGGCATTGGCGAGCTGACAACCGATCGTGGTACACCGGTTGAAAATGACCAGCATTGTATCGTCCGTTTGTAAATATAGCGTGAAAATTCAATAATCTGTCTGGGAAAGAAGGGAGGGTTACTTCAGATATGTTGCTGATTCGGATTCACAGAGACCGCTAACGTAATTATCTTTAAGTTGTCACGTCGACCACACGACCTCACGCCGGCCTAACAACACCACAGGTTCACCGGAGTTGAATTAGACTACGCCACGGCCGTCTGATCATCAATCAACGGAAATGCAATGATCATCCCTCACGACGCGACCATCACAGATACATTTTTTTTTTGTTCGAAGCTAGTAGGTCAGCATAAGTTGTTTCATAATCTAACTAGTTTGAACTTGGTAGGCCAGCGTATCAATCCATTGTCAATCTAGTGTTAATTCCAAGTCTGTCAATCGATTCTCAATTCTTACAAGTACTATTCGAGATAAATCGACGGTCAGCGTAGGATCGCCACATTCCTGGGGCAGATTCATCATTTGGATAAGGTTTGATACGAAGGCGGCCCAAGAAGTCGTAACGTGTTCAGTTACATTCGGATAGGGAGAGTAAACATTGTAAACGTCAAACATTATTCTGCTCCTTCGGCAGCTCAGCGCCAGAACAAGTTGAATTGCCTTCCGGGTTGTTATTAAATCAGTATTGAGTCGTTTCGTGATTCGCGTTCATATAACTGATACAAATCTGAATCACCATTTCAATCGTTATAAATTTATCGCTGTTCGTAACCTGTCAATCAATTCCCCTTTCCCTCCTAGCATTATCAGTACCTAACTGATATTGATGCTAGCTCCCCCGTCGAGGTATATCAAAGATTAACGTAGAAATGTTACGGTTGTTAAATTGATGCATCATTTGAGGCAATTGATCATAAACATCAAACGAGTTACCGTCCAACGTGACGCGACTATGTCAAAATGTCACCCTGCTTGTACACAACTAGAGTCGGTTACGGAGGGAAGCGAGAAATTATCACCGCCCATTAATCACCATTCAGGTATGATAAGGACTATTTTGTTCAGATCGGATTACTGAACAGTCGGCAGGCCCCAATTAATTGACAGGAACCATGTAATGTGCACGGACACATCACACATTATGCCGTCGGGCAGCAATTGCCTACACTTCCAGCCCAATCATGTTAGTTAACACCGGGAATCGGGAACGTGATCACGCCCACCCGTCCCTTGAAGTATTTAATGTGAGTAATTTTGGGAGTATGTTGGGCCCCGTGGGTTTTTACTAAAACTGAGCGATTGTAGTCGGAACGAAATGGAAAACGTATGCCCCTTAAACAATTAACAGGTTAATAGCCGCACCGACGGCAGCGCCCTTAGCGCCACCTACAAGACCCAACTCTTTCGGCACAGCCCGACCGCCCAGAAGGCCGAAAGGAAACAGTGGCGCCACCTACGACCGAGGCACGCCAAGCTCTGCTTATTCATTCTGCCGCGAGTGGACGTTACACGACCATCTCACGCGTGGAATATGCGTAGGAGAGTCGGACAGACGGGGACAGGGGGAGAATGAGTGAATGAATGGGCGCGTGCGGGAGTGGATGAGTGAATGGGGGCGTGAGTGAGTGAGTGAGTGAGTGAGTGAGCGAGAGAGAGAGATTTTGTGAGTGAGTGAGTGAGAGAGAGAGAGAGAGAGAGAGAGAGAGAGAGAGAGAGAGAGAGAGAGAGAGAGAGAGAGAGAGAGAGAGAGAGAGAGAGAGAGAGAGAGAGAGAGAGAGAGAGAGAGAGAGAGAGAGAGAGAGAGAGGAAGCAAACATTTAATTCAGTCTTTACAAAGATCGACCCCATAAATGAAAGGTTTTGGTACAAATTAGATGCGTAGCACTCTACCGCCACCTAGCCAGTGTAACCTACAACTACATCCACTAGGCGGCGCCAAAAGCGTCGATGAGTCGACGCTCGATGAGTCGATGAGTCGAGAATGGTCGCCGGTCAGGTGTGGAACAAGGTCATATCCCCGCTAAGCTCATAATTACAAGCATTTAAAAATGGTTATCACCTAACTCTCTGCGTTGGCTTAAATTACAGATATCGTATAGATTCGATGGAATATCTTTTGTTTAAGGGACTCAGAGCAATAACAAACCAAAGGTCTGAGTTTCAACTTCGTTTCAACATCTAACATATGAGGGAATCAAACAAGATAGCTTTGATCACAGGGCACATTCTCAAATGATCTAAATAACATTTAGTGATCATTGCATTTAAATTTCACTTAATTTATCGTAAACATCCGAGTAGGGTATGATACTTCATTGCAAATCAGTAGGCAAAGTGTGAATTGCTAATGTAGACCAGAGAAAGCCAAGGGCGTGGGCAGTAGATCTCACATCCAGTCCCGTCGGATTGGAGAGCGCTGGCCCAGCAAGCCCTCAGCTCAGCGGAATCGCGAACAATGCACAAACATGGACCTGCTGAGAGAAACAAATTATCTGGTAAGACAGCTGGACGAACCCCTCTTTCAACGATTGACCCACGCTGACCTCAGTAGGAAGGCGGACAAATTTGCGGGTGGTCAAAAAGGGGGAGAAATTGACAGCAGTCACATACGATCAAAATTTTAGTAAATCTTGGTGAACAACTCTACGGTCTAATTCTGGGAGAAACAGGTTACCTTTGTCAGTCGAAACCAAACTCTACATCGCGAGTCAGGTTAACATCAGATTAGCAGACAATTATAGGCTAAAACAGGAATGGGGAGACTAATTGTGTTATGATTGAGCGCGCATCACTAAAACTTTGACATTGCCACCCCAAGCCTAGGAGAACAGTCATCTCATGTCAAGCGTGGTGTGAACAGCTACTGACAACTGTACTTACAAAATTTTGGAGGGACACGCTGAAATTAATGAATTCAGATGATAAATCAGTAACATGCAACAATTCAAGTCATATTATTCCCAGTAACATCCGTTAGTTGATCTCTTTCTATTGACATGATCTATTGAACATGGAATTTCAATGTCAATGACCATTGACCCCTCAGGTCATACTAATCTCATATCTGGCCTTGGATGCTAGCAAAACAGTTTCAGACCAGTGCGGTTTCACTTAAAAGGGATATCCTGGAATTGAAATTTATAGGTCATCTTTGAACATGACAAACTTTGTCAGATGGCGGAACAGATACAACGAAGGGCTGTCTATCGGATTGTCCTCTATCCGGGACAGCTACCTTGACTGAAATTATAATAGCAGGTTTGCCAGCAAAAGTACCCACTAGGTAAATAAATCAAATTACCATTAACACTGGAGAAATGGCAATGAACGTACTATTGATTACACCAGTCTTTGCCGAGCCATCAATTTAGTTTGAAACTAGCACCATTCTCCATTGGACAGTTCCCATTAGCTTGTTAAAGTTACTGCTCTTGCCTTTTTTTTAATTTAGTCTGAATGGGTGAATGGGCAGAGTTGAGAAATCAGAGCTCGCACTAAGCATAGCTTGTTGTGCTGAACTCGGCCTGCCAACCGACCGCGCAATTCCAGTTGCATAGCATAAAATTGTCCGAAAGTTTAACATGTCCTCATGACTGGAAGTGGACACAGTCCCCGCTTGATTTGATATAACCATTTCTCATTGCTGATGTTCCCACTCGAATAATTGGATATCACATTTGCCAAAATTTGTATACCTTCAACAACATATCAATCGGTAAACCGAGCTTCCTTAAATTAGAACACCACAAGTCGATTGTCAATTGCAAGTTAATAAATCATCTGGTCGAGTATGTGAATAAAATCTGCATTATAAAATTGACTCATAAATCGGTTCAGTAAGATAACATGAAATCACATGAATTGGATTGTTTTTAAATCGAAATGCCAAATTGAGACTAATCCGGCGCACTACCTTAGAGTTCCCTTGATGCAAATACTTACGACCCCAGAGAAATTTGCGACAACGTGGCGAGGGACGCCAGACAGCAATCCACAAATAAAATATTCATGATCACAAATGATTGGGCACTTCCGAGAATTACTTCATTAAATCACAGGCAACACTCAGAATATTCAAGTTGATTCAAGTTAAAATTCCGATCAAAGTTGGCGTGTCCAAGGTTAGACGATGAAAAGTCAGGATGTACCATGTACCAACCTGCAGACGGCACGATCTTATGACGTCATTACTGATCAACAAGCGTAAACACAGTCTGTTTCCTGGAATATGACGTCACTGAGTGAATATAGCAAGCTGCGGTGGAGACGTTTCGGCTGATAGGCGTAAATATTGTGTAGATGAAAGGAGTAGTAGATGGTCTGAGTATTTGGCGGCGCAGATTTCTCTATCAAATGATTTTTTTTTGTTCATGTCACGGGTAACAATCGACACGTACCGCGCAGCGGGGCGCACATGGACTGAAGGGATTCTACGGATCAGACAGGTAAGGGGATACAGAAGGAGTGACTCTGAAGTGGTCGATAGATATTGAAACCGGAATTACACAAGGAGGAAAGATCTAAGAATGGATGCTAGCCGAAGAGGAGTATGTTGCAACACTTCCATGTGTTTTTGACTCCGCTGACACGTCTAAGTCTACTAGGATTGGAACTGTCTCACGTTACGGAGGAAGTAAGTAAATATGTTAAGCAGATATCAGAACAAAGAACGACATAAGACGCCCAAGCTGAGAGGTGAGTCAGAGAGAGAGAGAGAGACAGGACGAGGGAGCACACTGCCGAAGGTGAGTGACAAATACGAAAATGATAGAGGATAAGGCGAGGAGAATACCGCCGGGATGAGGTAAGTGAATTAAGTCCACCGCGGAAGGATCGCAGCATGCATCACTCATGACGCTAACGCGCTTGAACACACATCTGCAGGACATAATTCCACGGCGTCGGATAAAATTGCAGGATAGATTCAGTCATGGAGTCTTCGAGTCACACCGGTCAATGATTCAAAGGCGCCACTTGCGGGTGCCATGACTGCATGAGAGTACTGAGTAGGTACCTGTCTATGAGCCCGGTGAGACTGCGGTCGTCGGGGTAGCAGGCTTGTGTCCACCGGTTCGTTAGGTGAAAACGCGTAAGACGGTCTCTCACAGAAGGGCTGCAAGGGTCAGTAACCAACGCCCGGCCGCGGGGTTTTTGTAGGGAAACAGAGATGAGCCGTGAGCGGCAGAGGTTGACGGACCAATCATAAGCCACCGAGGAACGCTAATAACTGACGCTACCCGCGTCGATCTTTAGACAAGTAATCGGGGTCAAGTGATGTAGGTGTTCGAGGATATTGGGCCAGGGAGCCCAAGAGGTGCTAGGAAGAGCACACACGATTCCAATGTTGGAACGGGGCGCGATAAGTCGTTGGGAGGTAAGAGTAAGCTTAGATGAAATTTACACTAATCACGGAGTCTATTGAACAAATTGCGTTTATTGTCCCTGATATGTACCGCTGGAGGGAGTTAGAACAATTGCTGGGAGGGACTGAGAGGTCGACGCGGGATCAAATTTACTGTAGTGGGATGAGAGAGGTATGACAAAGAGAGTGAGTCTGAGGGAGAATGAGGTATGCGTCATATAGTGTAAGGACCAGCGGGAGATCTAATCTCAGCATTGAGGGCGACATTAAAAGGGGATGTACTCGATTATCTTTGGGATGATAGGCATTAGGAAGGGAGAGAATGGTGGGTAGCTATCAGGTATCAGATGGTGGCTTCAGGTTATGTCCTCAAGGGAGGCATCCAAATTACCTATATGCTTTTGGGAGACTTCCGTGTCCTAAATTCCTTATGAGACAGATACCATCCTAGGCAGTGAAGACTATATGTTGACAAGCGACAAGCCAGCCTCATTATAAATATTGTTTGTGACGAAGCCCAGGCGCAAGGAACGGTGGCGGAAGGGAACCGATCAGCTTGAAACCAACGGACCGATCATCACTTGGAAATGGGTGTGTAATTACGTTTGAACAAGAGAAAAATCAAACAGCAAGAGAGTCAACTAGTTAATCAACAGTTTGTGGATCTACCAGCCTAAAACACTCACCTGAAGTTGTTCCAGAGGAGGACGCAGGTCGGCAACCATCTCGGAGAGAAAAACACCCGCGATGAACGAAATTTTATTAACAATATTTTTTTTTGAAACATACTCCCCACCGCTTCCGGACCCCCAGGGGGCATCATCACAGTTGGTGTCAGATCTCTGAGGCCGGTGGGTCAGAGCCGGTGAGCCCGGTCAGGGCACGGCCGGAGCACGGCCACGGCCCCGGCGGCGGCACGGCGTGCTTGTCAGTGGGCCGGCCGTGACCTGGCGGTGACCGGTCGGTCTGTCTACCGACCGACCACCGGTCGAGCCCCGACCGACCACTGCACCGTGTTTTAACTCTGGCCAAAAACTGGCCAGGACGCGAAATATCGACTATTTTTTAACGTTTTCATTTGGCCACTATCGTGTTCAAAAATGATCAGAGCATCTTTAACGACGGAAAATTTTATTCCCTTAACTTTTGAAAACGTTGAAAATGTACAACAAAGTCAGATAATTCTCGAAAGCTAAACTTCGGCGAACAAACGCAGAAACAGTCGCCTTGCTTCACGTCAACATCTTCGAGCTTTGGATTGACAAAACTATATAATTTGGGTACCAAACGATAGCGCAAGCTTTTGGCTTTGTAATGAGTCATAATTTATATAATTATGATGCATATAGGTGTTACATTTATTGATTTCCGTCAGCCCTTACATTGGCACACTTTTTTCGAAAAATGTCAATGTTCTAATAGAGCTACAAAAAATTGTACGCTAGTGTACGGTCTCGGACTACCACCACACTGTGGGTCAAGGAGTTGTCTATATGTCCTCAAAATTTCAGCTGCGCCTGAGTGCGCCGGTGTTGGGGATGAACACTTTTTTGAACGAGTCATGTCTGCTCCTGCTGAACCATGGGACGGTCGCTAGCGTGCGTCAAGGGAAAATGCTAGTACTCCTCGTTCATTCTCTCGTCTGTTGTGACGAGTTGGTGTCCCATGGAAGGTCGCCGACCTGTGTGCGACCTGCCGTACCCTGGGGCGTAATCAGCTGACGGCACGACCCCCTACGACACGTGCCAGCTGCATTTTCATGTGCCGCGAGAAGAAAACAAAGGGTCTCCGGAACCGGAGACCGGACAATGTCGGTGAGTGACAGTTGTTCATTCAAAAACTGCTAGCATTCCTATGAAACATACATTTCGTAAATATCAACAGCATTATCGGTGTAATTAATTAAGTATAGTACCTATAGGTCTATAACAGGAACCTTCCACCCCATGGCTATTGCAGCAAATTCATAGATGGGCTCTGCAGCTGTATGGTCGCTACACATGCTTCCTTGATAGCTTATAAACATATTTTAGTACCTGGTGAAGCGCAATTAAATATTCATTGTGTTCAGTTTAAGATGGGACTGTGAGCTGAAAGGTGACTGTATGAGACCTGCCACAGACCGCTGATCACGATGATCGGCTTTTGGTCGTCCATTACCTGTTTGCGTTCGGCAGGGTTACCATCGGCCTCTTCAGTCAGTATTACTACTTCGATGTACTTCGATGTAGGTGGTATGGTATCATTAGTGCTGTCCGCCTTTATGAAAAAGCATCAGTTTGCTGCAGTAAGCGTCAGTTAGTATGGCAATGGGGTGCTTTTACATGCACGTTGTATGCTACATAACTCACCATACAATAGGAATTGGTAAAAAGTTTTGGGATACATTCTACCATTTCACGTCATGCGATGGCGGATCCAGTGAAGGGCATAGTGGGCATTTGCCCTCCCCATAGCTGAATAGTGTCGGCAAGACTATCCTTTTGCCGCTCCCAAAGCTGTTGGTGATGAGAAATATAATACAGCGTCGATGCCTATCTAGACGAAAAGCAGGTCTTTTTGTCACAATCATTTTGAGGGATGGAGCTGACCGCTCACTGCTCATTGTTTAGGTCGGTATGCTGATAACAGATGGAACTCCCTGAACTGCACACATGGAGATTGCAGACGTAGTGAAGCGTTGTAAAGTCACCGGCGCGGCGATGGGCTGAGGTCACCGAATGGGTCGGAAACTTTTGCCCTCTCCAAACGGATTAGCTGGATCCGCCCCTGACGTCATGTGATGTAAAACATACAGGACTCTGGACTTACTTAAGTGGAGACAGGGTCTAACATCAAGTTGATATAAAAAATACGTTTGAAAATGTTTTTTATAAATATAAAGATTGTAGGTCCCAGTGTTCCATTTTTCAGAATTTTTGGTGGCAAATCACACCTAATGGGGAAAATACTTTCATTCCTAAAATATGAATGACCGACTTTACTTCATCTCTGAAAAAGTTTCATGTATTCCCGACAGCCAGTTTACATGCCACTTGACAGTTGATGCACCCAACGTCCCACATCCTTTTGTCCAACACCCTGTCAAGATTCTGACATGGTCTCGGTTTAGCAGTTGGCATACAGATTGGGATTACACCATTTTACAACTATATTTCAGTTATTTATTCCCTTTTTTCTCATCCTATTATTTTTTTCTCTTCATCGGCATACCCAACCAAAATCCAATTTTAGAACACTGGTAGGTCCTATATGAATAAGTCCTATATAAGAGCATTCAAGGTAATCTGAGGTCATCAACGCTAATTGGTCATGTCCTCAACCTTGACTTGCCTCGTCGATAAGCCTTGCTCAGACTCACGATTACTATAAATTTACAGATACCTAAATGCTCGTGCATTCATAGCTAGAATATGACACAATATTTGCACCTATATGTTTCGTGACACTTATGATGTCATAAACAAGTACATAAGCATCTGGTCCGACACATTTTGCATTTTAAATGATCGTTAGTCTCCAACGTTTCGTTTGAGCCCAAAAACACGTCTGTACCTCATATAGTTTCTTAGTTACGAGCCCTGGCCAGTTTTGATCCCGAGTTAAAACATAGTGCACTGGGACGGCACCGGTGGATGATCAGGGGGCGGGCGGGACATTTGAGACTATTGAGTTTTGGGAGACCATCGTTATTCGTTCGTGACTGCTGATTACATAGTTCAGAGCGTATGTTCTGTATGTTTCTCGATAAACAGGGGTGTGTGTTGTATGTGAGTGAGTGGTCAGTACGGGGAGGCCGGCTGGCCGGCGGCTGATGGCACGCCGCCGCCGGCCCGGCCTGACCAGTGTAGCGTACTGGGAGCAGCGAGGTCTGAGGCTGTCACCTCGGCGCCGCGGGCAGCGTCGGCCGGCCGCCGCCTGCCCTGTCCTCTCCGGTGTGGACGGAGACGAACATCGGACATAGGAGCGTCCCCATTCCATTCCATTCCATTCCATTCCAGTGTATTTTAGTAAACAAGGATCAAATAAATGTACAGAGCAAATAAGGGATCGGCGCAAAAGCATCGCTTAACCCGCGCACCGACGGGGGTCTGCGCCAACTTAGTACCGACGGGGGGGGGGGGGCGGATGACCGCCCCCCCTGAGATCTCGAGAACGAAGCAAGATAGCGACAAGCGGTAAACGGCATCGGATACGCACGGTCAAGATCTACAATTTTTACTGAGGTCATTTTCAGGTCAGGTCAAAGATGACGTCACAGGGGTCGAAAAAGTCAAAATGGCGGCGCTAAATATGGAGAGAGTTTTTCTCGAATAACTTTCGAATTAGTCAAGATAGGAACAAACTAGGGGCATCATCGTGATCCTCTCGTCAATCCGCATCGAATGATATATAAGTTGACCTCGAAAGGTCAAGGTCAAAGGTTGACCTCAGGTCACGTGACCTCGAGGTCATCATGTATATCATTCGATGCGTCTTGACGAGCTGAACACAATGAGACCATCCACGCGTCTGTATCTTGTTCCTGTACGGAGTTATTGGCCAAAAACCTTTGGTGACCTTTGATGACGTCACATGACCTCAAAGCTGCCCAACAGCAAAACAGACCTCAACGTAGTGAAGGTTGATCGTATATGAAGTCATGTATGGTATATGGGGCCATTCCGACCTGTTTTAGTGGTAAAAACAGGGAGTTGATTTTTCCCCCATTGACTTATAATGGGGAGGTCGCGAAATTGACCTGACCTTAGGTCACCGATATCAAAATTCCGAGATATACAAATTGTAGCTACTAATGACCTTATAACATCCTGCGACTTTCAAAGGCCTCCGACATCTACTGTAGCTCTGGCACGGTGGCAAAGTTGCAAAAAAGTGACTTGAGGTTGGGTCATTCAAAGTGACCTGGTGACCTGACCTTGAAAGGTAGGAGGTTCAAACTTGCACACCATGTGTAAAATTGATAAGGGAATAGTCATACCAAATTTCGCGGCGCTACGCGCCGCGGTTTTCCCGCTATTCGCGAAAAACCTCAGGGGGGCGGATATCCGCCCCCCCCCCGTCGGTGCGCGGGTTAAATTAAAGCGCCTCTCCGAAGAAGACCCCCCCCCCCCGGCGGCCGTTTGTCCCAGTTGTGGGGCCATGCCGGCGAGTCGGATGGCACGGAGGGGAGTCGGGTCGTAGCCATGTGACTGCACGGTGGTTTGTAAGGTCCATCGACGAATACAAGGTGCATTGGAGAAGACACCCAGTTGACCACGTGACCTCGAGCGACCCTGCACAGCGGACTGGGGAGAGGAGAAGGACAGGGTTGGGGGATCAGCGGCCGCCGTAGAAACAGACACTCACATATAGGGTAGGGACAGTCGGCAGAGACAGTCCCACCGGTCCCACTCATGGGGTATGGACAGTCGGCAGGGACAGTCCCACCGGTCCCACTTATGGGGTAGGGACAGTCGGCAGAGACAGTCCCACCGGTCCCACTCCTGGGGTAGGGACAGTCGGCAGAGAGAGTCCCACCGGTCCCACTCATTGTATTGTATTGTATTGAACAATCATGAGCGATCCACATTCTTAAAGTGCGTGGCGATTACTGCTCAGAATCCGTATCCGCGGTTACTAATCTAAACATTCACAGCATTCACACATTCACTCACGTCAAAGCACGGACATAGACACTTTCGTAGTACCACAGGTACAACTCACCCACCCACCAACCCGTTGGTCAGCGACGATCAGTTGATGCCCCGTCCACTATCGCGGCTTTGACAGATCGGGCAAAGGGGGCGGGAGACAGCTGCGACAGCTGAGTTGGGAGACTGTTGAGTAGAGCAGCGGCTCGATAGCCGAACCGCCGCCTACCCGTTTCCAGCCGTGGTCGCGGAAGGTGAAAGAGGTGGTCTTGCCTGGAGTGTCTCTCCCGGACAGCGCTGTTTGTGACGAACATGGTTGCCAATTCCTCGGGTTCGCCGCGCTGAATGGTTTTGTGGGCGATAACAAGGGTTTGGTAATCAGCCATATGACGCGGGGACAACCACCCGAGCTTTTTTCGCAGGTCAGAGACATGGGCAAATTTACGGCGACCGAAAATGACTCTAGCAGCGAAGTTCAAAATTTTTTGGAGACGATCAAAATTTTTTTGGGACCCATTGCCATAAACTGAGAGGCAGTACTGGATGCGTGAGATAACGAGTGCTGTCACGAGCGTTCTAATGATGCCATCCGGGAGACTGTGGCGCGCATGGGAGAGACCGATCAACAGTCCCGTACACCGGCGGCTGAGTTCGGAGACGTGAGCGTCCCAGGATAGAGTACTGTCAAAAGTGACGCCCAGGTTCCCCACCTGCGCGCACGGCTGCAACGCTGCGTCACGGAACGATACCCTGAAATCTGGCAATTTGCGTAAATTTTGACGACTGCCGAAGACAATGAGCTGTGTTTTACTGGCGTTGACCTTCAGGGCGTTAGCGCAGAACCATTCGTTGAGTGACGCGAGTGAAACCTCCATGCGCGAGATGAGAACTCCAAGGTCCCTGGCAGGACCGCTAACCAATACTTGGGTGTCGTCGGCATATTGAAAGACTACTGCATCACCCGCGTACAGCGATAAGTTGTTAGAGAAGATGGTGAAAAGTAACGGCCCTAACGCAGAGCCCTGGAAGACACCCATGGTATTAGGAAGAGGCCGAGACAGCACTCTATTTCCGGACCCATTTTTCAACGACACGCTCTGGGTGTGTCCATGAAGATAGGCGGCGAACCAGGAAATTTCGATACCGTGCAGCATAAGTTTTTGCATCAGAAGCTCGTGGTCTATCACGTCAAAACATTTACTAAGATCGAGAAGGCATAGCATTGAGATCTCCCCCCTGTCGGTGGCGGCCAGGATGCGTTCAGTGACGGACAACAACGCTGTTTCAGTAGAGTGCCGGGGGCGGAAGCCGTGCTGTGAGGATGCCAGAAGGTGATTAAGGGAGAGGTAGGCGTAGAGCTGCTGATGGACAATGCGCTCAACCACTTTCATGATTACAGGGACCAGGGAAATGGGCCGGAAGTTTGCGGGGTCTGAAGGATTGCCGGATTTGAATAGAGGGTGAACTATGGAATGTTTCCACGAATCGGGGATATCGGATTGAATTAAGCAGGTATTGATAATATGCAGGATGACGCCACCAATAGCTCGGAATCCGGCTTTCAGCATGCGAACGCAGACGCTGTCGGTACCGCAAGCACCCGAGCTACGCATGCTGAAAATCGTCCGCTCAAGCTCGGCAAGTGTGATTTCTCGAAGCTGAAAACTGCATGCGCCAACACGGGTAAGACGTACATTCAAATCGGTAGGTGCGTTTTGGGCTCGGATCTCGGCAGCGACACGAGGACCGACGGATACAAAGAAAGAATTTAAGTCATTGGCAGATAGGTCAGGCTGAACATCAGAACCATCCTTCTTACCGGCAACCACCGACCTGATACATTGCCAAACTTTGTTGGGGCCCCGTTCCCCGATTTCCCTCTGTAGTTCCACCCGCCGGTCGCGACGCAAAGCCGCCCGGACAGAGCGGTTAAGGTTTTTGTACTCGCTCGAGTTGCGGCCTAAATGGCGAAGCGCAGCGCGACGTTGGGACATGAGATCTCGAGTGGCGACGGAGACGGGAGGAGCAGTCGGGTTACGGATAGACACACGCTTAATTGGGGCATGGGCATCGAAAACAGGTACGAAGAAAGACAAGAAAGCATCCCACTTATCACTGACGGTTTCGGCGGAGAATACATAATCCCAGTCAACATCGAGTAAGTCATGATGCAGTGCTGGGTGATCTAAACGCTTAAAGGAGCGAGACGAGATAACAGTGGGCTTTTGACGCAGTTTCGGCACATTCACAACGACATCGATAAATTTGTGAGGACTGAAGTGACAATATTTAACACGGCTGTCGCAAACGAGCTCACGGTTGTTAACAATACACACATCCAGGAGCGAGCCGGAGGAAAATGTTGCAGTTGTCACTAATTGATCTAATGAGTAATTTGATAGGAAGCTGCTTAGGTGTTGACGCGCGCGGAAATTAGGCTCATGGGGTAGGGACAGTCGGCAGAGACAGTCCCACCGGTCCCACTCCTGGGGTAGGGACAGTCGACAGAGACAGTCCCACCGGTCCCACTCATGGGGTAGGGACAGTCGGCAGAGACAGTCCCACCGGTCCCACTCATGGGGTAGGGACAGTCGGCAGGGACCGTCCCACCGGTGCGCGCCGCTCAGTGTCCCAGAGGGTGCGTCGCTGAGGTGCCGCGGCGCGCCGCAGTCCCGGCTCGGGCCGGCCAGCACCGCTCAGGTGACTGACGGCGGTCAGCCCAGCCGGCAGCGAGTCGCCGGGACCGGCAGCTCGGCCACCGGCTGCAGTCCGGGCCGCCGACAGACGAGCGGCCACGGCCGGCGGCACCGCACCAGTCGGCAGACAGCTCTGCAGCCGCGCCGCACCGCTGTATGGCCGGGACGGGGTGGACTTGGTGCTGATTATAATACCACATCAGTCGAGTAGTTCTGACTTTCAATCATCACCTGTTTCGCTGTAGCTCGAGTGGATATGGCCGGGCAGAAGCCGGGGACCGTGTATGTCCGTGTCTCCGTGTATGTCCGTGTCGAGGTGTCTCCGTGTATGTCCGTGTGTCCGTGTCTGTCCGTGTCTCCGTGACGAGGTGTCTCCGTGTGTCTCCGTGTGTGTGTCACTGCAGTGTCACTGCTGTGTGTACGGCCGCTGTACGGTCCGTATATGACGGGTACGGAGACGGTGTACGGAGACTGCCGCTCCGCTCCGCCGGGGCGGACTGTCTGTGACCGCGCGGGGCGGGGCGGAAAATGACGGTCCACAGCGGAGCGGGGCGGAAAATGACGGTTCACAGCGGAGCGGGGCGGAAAATGACGGTTCACAGCGGGGCGGGGCGGAAAATGACGGCTCACAGCGGGGCGGGGCGGACGGTGCAGCCGGACAAACACTCGGCACACTGCTCATTGGTTTATTGATGGCGACAGATGGTACAGCTCAAACGAATCATGTCGTGTTATTAGCAGACACAGAGTAGAATAGACACATGGTCTATACCAGAACATCCGATTAACCCGCGCCCTGATGGGGGGCCATTTTGCCCCCCCCCCTGTGTTTTTTCTTAAATAGCGAGAAAACGGCGGCGCGCAGCGCCGCCAAATTTTGGGTACCTTACCGGGCATCAATCTGACACCTTCACACAAAATTTCAAGTCACAGGTCACCTCAGGTCAGGAGTTATTGAGGTCAAACTGAGGTCATGTTCGAGTAAATATGAGCAAAAAACATGACATCTTGAAACGCTCACCAATTCTACAGTTAACAAGCAATTTTAAAGTTCTTTAGGTGGTTGTGTAGGGAAAAAAACGGCGCTACAAAACTGCAATCTCGGATTTTCGAAATTTTGGGATTTTGACCCCCAAAAATTAAAAAAAATATTTTTTTTAGAAAAACTCAAAAAAATTCCAAATTTTTTTTTCGAATTTCAAAAAAAAAACCGGAACATATGTGATAGTCCCTGGGCTATTCGATATACATACCAAATTTTAGATCGATACCTCTTTTTTTGGCCAAGTTATAGCGAAAAAAACTGTTAAAAATTGATGACGTCAAATTTTTGAACCCAATTTTAGCAATTCTAGACCTCGTAGCGCAAAACGGAGACCACCATTGAACTCCCCGTGACAAGCTGCATCGAATTGATACCCATTTTATGCAAAAATATCAACTTTGAAATTTGACCTAATTTGACCTGACCTTGACCTGACCTTGACCTGACCTTGACCAAAACGTGACCTAAGCTGGCCCTAAAGTCTGTCTGACCCACATAATCGCATTTGTCATGTAAAATGGACCATGAAACATGTATCACACGACACTTTCATATTGTGACCCCCCCCCCCCCAGGGACCTGACCTCTGTGACCTGACCTGGTATCAGTGACCTCAAATAGCAAAATATGTGTTTGAAGAACATTTCCCCATCGATGATTTTCAATGAAATGCATTTTGCTCGATTTTACAACGCATTTCTTGAAATGCCTGTAAACGGTGAAAATTCGACCTTTGACCTGACCTGTGACGTCATCGGTTTGACCGAGGTAATTGAAATTGGGTCACAAGGTAGTTCCCCGTTTGGGCTATCCAACACCGTTTACCGCTTGTCGCTATGTTGCGTGGTTCTCGAGATCTGAGGGGGGGGCCCAAATGGCCCCCCCCCCCCATCAGACCGCGTTGCTCGGCAGACCCCATCTGGGCGCGGGTTAAACCTAAACCCAGCCTAAACCTATAGACATTGTGTTTGACGTCTCGAGTCTCGGCGTGCGCCGCGCTCCGCCGGTGGAGAGCGGGGCAGCTGACGGACCAATCAGCTGACGGACCAATCAGCTGACTGACCAATGGTCAGCTGACGGACCGGTCCCCGCCCCGGGCCGGGTGACGGCCGCCGGCCGGGACCGGAGCGGGCAGGCGCGGCGCGGCCGGCCGCCGTCTGAACTGGCACCGCGTGTATACTGCCAGCTCGGACGGCAGCTAGCCAGTAGTCGAGTAGAGCTGTCTGTGTGGGACGTGTCACAACACGCTCAGCACGGCGCTCAGCACCGCCGAGCCGAGGTGCAGCCAGACCCGGGGGGAGCGGTCACGTGACCGAGCCGTCCGACTCCACCGGGGGAGCGGTCACGTGACCGAGGCCGGCCGTGCCGCCGGGACCAGGCGCGGTGAACCGAGTCGGACGGTCAGAGACGTGTGTTCTACATACAGAATAGCCTAATGCCACGATCGGTAGTCTCTCCAGCACATCACTTTTCACTGTCCAATTACCCACAATACCCGCCCGGTAATTACCCACCAGGTCACATCGTTCCAGCCAATAACCCACAATACCCACCTGGTAATTACCCACTGTATCACATCCTTCGTCCAATTACCCACAATATCCGCCGGGTAATTACCCACTAGATCATATCCGTCCAGTCAATTACCCACAATACCCGCCCGGTAGTTACCCACTACATCACATCCGTGTGCTACTACTACATCTACACTACAACTACTACAACTACATGACTACACTAGAGCGGACACCGGGGCCGTGTGCCGGCTGACCGGCGCCGCTCTCAGTGCCGGCTGGTGCAGCACACACGGCAGCAGTCAGCTGGCGGCCCCGGCCGACTGGCTCGGCCTCTCTGCAGTCAGCTCATCACTGCACGGTCGGTAGTGCAGCGCATCAATCACACCACTCCAACACTAAGACCCCATCGCCTTGCTGGCTCTTCAGCTGACGGTACAGCTCCCCTGTGGACAGAGCAGAGACACGTCTGAGGTGGACACTTCACACACAGACAGACACACAGACAGCGGTACAGCCATGTCCACACACCGCCGGACAGTGACGTCACACACAGGACAGACGGCTAACGTGACGTCACCGTCGGCCGTGGTGGCCGTGACGCGTCACGTCACCGTCCGTGACGTGGCCTGCGGCGGTGGTCGAGTGTGTGTGTCTGAGAGGCCGGTGGCGCCGTGCAGCGTCTGTTGTGAGGGACTGACTGGTCAGAGGCGCGGCGCGCGGCGCCCTCTCACCTACCGGGGACAAAGAGACCGATGGTACCGAATGGGCCCCGGCGCAGGTGCGCCTCCTTCAGGGCGGTCAGCACGGCCCGGGTGGTGTCTGCCGTGCAGTGAAGGTGCAGACACCACAGCTCCCGACACGACTTCACCAGTCTGTAACAGAGCAGAGCAGCAGAGCCGTCACACACAAACACAGCGGCACCAGCCGGCCGGACGTACGAGTCAGTGTCAGTGTGTCAGTAGTTCAGTGTCGGTGTGTCGGTGTCAGTGACAATGCGTCGGTGTCAATGTGTCAGTGTCAGTGTGTCAGTGTCAATGCGTCGTTGTCAATGTGTCGGTGTCAGTGTGTCAATGTCAGTGTGCAAGTATCAGTGTATCAGCATCAGTGTGTCAGTGTCAGTATGTCAATGTGCCTGTGTCAGAGTGTCAGTCATTGTGTCAGAACCCGTGTCAGTCAGTGAATCAGTGTCAGTGAGTTGGAGTTAGTATGTTTGTGTCAGTGTCAGTGTGTCAGTGTGAGTGTGTCAGTGTGATTGTGTCAGTGTCAGTGTGTCAGTGTCAGTGTGTCAGTGTCAGTGTGTCAGTGTCAGTGTGTCAGTGTCAGTGTGTCAGTGTGTCAGTGTCAGTGTCTGACAGGACACCCCTCGCCAGTGTCTGCTGACTGACCTGATGTACGCTGCTGCTGTGAAGGCCGTCTCTGCCGGCCGCTGGCGGTCCCCCAGTGTAAGGATCCACAGCCCGGGGCAGCCGCTGAGACTGTCCAGCACGGCGTCAGGGACGCCACCGGACAGGGTGAGAGACAGCAGCTCAGGGCACCTGGTGAGGGGCTCCAGGCTCACGGTGTCAGGGACGCCGCCGGACAGGGTGAGCCACCGCAGCCCAGGGCACCTGGTGAGGGGCTCCAGGCTGACAGCGTCAGGGACGCCGCCGGACAGAGTGAGATACTGCAGCACACGGCACCTGGTGAGGGGCTCCAGGCTCACGGTGTCAGGGACGCCGCCGGACAGGGTGAGATACCACAGCTCAGGGCACCTGGTGAGGGGCTCCAGGCTGCCGGTCGTGAGATCAGTACAATCTGGAAAACACACAGACACACATACAGACACGATCAGTTAGCTGTAATACATGGCGATATATGGAAAAAACGAAACAGCTATGAATTCGCATGGTTTTATGGACACAGACGATGATATAACAGTGGTTCTATATGATATGCCATATAAACATGAATGAATGTGATAACATGAATGAATGAACATGATAACATGAATGTTCATGTTATCTATGGATAGGTATGCAATCAATTCAGCCAATGCATTGAAGTGCACCAAACATTGCATTTCAATCGCAATATGTAGGTATGTTCAACTGACTATGATCGAATATGTCACTGATTGTACAGTCCTCCTCAATTTCGGAGCTCAGTTGGCTTCATTATTTCACAAAGCACATTGGCTATGTATCACACCTGTCTCCACGAGGCAGAGGTCGACAAAATTCATGGAGTTTCTCCGACTACCGGCCAATTTTCTCCAGGCTTTTCTTCGACGATTGTGAGAAATGATGAATTTGGATACCTATCCACGCAACCCAAAACACTACGGCAGTCATAAGCCCTTGTTACACTGCCAAATTTTGGTACACGAATATGCAGGTCATCCTATGTCGCGGACCGATTCGGGATCTTTCTTCCACGGTCTTGGCATTTCGCAGACCATTCGGTGTCCACCGCGCAACTTATACGGCTCGTCACGACCACCACAAATTTTTCATGAAAAATGAAAATTTCGTGGCCGTTCGCCGAACTTGTGATAAACGAATATAATCGCCAAACAGTCGCCGAGTCGGCGCCGACATATCGCTGCGTGCGCCGACTCGTTGCCAAGGTATCGCCGACTATTCGCCACAGATGAGTGCCAATGATGTAAAATACAATACAATACAAAACATTACGCGCACGCAGTCCTCTGCCGACTGAAACCCGGGTGTGTTTTGCTCCTGCGAGTCACCCCTCCCCCCCCCCCCCCAACCCCTACCTTCCCCGCGGCCAGCGCCGGCCTCCTGCCCTCCTGCCCCGCGTCTCATCTCCCCTTTTTCCTAGTCCCCCTACCCACTCCCTCCCTCCCTCACCGCGCGTCGCTGTCGGGCCCTTGCAGGGGTCGGCAACCTACGGCCCGCGGCCCGGATCCGGCCCGCGGCTGGCATCAGTAACTAACATTGTGTTCCGGTCCGCGGCTCCTGCGCGTGATTGTAACAAATTGTGACCATGCTCCGTCCCGCCGGCTGCTTCCAAATCACATACCTATCCGGCCCCAATCCAAAAAAGGTTGCCGACCCCTGCCTTAGCGTCTTTGCTGCTAAGGTGGCTATTTCCCGTTATTGAGACTTTTCTTTGTATTTGAAGAAATTCCTTCAGATTCGCAATAAACATCGCAAGAATTAGCGACTATTATTGATAAATCTCAACTATTTTTATCTTGTCTCAAGAGTTTGGCAGCTGAAGAAAACAAAGCGGTCGACAAAAACGCCACTTTCTCCGACTGCCAATAACCCGGTTTACATAGGGTTTGTTGCAAGCTTATATCTCCGTCCGTGATGTTGCAAAAGATACCAATGGTGCTTAACAATTTACAAAATGATCCCCTCTAAATATTTGTAGACCACTGCATCGAAATTATCGCCAAATTAACGAGCTAGAGCCTCGTCAAATACGCTATGTAAACCGGGTTAATAAGAGCGATATTTGGTTATGAATTGGTAGGGAAACCGACCTAATAGGCACAGAGCTGCTTCTGACCGGATCAGACCAGCTCTGACTAGGGAGAAAGTGGAGAAATGGTAGAAAACTGTCATCACTAAATTGTTACTCGTGCTGTTGTTAGTCGATGATATAGGTGTATGGATGTAACAATGCTGGCTTTGCTTATCTTAGAATTTCTTCCATGATATTTTCTTCTTTATGTGATTTTCGCTCGTTTGTTTTTCTCTGACTAGGGTCAGATGGTCAGAGATTTTATCGACCTCTGCCACGAGGTGCGACAACGGCACACCGTTACTCGGTGTCCGCCATTCGCTGAGCTCGTATATCAGCAGCCTGTCCGTGCTGCCGCTGCTCACCGTATATCTCCAGTCGGTTGACCGTCCGTCCCAGGTCAGCCAGGTGACTGATGGTGTCGGCAGCCACCCCCTGGAGAGATACCGACAGACCACTCCCGTACCATTCCGGCCACCTCAGCTCCGTCACCTCCGGCCCTGTCGGACAGAGCTGTGTCAGCTGACTGCAGTCGGTCAGAGCTGCCGCCAGCTCCCCGCTGCACCACTGACACCAGAGTGTCAGACACTGACACAGCCAGCACTGACACAGCCGAGCGGCTGCACAACGATATTTTTACCAACAGCATACATACATAAATATTCAAATATGAGCAACATAAGTATTACGATTTTTGCAAGGCACATTGGCTTAGGCACTGGGCAGTGGGCAGCCAGTCATGGTATAGTAACGGATCAGGTTGGTAGCCTACATAAATATATGGTTCGCAGTGGTTGCAATGAAACCATTTAAAATTACAATAATTGCTACAATAATATTTCATGCATGCACTTGATGCTCACACTATATGCAAATGCATGCATTGCATCACTCTAACAATACCATATAACACAAACAAGGCTGTAAGATGTTGGCTGAATTCGATCGGTTCGTCCATTTGCCGTCTCCCTGTCCATTTGTTTATCGATATGCATTGTCCATTATACCGGCATTACATGCATGTTCCGTGGCATCTCACCTCTGACATTGAGGCACTCGAGGCCCTCCGGCAGCTGCTCCCTCAGTAGCGGGAGGTCGGCGGCGGAGACTGACAGCCGCTCCACAGTCTCCCGTGAGCTCCGCAGCTCCGTCAGCTCGCTGTCACCGACTCCGGCCGGAAGGATGACAGTGTTTGGGTCCACCCTGATGATGGCACCACGAAGTTGACTTGGAATAGTAGTTATTTGTGCTGGAAAGGTGATTGAACCAATGTCAGGCATTTGTCTAGGTCAAACATTGTACACTTACCTACAGGTGTAGACAACACAGAGTGAAAATTGTTTGTGGCTACAATGCTGTGATAATTCCGTGTCTGAGTAAATATGTACTTTATCAAAACGATGTGAATTTCATAAGTTACGGCGAATTTCCGTAACAGAATATTCAACAAATAAAATGATAATGGGTCTTTCACATATAAAACAAAAATCACCATTAATTAGTGCATTATATTCCCAACTAGGCATATTCTCATGATGTCAATTGATCAATATGACAGTTTTTGAAACCTTTTCACGTAAGTATTTTGTTCAGCACTTATGTGTAGCTAATAATAACAATTTTGTATCGTTATAAAATTTGTAGCGTAAATATTACGTCCAATAGAGGGCCAAATCATTGACCATCACCATTCACCACACGGCACACGACTTGTCATCCTACAGCTTGCCATGGCTTATGGCTTCCGTCTTACCTTAGGATGAGGCAGCATTACCTGCAATACATGTAATATGTGTTGTATCCAGTTATGCCTGGTTTGATTTAGGCTTCAGATTGTCGGGGATAAACTGGTTCTCCATGTTATTTATGAACATTTGCTAGAAAAAAAGCAGTTCCTTAGAGCAAAAATAACAAGCAAGGAGCGTTGACGCCGGCCTGTTTCTCCGTTCTTCGTGTCCCTGTGTCGCCCCTGGCCCCTGCCCCGTTCAGGAGCGCCCGGCAGCGCCACCTGCACCTGACCAGTCCGGCAGCGTTTGGGGTCGCCCCGCACCGCCGACAATCAGCTGACGCGGCCGGCAGCGCGTCTCAAGGTCACTTGAGGTCAGCCGGGCCGCGGAACGCCGGGGTGGCCGTGACGTCACAGCCAGCGAGCGCCGAGCGCCGGAACACCCACTGTTGGTTTATCCCTTCCTAGCCATTCATATATGAGTAACTTCAACCGCTGCTCACCATCCGTGACTAGTAGGGTAATCCGTGACCCCAGCTCCGTGGCCAGGTGGCTGATGGTGTCGGCAGTCACCCCTTGGAGAGACACCGACAGACCACTCCCGTGCCGTCCCGGCCACCTCGGCTTCGTCACCTCCGGCCCTGTCGGACAGAGCTGTGTCAGCTGACTGCAGTCGGACAGAGCTGCTGCCGGTCGGGAGGCGGCTCACACTGTGGTGTCAAACCCTGACACAGACGACACTGACAAAGCCAGGGTCGATCGGCACTGTTGGACAGTAATTGAACATTGTGCACAATGCATGCACTGCGCTTATACATGAGTCAGTTAATACAGTTCAGTACCTACATACAGGTCATACAGTCTCAGTACATACCCGAAGGTTGTTTCTTCATTAGACAAACACTATTCTTTTGAATGGTGTTTTTCTATTGAAAAACAAACTGAGGGTGGTTCCTTTTCGGGAAAGGATTCGTGTTTGGTGTGGGAGATCCGGGCACCTTGATAGGCTTCCAAACGAACCGATAGGTTGAGCGTGTCACACGGAGTGGTCCAGGGTTCGATCCTGGGCCCGGTCCTACTTTTGGTATTTACCAACGACTTGCCACAACATGTACCTGCTGAGAAAATCGTTATGTATGCGGACGACGCCCAGTTCCTCCACTCTGACTTACCGAACAACCTCTCTGACATGAAAATACGTTTGGAAACCAGCATGTCTGCTGCTCTAAAATGGTTTACCCAGAACAGATTAAAAATCAACCCCTCTAAAACTGAGATGATCATGGTAAAATCGCAACATTGAAAACCGAAACTGGCTTCCATATCCATTTTGGAAACTCAAATTTTCCCGGTACAGTCGGTGAGGGTGCTGGGCGTCGCCGTGGACCTCTTATACGGCCTTGGCCGTGGACGACGCCATGACATGGGACAAACACATATCATACATTTTGCGCCGGTGCTATAGTGTACTGATCGGTCTGTCAAGGATTCGACACCGCGTGCCGCGCGAGACCCGTAAGCTTGAAGCGCTATGATTGAAGCGCTAGTCTTCCCGCTAATAACGTACTGCATGTCTGTATGGGGCGGTTGCACAGTCACACAGCTGAGGAGACTGCAGAAATGCATAAACTTCTGTGTCAGAATCGTAACGAACCTCAGGCGTTGCGACCGTGTGACAGCGTCCCGCAAGGAACTGGGATGGCCTGCTGTACAGGAGCTACTGCGTGAGCATGATCTGCATGTTATATTTAAACTGATGCATGACTCGCATGCCCCTGATTCGATCCGCAGCCGCATCGTCCACCGTACTGCGGTGTCGAGCCGCAGCACTAGGGCAACCAGTGACGGTCAGCTTCATGTCCCGCGCGTGCGAACTAGAGATGTCAATCGGATACCAACTTTTTGGTATACCGATACCAAACCGAAACCAACTTGGTATTTGGCATTTCAATCGTAATGTGTTTGGCATTTTGTTGGTATCGTGAACCCTCACTAATGTATAAGAGGCTAAGAAATCGGTAAAAAGTTGGTATTTCTCTCATTTTCCCAAGTTGGTTTGGTTTCGGTATTTCCCCACGGTTTTGGTTGGTATTTGGTTTGGTATCGGTATTCCGATTTTCCGTTATTGACACCATTAGTGCGAACTGAGCTTGCCCGGCGCTCATTCATCTGTCGCGCAACTCGTTCATGGAATGAGTTGCCTGCGCCTGTTCGAAACTGCACCGGTCTGGCGGCGTTCCGTAAAAAGGTTAAGAAACGGCATGTTTAATCCGGCTGGTCAATGTGGTCAGTTTATCATGTGTGGTGTGTTTTAACCTCTATAGAATATGTCCTGTATGTATAGGTATGAGTTTTGAACTACTGAATGTATGACGTGGTTTACTGAAAACCCAATTTCTTGGATGTAACCGAAATATATGAGTATGAGTATGAGTATGAGTATAGATTTTGATGAAATTTTCAGGGCAGCTGCCCCCGTAGATTATCTACCACGAAACACCCTCAGCTAAGAATATAATTATTTTTCTTGCACGTGGCACGTGCACATGTTTTGGGCCCATAGGCTTCAACATTAGGTGTATTTTCGGCATCGCATTTCTCGCAGACGGGTGCTTGTAATGCGATGGTCTTCTATGTGCTGGGTGGCCGCCCCGGCATCTGCCATTAGCCGGCGGCGCCGTTTCGGGCAGCCTCGGTAAGGGGGTGCAAATTGCACATGCAGCCGTCATTGGTTTAAAGGGACTATCCCACCTTCTAAAATGTTGTTAAAACCAGTTAAATTGTGCCCGACTTTATAGATTGGATGACCAGGAACACGGTTCTGGCATTTATTTTTCATTAACCCGCGCACCGACGGGGGTCTGCGCCAACTTAGTACCGACGGGGGGGGGGCGGATGACCGCCCCCCCCTGAGATCTCGAGAACGAAGCAAGATAGCGACAAGCGGTAAACGGCATCGGATACGCACGGTCAAGATCTACAATTTTTACTAAGGTCATTTTCAGGTCAGGTCAAAGATGACGTCACAGGGGTCGAAAAAGTCAAAATGGCGGCGCTAAATATGGAGAGAGTTTTTCTCGAATAACTTTCGAATTAGTCAAGATAGGAACAAACTAAGGGCATCATCGTGATCCTCTCGTCAATCCGCATCGAATGATATATATGTTGACCTCGAAAGGTCAAGGTCAAAGGTTGACCTCAGGTCACGTGACCTCGAGGTCATCATGTATATCATTCGATGCGTCTTGACGAGCTGAACACAATGAGACCATCCACGCGTCTGTATCTTGTTCCTGTACGGAGTTATTGGCCAAAAACCTTTGGTGACCTTTGATGACGTCACATGACCTCACAGCTGCCCAACAGCAAAACAGACCTCAAGGTAGTGAAGGTTGATCGTATATGAAGTCATGTATGGTATATGGGGCCATTCCGACCCGTTTTAGTGGTAAAAACAGGGAGTTGATTTTTCCCCCATTGACTTATAATGGGGAGGTCGCGAAATTGACCTGACCTTAGGTCACCGATATCAAAATTCCGAGATATACAAATTGTAGCTACTAATGACCTAATAACATCCTGCGACTTTCAAAGGCCTCCGACATCTACTGTAGCTCTGGCACGGTGACAAAGTTGCAAAAAAGTGACTTGAGGTTGGGTCATTCAAAGTGACCTGGTGACCTGACCTTGAAAGGTAGGAGGTTCAAACTTGCACACCATGTGTAAAATTGATAAGGGAATAGTCATACCAAATTTCGCGGCGCTACGCGCCGCGGTTTTCCCGCTATTTGCGAAAAACCTCAGGGGGGGGCGGATATCCGCCCCCCCCCGTCGGTGCGCGGGTTAAACATCTTAGGCTTCCCATATTCCAAACACAAACTTTCAAATATGTGACGTCACAGCCCAAAATTACCTCCTTCCCCAGGCCACATTACTGTCATAAAGCTGATTCTTTTTACTCTGTAGGCGCCACAACAAACTTCAGACCAATTTTTAAGCGATTTTTCAACGAACAAACCCATTTAAATCAGAATGACTAAACGAGGTGACGTCACACTAACGGTCGCTCCATGTTGAAGATAAGGCCTTGTACAAGGCCCATTTTCAAATGAAGGGAACGAATTTCTTCAACACCAAGAGGCCGCGGGGGTTGCAACCTAGATAGATAGTGGTTTCTGAACCTCGCCGCAAACTTGGCTATCTCAACTCAAACCCCATGTTAAAGGTGGGATAGTCCCTTTATGTATGTATGTATGTATGTATGTATTGACGATCAAGAGCAATCCACAATCGGCGTGGCGATTACACTCCGAGTCCGAGCTGGTTGAAGATAACACAAGAAATAGGCTTTAAGTCAATGGGATTTCTTGAAGAAAAAATACTTCATTAAAATACAAAAAAATACCCAAAATCAATTTTGCTCAAAATTCCCACGCTAGATTTTGAAAATGTTTCAGTATGATATGCACCCACATGTCGCCTACTGCACGTGGCATAGGCCATATATGGGGCGATTGAAATGCACGTGCACGCTCCGGTCTTGTTTAACCCGCGCCCTGCTGGGGGTCCTGGATTTCCACGCCCTGCTGGGGGGGGGGTGTTTGAACACCCCCCCTTGTAACTCGGCTCCTGGGCCACGTAGCGATACGCGGAAGGCGGCGTTCGAAAGAGCGTAAAAAATAATGACGAAATCACTTCAGTCAATTTTTTGGTCAGGTCAAAGGTCAGGTCACCAGAGGTCATTGAAGGCAAAATTTCGCCGATTTCCAGGTCGAATGTCGAAAATTTCCAAGAAGCCAACGCATAACTCGGGAACCAATAGAACTACAGCGCCGCGGAAAAGCGCATTCGATAGCCCTATTAACGCCCTTTCTGAGTAATCTCTCAGATTTGACCTAACGTCAACGGTTTTGCCTACAGGGGGCAAAAACTGCAAAAATAGCCGATTTTTTTGAAAACAGTTTTTCTGCAATAACTTTTGACCCAGGCCTCGTACGAGCTTACTTTTACCGGCATCGTGTTCCTCTCGTCAAGACGCATCGAATGAACTATAACTTGACCTTGAAAGGTCAACTTGAAAATTTGACCTCAGGTCAAGGTCATGACCTGACCGGAAAGGGTCATGTTGCATATCAGTCGATCCGTATCGTCGAGCTGAACACATCTAAGGCGTTTTCATCGCTCTAGCATGCCTCTATCAAAAGTTATTTGCCAAAAACTGTTAGATACCATTCGTGACCTAAGATGACCTCAGGGCATAAACAAGGGTCACGGACACCATTTTTAAGTTCAGTGTGTCTAAAACACTTGTAATTCGGTGTTTGGGAGTGTTTATAATGTCTTTCATCCAAAAGAGGCGCATTTCAATTTTCTCCCATTGACTTATAATGGGGAGGTCGCAAAATTGACCTGACCTTAGGTCATCGATATCAAAATTCTGAGATATACATTTTGTACATGCTATTGCTCTTAGCAATCGCTGAAAGTTTCAAAGCGATCGGTCACTCGGTGTAGCTATGACAGACATTGAAAGTTTTTATGAGGTGAGGTCACTTCAAGTGACCTGGTGACCTGACCTTGAATGACCTTGGTCTGAAATTTTCACAATATGTGTAGAATTGATGTATGATAAGGTGTACCAAAAACGGCGGCGCTCCGCGCCGCCGTTTTTGAGATATTCGCGAAAAACCACAAGGGGGGGTGTTCAAACACCCCCCCCCCCAGCAGGGCGCGGGTTAAGGGGACCACCTCCGTGAAAATTTGACCACTGCTGGTATGATAGCCTGTGCCGCGAAAACAATGCGTGCCAGCGAAACCAATCGAGGTCAGTCGTCAAGGGGATGCTTTAGGGTAGTTGTACACCTCATCACGTGGTGCGCGTGTTTTCGCACGTGCGCCACGTGGGTGTAGCACTTTGGGGTAGGGAGCAATTGGTGCATAATTATGCTCAGATGATAACCTCACTGCATGGGTTTGAGCCAGAGTTCCAAGTCGGTTGCGACAATGACCAATGGTGTTGGGTCTACTACATGTCAAGCACGTGGCCGCCCGGGGTTCTTCATTCCGGAGATATTGTGACGGATAGTGAGGTAAGCCCCAATTTAAAGGTAGTGTGCCACCTTCGAATGATTTCACATTTTATTTTTCCTAGGATAAGAAGCTTCTGTTTTTACCTAATATCGCAAAGAAAATCCAAAATGGGCCTAAAATAGTGCTTTTTTCGCCTAAAGGTTTATCGGTTTTTCGATATGTATAACAACTGTAGTGGGCTGACCTGCAAACAGGCATCGGCAACAATCATGAATGCGGCACACATGTGACAATAAGCAAAGGTCAGTATAGAGTTACGACGTACGGGAATGAGTTATCAGCTGTCTAATCGTAGACAACACAATGTCGAATTTGAACTGTAAGCCTGTATTGGTATTGTTTCTTTAGTCTGTCTGTCAAACATTAATTCATGGTTTGAAATATTATTTTATGTAAAATAATTGATATGAAACAGCCGTCTCTAAAGTTATGACCCCATCTCACCACATGAAAGTGGCAGAAATGACAATGATCAGCTGACGCATTTTTCTTGGCCGAAGTCAGAGCGCGCGGCCCGACGCACCACCACCGCACCACAAAGTATGAGCAGAAGCCGCGCCCAAAGCCAGGGCCCCGGTAACGTGAGGTAGCCGAGTCGGGGCAGCGTGCACTGAACCAAGCCGGGGCCGCGGCTTTGGGCGCGGTCTACCGCATCCCCGCGGGCAGCCCCGGGCTATCACATGACACCGGGAGGACGCGCGGCCCCGGCTTGGGTCAGCGCACGCTGCCCCGACTCGGCTACCTCACGTTACCGGGGCCCTGGCTTTGGGCGCGGTCTACCGCATCACCTAACAGGCGTGTTCGAAACCGCAGGAGATGATGATGAACGGGTTTATCGAAACTTGATTGGATGAGCCTATCGGTAATAGCGATTTCAGTGTGTGCATTTATTGTTCATAGTGGTGTGAAATGTGGTTGGGGTACGACCGACAACCCGTCGGGGCGAATTTCACACTGGGGTACTCAAAATTTGAAGAATTTAAGACGTTTCCATGAGTTTTGAAGGTATGGGTAAGTTCTAAAAATCCGGTTCTCCTTATCTGGGCCATTAACTCCATACGGTCCAGGAAAGCTGGCACTACCTTTAAAAATTGGCCAAGTTTGATCGGCCAATGGGATGCAATGATGGCGCACCCAAAAGTTTGCCCATGAGCACTGACGACCTCTTTCATGTGGTACAAAAGGGTGGTCGTTATTTGTCCCTAAGCCGCACGTGGCACGTGGCACGTGGCACCCCACCTCGAGTGACCACGTGCACTCTCAATGTAAGGCGTTTTAGCCATAACTTTGCCTTTTATGGGCCGATTTAGACGAAACTTGTAACATTGCATTGATGCATTAAAATGACCTGCGCCACATACGGCGCAACGAATACAACAAAATGTGCGTCGTTTTTGTCTCTAGTGCGCTACTTTAGCTAAAGTGGCTAAAGTTTAGGAATATTACGTCTGTATATTTCGACTGGCCGATTTCTTCGAAACTTGCAACAGTAGTGCACTAAACCAGGCTGCGCCACATATGAATCGAGGCATAAAATAGGCTGTTGTGCGCCATTATTGTCTCTATTGCATCATTAACACGCGCACCGACGGGGGGAGGCGAATATCGGCCCCCCTTGAGGTTTTTCGCGAATAGCGGGAAAACCGCGGCGCGTAGCGCCGCGAAATTTGGTACGGCTATTCTCTCATCAATTTTACACATGGTGTGCAAGTTTGAACCTCCTAACTTTTAACCCTCGCCCCGTTGGGGGGGGGGCATTAGGGTGCGTCACCAATTATATGGTGAAACTAAAAGTTGATGATAAATCTTGAGCATGCTCATTTTTCGGTTCCACTTACTGAGTAGACGCCGCATATAAAAAATAACAGTCCTCGCGCAAGTGGAAGTGCTGCCTCATGGCAATGCATTTATTGGCCAAAAGCTCGATATATCGAAAACTTATGGCGCTCTGAGAATTGAACAGAAAATATTGAAATGTTATAATTCTTGAGCAGGCTCCGCACATCAATTGGGAAAGCGAGGACAATCCTTGAAACATGTTTTTGGTTCACCCATGCGATGCCTTCACTTCTTCAAGACGGTCATCTACTTCGCATACGGTAATCTCTTCCCGGTCTTTCTTGACCGTCTGGAGCAGCTTCTGTTTTCCCTGCTCTGACCTCTTATTCTACGGTTGAAGGTCATTACGAGCGCCAGTATCCTTTCTGCAGTATTATTGACGATCTTTAGGGCCTAGACCAGGGGTGGGCAAAGTCCGGCCCGCGGGCCGGATGCGGCCCGCCAAGCTCCGGCGTCCGGCCCGTGGCCTGGATAGGCAGCCAGCATTGCAATCCGGCCCGCGAGACCTATGATTCCTAGTGTGTGTGTGCATTTTACCTAAGCAGACTTGATTTTTAGTATGGTTGTCATGGGTCAAAAGTCATTCGTTTGTAAGTGTAACTATAGGTATTTCTCTCTGTCATGAGCCAGTCATTGCTCGTCGTTGGTCAGTCGTGCCATAGCAACATAGCATCCATTTTAGTCATTGACAAACGAAGCTCTGGCGAGCTTAGCACTCAGGCCCCCCAGTTGCTCACAAATGCAACACCCGGCCCGCGCTCCCAAAAGTTTGCCCGCCCCTGGCCTAGACAGTGTCACGTGCCACCTGGTAGTCGTGGTCCACTCCTAATCCCAGAACTCAAGGTCTCGTCCTAGGAGTCCCGTGAGAAAATGACAAGGAAATTGGAGTATTTCGAAGAAGTGCGAAGACGCACTGACGAACCTATCCATGGTAGTCCATCTAGCGATATCCAACGACGGATTTGATCGCCGGAGGCATGGTGGCCCACCGACACCGACGCCAGGATCATTGTTTGTCCACAATGCATGGTGGACAAGCTGAATGAACCTGGCGTCGGTGTCGTTGGCCCCGCTACTGGATGAAGCGCTCCCAAACGTTCCTCTTCTCATTAAACGTCTTCAAGCCTTCCTCGAAGGATTCCCTCGACTGCGCATGCCGCCCTGAAGGCGAAGAGGATCATGAGTCTCTTTGAGGCGAGTGATTAGAGAACAAGATCAGAGGAGCTAGCCCTGGGGCTGCGTACCGATGGCGACCGATAGCCTTCAGCGCGGCATGCGCATATTGTGCACTGTGCAGTCGAGGGAAAACTTTCTTGGAAGGATTGAGGACGTTTAATGAGAGAAAAAACGTTTGTGAGCGCTTCATTCAGCAGAAAGGCCTCCGTCCAGGGCTTAGTGTACACAAACGCAGTGAAATGGCAAATTCTTCGACTGATTTAAGATCTTTTGGACGCAGTTGGAGATAATGGCGGAAAAGGAAGATCTTAACCCTATTAGTGGCAGGGGGGGGTTGTTTTCATCCACCCCTCAGGTTTTTCGGGAATATCTCCGAAACCGCTGAAGCTACGATGCTGAAATTTTCTGACTTTTCCTAAAACTAAATTGGGCACATTCCCTGAAAATTTCAAGTTCATAACTTTACCAAGGGCGGCTCCAGAGCACTGGGAATTGGGGGGTCCTATTCGTGAAGCGAGTCATTTGGGCGATGATCACGATGCTGATGTATTATAACTGTATGCACCAGTTTTATCATGTGATTCATATACAAAGTTATTGTGCATCCTCTTTTGACACGTTTTTGCTATAATAGGCGGATCCAGGCGTCCAAAAAGGGGGGTTATGTTTTACCTCCCAACATAGGTGCCCTGACACCGCCTATGCATGACCAATACAATTGTAGTCGTTCTCTCATAAGAAAATTGTAACATAACAAGACCATTACCACCCTTTTTAGAAACAGTACCAACAAAAACCTTATTTGCTATACTTTTTGTGTACCCCCAATCTCAATGATCTGTATCCGCCTATGATTTTTGAAAATGCATATTTTTAGGATCCATGTGAATTCCTGGTTCATTCTTTATCGATCGGCAACAGTTGCGTTAAGATTGGTTCAGAAACCTGGCCGTGATAAGCAGTCTAAAATGTATCTGCAATTTGCCCGTTTTTACCCCCCTCAACCCCCCTTTTGACATTTTCTTATTTTTTTTTTTTTAGAAATGTAGATCACGTTGAGCGAAGTCGAATGCCGTTTGAATTTTGAAAATCGGCCCGTTAGATCTCGAGATATCAAGGGGGGGTCGTAAACAGCCCCCCCTGCCACTAATAGGGGTAGCCAGGAGCCTGCCACTAATAGGGTTAACCCTATTCCTGGCGGGGGGGGGGGCCTCAGGAGCCCCCCCTGAGGTTTTTTGGTTATTTCTCCCAAACGCGTTGAGCTAGGAAGCTCAAATTTTCTGACTTTTCCTAAAAGGCTTCTACGCAACATGTCTGAAAATTTTGAGTTGATCTGACCTCAGGTCAGGTCACCAGAGGCGGTTTGGTGACCCTACCTCAGAAAAGTTTGCAATCACGCCAGAGCTAGAGTTTTTGACCGATCAATTTCTTCTCTTCAGGGTTTAGTTAGGGTACCAGTATGTGCAATTTGTATATCTCGGAATTTTGATATCGGTGACCTAAGGTCAGGTCAATTTCGCGACCTCCCCATTATAAGTCAATGGGGGAAAAATCAACTCCCTGTTTTTACCACTAAAACGGGTCGGAATGGCCCTATATACCATACATGACTTTATATACGATCAACCTTCACTACCTTGAGGTCTGTTTTGCTGTTGGGCAGCTGTGAGGTCATGTGACGTCATCAAAGGTCACCAAAGGTTTTTGGCCAATAACTCCGTACAGGAACAAGATACAGACGCGTGGATGGTCTCATTGTGTTCAGCTCGTCAAGACGCATCGAATGATATACATGATGACCTCGAGGTCACGTGACCTAAGGTCAACCTTTGACCTTGACCTTTCGAGGTCAACATATATATCATTCGATGCGGATTGACGAGAGGATCACGATGATGCCCTTAGTTTGTCCCTATCTTGACTAATTCGAAAGTTATTCGAGAAAAACTCTCTCCATATCTAGCGCCGCCATTTTGACTTTTTCGACCCCTGTGACGTCATCTTTGACCTGACCTGAAAATGACCTTAGTAAAAATTGTAGATCTTGGCCGTGCGTATCCGATGCCGTTTACCGCTTGTCGCTATCTTGCTTCGTTCTCGAGATCTCAGGGGGGGGGCCGAATCTGCCCCCCCCGCCAGTTTCTTGTCCCGGCGGAGCCCGCCAGGAATAGGGTTAAGGGTGTATCACTGCATATGACCTTCGACATCCAACGAGCGTGGTGGTCGACCCCCGTCACATCACCGGGAGGAAATTCGCCGAGGAAGAGAACACAGCTGAAGGCATTCTCGGTAGTCGTTCCGTGGCAAGAACTTGCCGGCCTGGAGAGCGCGCACGCAGAACACGACTGCGCCTGCTTTCCAAACCTTTTCCTTGGGGTTGTCGCAAGGCCGGAAGTCTTGCTGGTTGATATGTTGCCATCGTGTTCTGAAGAAGTCCACGAAAATCTTCGAACTCCAAGCCAATGGGAAATTGCACTCCTGTCGGGAGTGTCTTGAGGCAGTGGTAAATGAAGGAGAAAAAACACCAAACTCCACACAGTTAATAGTCATGCTAAAAGTAACCCGAAAAATAAAATGCTCAAGTTCCATCGAACAAATTTGTTTTTTGACGCACCCTAGGGGGCATTTTGGCCCCCCCCTGTGGTAGCGCCGCCAAATTTTCAGTACCTTCCCGGGCATCAATTTGACACCTTCACACCAAATTTCAAGTCTTAGGTCACCTTAGGTCAGGAGTTATCCCTCGCGGGCCGGGGGGCGTTTTTCGCCCCCCTGGCGAATATTTGCGATAACTCCCGAACGCTTAGGGATAGGAAGGCGAAACTTTCAGTACCTTTTCTCCCATCAATTGACATCTTCTGAAGTGAAAAATTTGGACCTAGCCCCCTTGATGACGTCACAACGTCCATTTCTCTAGACCCCTGCACGGCAAACTTCGGCGTCACAGACGCAAACTTCAAATAGCTGCTAAAAATAGAGTTTTAGAGATAAAGACAAATTACGAGCACGGCTGTGTAGCGTTTGACCTAGAAAAAATAGAAAAATAGTTTTGGTGACCTGAGGTCAGAGGTCAGGTCAACGACCCCGAAATGTGGTTTTAGTTTTTCGCAAATAACTTCGACAAATGTGGTCCTAGAGCTACGGCAGTAGTGGTACCATCGCATTCGCCTTGTCAAGCCGCGTCGAATGATATATATTTTGTTCGGAAAAGGTCAAGTTTCATGTTGACCTCATGTGACCTCGAATGACCTCTGGTTGACCTTGACACATGAAAGGTCGTTTATGATGGATTTGTACCCGCTGATCACGAATCTGGCATCTATTTTCCTCTAAGCCTTCATTTAGAGCTTCCGGATGGCAAAATTGTCTTATTTATTATTACTAACTTGAATCAGTGAAAGAGCCTCTAGCAGGGATACTCTTCTGTGAACTTGACCTTTGAGCAGCCTTGTATCGTAAGATGAACCACAAATAGGGAACTGATAAGCCTCAAAACATTTCAAAACATCTTAGAACTTAGCACGCAAGATGTGCGAAAAAGTGCCAAGTTTGAGGTCAATTTTGAGCGTGACCTTGACCTTGACCTTTAATTTAGAGCACATTTTCAGAATCCTCAGATTCTCTTCTTTCGTTTGACACCCAATTTTTTCGGTTTGATGCAGCCTGCCGTCCTCTAGAAGGCTTATATTGAGATCACTACACATGTGCCGGTTTTGGCCTTTGACCTTGACCTCTGACCTTGAAAATTGACCTGAGGTCAAAAATTTTAGGTGCATTAGAATCGTCTCGTAAGGACCTTTCGTTTGGTATCGCTTTTGTTTCCGTAGCTCCCTTATTTACGGAGTTAGACAGGGGGGGGCGAAAACGCCCCCCCCCGGGCTGCGGTGGTTGGGATTACCCCCCGGGCCCGGCCGGGTTATTGAGGTCAAACTGAGGTCATGCTCGAGCAAAAATGAGCAAAAAACATGCAATCTTGAAACGCTCACCAAATCTACAGTTATCAAGCAATTTCAAAGTTCTTTATATGGTCTAGTACACAAAAAGCGGCGCTACAAAACTCCTACCTCGGATTTTCAAAATTTTGGGTTTTTGACCCCCAAAAAATTCAAAAATTGATTTTTTTAGAAAAACTAAAAAAAATCCAAAATTTTCCGAATTTAGAAACAAACGGAAAATATGTAATAGTCCCTGCGCTCTTCTATATACATATCAAATTTCAGATCGATATCTCGTTTTTTGGCCAAGTTATAGCGAAAAAACTGTTCAAAAATGATGACGTCAAATTTTCGAACTCAATTTTTAGCGATTCTAGACGACGTACGGCAAAACAAAGACTACCATTGAACTCCCCGTGACGAGCTGCATCGATTCGATACCCATTTTATGCAAAAATATTAACTTTGAAATTTGACCTAATTTGACCTGACCTTGACCTGACCTTGACCTGACCTTGACCTGACCTTGACCTGACCTTGACCAAAACGTGACCTAAGCTGGCCCCAAAGGCTGCCTGACCCACATAATCGCATTTGCCATGTAAAATGGGCCATAAAACATGTATGACACGACACTTTCATATTGTAACCCCCAGTGACCTGACCTCTGTGACCTGACCTGGTATCAGTGACCTCAAATAGCAAAATATGTGTTTGAAGAATATTTCCCCATCGATGATTTTCAATAAAATGCATTTTACTCGATTTTACAACGCATTTCTTGAAATGCCTGTAAACGGTGAAAATTCGACCTTTGACCTGACCTGTGACGTCATCGGTTTGACCTGGGTCAATAAAATTGGGTCACAAGGTAGTTCCCTGATAACAGATAACAAGGTAGTTCCCTGATGATCCAACACCGTTTGCCGTTTGTCGCTAGGTTGCGTGGTTCTCGAGATCTTAGGGGGGGGGGCCAAAATGCCCCCCCCCCCCAACGGGGCTTGGCAGAGCCCAACGGGGCGCGGGTTAAGGTCAGGTCACCAGGTCACATTGAATGACGCAACCTCAAGTCGCTTTTTTGCAACTTTGTCACCGTGCCAGAGCTACAGTAGATGTCGGAGGCCTTTGAAGGTCGCAGGATGTTATTAGGTAATTAGTAGCTACATTTTTTTATCTCGGAATTTTGATATCGGTGACCTAAGGTCAAGTCAATTTCTCGACCTCCCCATTATAAGTCAATGGGAGAAAAATCAACTCCCTGTTTTTACCACTAAAACGGGTCGGAATGGCCCCATATACCATACATGACTTCATATACGATCAACCGACACTACCTTGAGGTCTGTTTTGCTGTTGGGCAGCTGTAAGGTCATGTGACGTCATCAAAGGTCACCAAAGGTTTTTTGCCAATAACTCCGTACAGGAACAAGATACAGCCGCGCAGATGTTCTCATTGTGTTCAGCTGGTCAAGACGCATCAAATGATATACATGATGACCTCGAGGTCACGTGACCTGAGGTCAACCTTTGACCATGACCTTTCGAGGTCAACATATATATCATTCGATGCGGATTGACGAGAGGATCACGATGATGCCCTTCGATTGTTCCTATCTTGACTAGTTCGAAAGTTATTCGAGAAAAACTCTTCATATCTAGCGCCGCCATTTTGATTTTTTGACCCCTGTGACGTCATCTTTGACCTGACCTGAAAATGACCTGAGTAAAAATTGTAGACCTTGTCCGTGCGTATCTGATGCCGTTTACCGCTTGTCGCTATCATGCTTCGTTCTCGAGATCTCAGGGGGGCGGTCATCCGCCCCCCCCTGTGTTGGTACGAATTTGGCGCAGACCCCCGTCGGTGCGCGGGTTAAGTGCCTAAATGGGCTAAAATTAAGGAATATTTTATCAGTTTCATGTATTAATAAATTACTGTCAGGTACGCATATACATACATGTAACGCCTCGCGTCACTTTGGTCTTAATTGCGTTGGCGTTTCGGGCGTGCGTTTTGCGCTTTTTTGCGTTGTTTGCGTTTTGCGGCGGACGGGCGTTTTTGCTGTGTTTGTGCTTAGCGGCGGCCGGGCGGTTGATGCGGGCGTTTTTTGCGTCCTTTTCTATGTGAAGTTTGTTTTCTTTTTTGCGGCGGCCGGGCGTTTTTTTGCGGTGTTTGCGTTTGGGGGCTGGCGGGCGATTTTTAGGCGTTTTCGGTTGGTGGTTAGCGTGCGTGCGATGCGGGCGGTTTATTTTTTGCGGCTTTTTTTTTGCGTTTTTTGCGGTTTGCGTGGGCGATTTTTTTCGACGTATGCGTTGGCGTTTCGGGCGTGCGTTTTGCACGTTTTGCGGTGTTTGCGTTCTGCGGCGGGCGGGCATTTTGTGCTTTTTGCAGTGTTTGTGTTTGGCGGCGGGCGTGCGGGCGATGCGGGCGTTTTTTTTTGCGTCGTTTGCGGTGTTCAATTTGTTGGCGGTTGGCGGCGGTTGGGCGCTTTATAGGCGTTTTCAGTTGGCGGTTAGCGTGCGTGCGATGCGGGCGGTTTTGCGTTTTTTTGCGGTTCGCGGCTGGCGGGCATTTATTTGTTTTTTTTTTCTTGCGATATTTGCGTTGGCGTTTCCGGCTTGCGTTTTGCACGTTTTGCGGTGTTGGCGTTTTGCGGCGGGCGGGCGTTTTTCGCAATTCAAAGTCCCAACCTTCGGGCCGCAGCGCTGCTCGAAAAGCGCTGCCCTCGAGTACAGTGACTAATGTTTGTGTAGCATGTAGGTAGCATGGCACACATATGTCGGCTGAATAGTTATCATTGAAGCCGATACGATATGTGCTATGTTTCACCATTCACCAATCACCATTCAGAAGTAATAGTACGCGTTTCCTCGACTACCTACTTCTCACCTGCAACGTATAGCGTCCTCAGTGACGTCGGCAGCAGCCGCAGCCACCGCCCCGTTCCGAAGGACGGGACCCTGACGGTCAGCTCCTCCAAGCGGGGAAGACTCTGCAGGAGCGCCGTCAGCTGATCCTCGCCAAGGGCCGACGGAGCGTCGAACGTCGTCATGGTTACAAGGCCGAGCGACTCCTCAAGCGTGTTGAATAGACTGGCGACCGATGGCTGGGGCTCCGTCTGTACTGTGACGTCATTGACTGCCGATGGCTGGGGCTCCGTCTGTACTATGACGTCACTGACTGCCGATGACTGGGGCTCCGTCTGTACTATGACGTCACTGTGTGCCGATGGCTGGGGCTCCGTCTGTACTATGACGTCATTGACTGTCGATGACTGGGGCTCCGTCTGTACTATGACGTCATTGGCCATTTTTCTAGCTCTACTGAAAAAAAAGAACAGAAGTCGATAAATCTACTGATCAGGCATAACAATTCCGCATTTATTGTCGGCTCATTTGATATTTCGATATACATTTCCATATCATCGTCGTCAGTCATGGTATCGTCAAATCTACTCGGTTGCATAAAATCGTTCAAAGTTGATTTGATACGAATCTGAACGATTTGATACGACCGATTAGATTTTGTGACACGATTGCTGATGAAGACATGTAAATACGTGCGGGATATAATGCCCGAAACTAACCAACTGTATACAGATTGCAGGACGTCTGTCGAAAACTGGAACAATACGATCGAGACTAAACCGCTGACTTGCAAAAGATAGTACGAATTCAAGACATGTTTCTTTGATTGCGCGGAAATTACAATTACAAGTTACTCGACCTTCAAAGACCTAGTTATGTTTTATTTCTTACACCTTCTACAAAGAGAGTTTACTTCTCACCATGACAGCTCTCCGAAATCTCTCAGCCCCCGCAGCCACCCCTGCTGCCTCCCAGTCTCACCCCTGGGGACGGCCGGATGGCGCCGCTCGCCGGCGGACCTCCTGCCGCAGCTCCTCCACCACGGTCTGGCGAGTGGTCCGCTCCTCGATAACTGCCTGCTCCAGGCGGACCATCGCACCGTGAAGTGCGGCGTTCTCCCCCTTGAGCTTCTTCATATCTGAATTGTCCTTCGCCACTACCTCACTCAGAATGGTCACCTTTTCACGAAGGGGGACCACCACTTCCCGAAGGGCGGACATCTCTTCACGAAGGGCAGCCACCACTTCACGAAGGGCGGACACCTCCCGGCGAAGGGCGACCAGGTCTTCACGCAATCTGTCATCTCCATCTGGAACACAGAATTACAGTTTTTTTTTTACGTTTCTACTAATCATACAAAGGTGACATAGTACGTAGTGTTACGTCGTACGCATTACGACATGTCGTGCAGCGTCGTGTCTAATCACGTCACAAAACGACATGTCATTACGTATTACGACATGTTTTGTCATGTAACCCGCATTGCTGCATACCGGACAAACAAGCTTGGCAGGCACGCAAACAGGTAACCAATATAGAAACTTTCTATCGTTATTAGTTTTTCGCAAAAAAAAAAGAGATAATAAAGAAACGTTATTACTACGCATGTTTACCCTTGGCCGGGCCTTTTTCATAATGCGGACGGTGAGGGTAGAGGGGCTGGTACGACCTCTGGCGATTACCTCCTAATGCACTTAGAAACACCAGATGTATAGGGTGTTTAGGATGGATAGGATGTATAGGATACAGACAGTGAAACAGCAGGACTGACACAGTCACACAGCAGGACCTCGGCTAAGGAATTTCGACTGGGGGAAGGGGGACAAACCCGACTCCACAATGTCAGATACCACCTAATATACACCGTATAAGCGGACCTTTACACACACCTAACATACATACCATATACCGTAGGTAAAGGTATACCAAAATCCTGCTTATCAGTTAAGCATCCGTAAACATGTCTAAACAAACTTCTACCAAAGGTTTCGAGGCCAGCGTAGGGCCCTCAGAAGCCGAAGGCTCCACTAACTTCTACCAAAGGTTTCGAGGCCAGCGTACGGGGTCCTCAGAAGCCGAAGTCGAGCCGTCGGAGGCTAGCATGGTCATTTAGAGTCCGCTTTGGGACCTTAAATAGCCAAATATTGACGTGGGGCCCAAAGAAGCCAGTGCGTAGCCCTTTTAGACCAGCGTGGGGCAATTTAAGGGCAGCGTGGGTTCCTCTAAGACCAGCGGCGTGGGGTCTTCTGAGGCCAGATTGGGGCCCACTGAGAACAGGCCAGCTTGGGGCTATCTAAGGACAATGTAGGCCCTCTTAGGTTAACGTGGGGCCCTCTGTCCTCAGAAGTCTAAGGTTGGCGCTGGGCCCTCAGAGGCTGGCGTTGGACCATCAGAGGCCACCTCGAGGGCCTCGACGGTCAGACTGTAGCCCTTATGCATGTTTAACCCGCGACCGCCTGGGGGGTCGGATCCGACCCCCCCTGTTTTTCTTGAATATCTCATGAACCGCTTACGCTATCTACTTGAAACTTGGCATACCTTCTCCCCCATCAATTTTACGTCCCCTGTGCAATTTTCAAGACAACATTTTCAATTTTTTTAGATATATCGATTTTAGTGATGTAACTACATGGCATTTTCAGTCAAAAAATGGTAAATGTTTAAAAAAATCGCCAAAAATCGAGGTTTTAAGAAAATCGCAAATTAACCCTCGCATGTGTAGGGGGGGGGGGGGTCGGATGGACCCCTCCCCATGGTTTTTCGCGAAAAACTCGCGTAAAAAGCGGCCGATCGCAACGAAACTTTCAGTACCCTCGCATTGATCAATTTTACACCTACCCTGGAAATTTCATGACCCTGACCCAAATGACCTTTGACCTGTGACCTCTTTCCGAGACCATGTTTGGCCGGAATCGCGATTCGGCGTACGTCGGCTCGCATTAGCCGCGCGTTTGCAAGCTTTTCGTGGTTTCAAACGTTCAAACATGTGATGTGATGTTGCTCCCATGCATTAGGGTGGGTGTCAAGGTCACCTGAAGGTCAGGTCAGGTCATTGACCTTTGGTGACTTCGGGTGACCTCGGTTCACTTTTTCGAGTTTTACATGTTTATAGGCTAGTTTTTGGAGCTGAATTCGAATTTAGCAACCATTTGAACATTTACGAAGTAGTTTTGGTGCCTTCGTAACATGTTACGAAGCTGTCAGAGGCGGTTGACACGTACTACAAATACCCGTCACGACGCCTACTGGTTGACCTGACCTGACCTGACCCGACCTGGTCTAAATGCTTTAAGACATCATCTGTGATCAAAACTAACACGATATTCGTGATCAGCACCCCGAAAAACCCCTTAGCAGCCACACTTTACGACTTTCTAATAGGTCCCGATTTTCCCGACTTTGGGTCATTGACCTGACCTGGAAGGTCAACCAATGACCTAGGACCTTAAAATTGGGTATCATCGGCTTCCTCTCGTCACGGGCAACACGCTCGTTTTTTCCGCGAAGCTCTAGCTCGATCAGGGGCCAAACGGCAAGGGTGGGTCCAACCGACCCCCCCCCCCCTACACATTAGAAGTTGGAAAACGCCGCACACATGCGAGGGTTAAGGACATGAATAAACGCAGCTCAACGAGTTCTTTAAAATGGCTATCTCGGATTTTCCATAAAATGTGTTTTTAACCCCTAAAAATTCAAAAACTATATTTTTTTTGGAAAACAGCTAATAAAATCCAAAATTTTGGGAATTTCCAAAAAAACGGAATATATGTTATAGAGCTCTATTAGAACATTAGATGTCCCAAAATTCAACTTTCTATCTCGATTTTTGACCCCCAAATTGTAAAAAATAGCTCCAACATGCATAGAGCATGGTGACGTCATAAGCATTTTCGTGAATTAGAGGCACTTTTGAACATCACATGTGAAAACAAATGGCACCACTAGATTCCTGGGACAAAGCTCGTCTAGAAAAATGCATTTTATGTCAAAAATAAAAAGTCTTGTTCGATTCGTTGGAGGTGAGCTATGGCTAGTTTGAGCATAATTATGAATATTATGATGGTAGAAAATGACCTTATGCTCATGATACAATGAAATGATATTAAAATAAGTCCAAAAATATTATGATATATTTCGACTTGCGTCGTCTTCAGAATGTACATTTTCAGAATTGTCGACGAGCAAATTCAAATCCTTTCAAAATAGCGTGCAACATTTTTGTGAGATCTCTGGCTAACAAATTACAGTCAGGTCATACCTATAATAAATTTTAGCAGCGTACAATACAATGAATACAATATCACTGAATATTGTATTCATTTTGGAACGGATCATAACGCAGCTCCTTGCATTTGTGCCAGCGCACCTGACTAACACAGACGATTATTTACACCGACTTAGGACACAGTTTCCCCACGGACTCCCAGCGGGTGCCATAGTATTTTCTGTAGACGTGACGAACCTTTACGGCAACATCCCCACTAGCGAAGCTGTCACAGCCACCCTGGACCTCATCAAAAAGCATCTGGACAAAATTGACACTTTTGGACTCTCTGTTGAAGATATCGAAACGCTCCTACAGCACTGTCTTAACAATAACTATGTTCGGTTCGGTCAAAAGTTCTTCAAACAGACAGTAGGAGTAGCCATGGGCTCTAGGATTGCTCCCCCACTAGCCATAGTGTTCATGAATGCTGTAGAATCCCTGATCCTGACTTCTCAAAATTCTCAGTACCAGCCAGTGACCTACATGCGTTATATCGATGATGTGCTAGGCATTTGGACCCATGGGGCAGACAGACTTGACGAGTATTTCCAGTTTATGAACGACTTCCACCCAGCGCTAAAATTCACTATCGAAAGAACTGACAGGACACCAAATAGAAGCATACCCTACCTAGACACCATCATCACAGTACAAGAAGACGGCACCTACAGCACAGAGTTGTACATCAAACCTATGGCTGCCCCTATCATCATTCACTACACATCAGCACACCCAATGCAATGCAAACGATCAGTACTCCACTCACAACTTTTGCGGGCTAAACGGCTAGGTTCAGACAGACAGGCAAAAGAGCGAGGAATGAAGGTCGTAGAGACACTTTTCAGACACAACGGATACCCCAACAAACTCATACAGAGAACTAAGCACAAGATCATGCACCACACACAGAAAGGTCACAAACACAACACCACTGGACGCAACAAAAATGACACGACCTACATATCGCTCCCGTACATTGACGAAACACTAGCGCGCCGAGTGAACGGTGCGGTGCGCTCGTCTGGTCTGAAGGCACAGGTCGCATGGGTCAGCGGGAAAACAGTGTCCAAGCATATGATACGGTCAGGTCTCGAAAGTCCTCCGTGCCCTGCTGGATCAAAGAGATGTCACACCTGTGAAGCAGGCCTTCGTAGCCGCTGTCATACCAAAAATGTTGTATATAAAATCACATGTAACCTGTGTGATGAGAAACCCGCTGTGTACATAGGTGAATCAAAAAGGAGAGTCCGCGAAAGATTTAATGAGCATCTACGGGATGCTAAAAACAAGACCAAAAACACCCCTCTCGGAGACCATGTCAACCTCAACCACCCATCATGTAGTATATCGTCATCCTCATTCAAAATTAGCATAGAGAGAGTATGTAAAGATGTGGCTGATCTCAAAATAGCAGAATCTGTTGAAATAAGAAACCAAAAACCATGCCTAAACACACAAACCTCATCCTGGCCCCTTCTCCATCCCCCTCCCTACACTCCCACATAGGCGATGTTCTATGCTTGGCCTACCGTCCTCTTTTTTGTCAGCATGTCTCTATTGGCTTATCCATTCTTTTTATTTGTCTCACCTGAAGAACTTGTACTTGTTAGGTGCGTCTTTCATCGCCATTTGTACTAATTTGATGTAGGGTAGACGCAGTTGACAGCGTCCCCCCCCCCATTCGTGCACCACCTCAGCGAGCTCTACACTGGTGTCATGTTTACTCTGCTGTGTGTATGTATTAGTTGTACGCACCTGAAACATGTGTAATTATAAGTGTATGAATGCATCTTATCATGTCAATCCAAGTGTCAATCACTCTGCATAGGTTTTGCATTTTCGCGAGTTTGGCGTGCTGCACAAACAACATATGCCTGTGTTACTTTTAGGTATTGTGTCGCACTGACAATATTTATCCAATTATTATTCAGTGATATTGTATTCATTGTATTGTACGCTGCTAAAATTTATTATAGGTATGACCTGACTGTAATTTGTTAGCCAGAGATCTCACAAAAATGTTGCACGCTATTTTGAAAGGATTTGAATTTGCTCGTCGACAATTCTGAAAATGTACATTCTGAAGACGACGCAAGTCGAAATATATCATAATATTTTTGGACTTATTTTAATATCATTTCATTGTATCATGAGCATAAGGTCATTTTCTACCATCATAATATACAAAAATAAAAAGTTGAAAAATTGACTTTTTCTTGGCCCTCATTTAGTTATGTATGGTATAAACGAGTTTTTATACTTTCAATGCACACTTATCACCATCACAGTGACTTGGGGTCACTAATAAACATTACCATCGGATTCGGCGTGAAAAATAAGCCATTAACCCGCGCACCGACGGGGGTCTGCGCCAACTTAGTACCGACGGGGGGGGGCGGATGACCGCCCCCCCCTGAGATCTCGAGAACGAAGCATGATAGCGACAAGCGGTAAACGGCATCGGATACGCACGGACAAGGTCTACAATTTTTACAAAGGTCATTTTCAGGTCAGGTCAAAGATGACGTCACAGGGGTCGAAAAAGTCAAAATGGCGGCGCTAGATATGGAGAGGGTTTTTCTCGAATAACTTTCGAAGTAGTCAAGATAGGAACAAACTAAGAGCATCATCGTGATCCTCTCGTCAATCCGCATCGAATGATATATATGTTGACCTCGAAAGGTCAAGGTCAAAGGTTGACCTCAGGTCACGTGACCTCGAGGTCATCATGTATATCATTCGATGCGTCTTGACGAGCTGAACACAATGAGACCATCCGCGCGGCTGTGTCTTGTTCCTGTAAGGAGTTATTGGCAAAAAACCTTTGGTGACCTTTGATGACGTCACATGACCTTACAGCTGCCCAACAGCAAAACAGACCTCAAGGTAGTGAAGGTTGATCGTATGTGAAGTCGTGTATGGTATATGGGGCCATTCCGACCCGTTTTAGTGGTAAGAACAGGGAGTTGATTTTTCCCCCATTGACTTATAATGGGGAGGTCGCGAAATTGACCTGACCTTAGGTCACCGACATCAAAATTCCGAGATATACAAATTGTAGCTACTAATGACCTAATAACATCCTGCGACTTTCAAAGGCCTCCGACATCTACTGTAGCTCTGGCACGGTGACAAAGTTGCAAAAAAGTGACTTGAGGTTGGGTCATTCAAAGTGACCTGGTGACCTGACCTTAAAAGTTAGGAGGTTCAAACTTGCACACCATGTGTAACATTGATGAGAGAATAGTCATACCAAATTTCGCGGCGCTACGCGCCGCGGTTTTCCCGCTATCCGCGAAAAACCTCAGGGGGGGGGGGGCGGATATCCGCCCCCCCCCCGTCGGTGCGCGGGTTAAACATGTGTCGAACGCCCATGTAGCAGAAAGTGAAAACCGTGACCTTTCGTGACCTGACCTGACCTTGACCCGTACTTAGTATGACCCCTATACGCACATGGTACCTTCACTAGGCGTTTGAGGTCATTTTTGGTGAGTTTCGAGCAGCAGCTATCGATTCCGCTGTCCGTAAGCCTAATCATGCAAAACCCCTGAATTTGACCTTTGACCTGACCTTAACCCGAAAGTTGACCTCAATCTTAAAATCTTAAGAGCGCTTTGGGATGGTCTCGTAGAGACCTTTCGAACGCCGCCTCGCGGGGCTCGATACGACCATTGGTTCTCGAGATAACAGGGGGGGGGGGGGGGGGTCGGATCCGACCCCCCCCCAGGCCCCAGGCTGTCGAGGGTACGGAAATAGCCCAGGCGGTGCCGGGTTAACCCACGAGCCGCTGGGGGGCATAAAGTTGCCCCCCTTTACGTTTTGCGGAATATCTCCGAAACCTGATAAGCTACGACCGTGAAACTCAACGTAGCTTCAAATGACTACCTGGGCAATGTTTGAGCAAATTTTGGTGGTTGTAGTACTTAAGATGACGTCACAATGACGTCATGAAATATTGTTTTCCGATACGGACCGTTTCTGATGTCGCTGAGCATGAAACGCAACTGTAAATGAACTAGAGAGCACCTGCTGTCATCCTGAAACACCTAAATACACTTCCATCTAGTTCCTGACCAATAATCGGCCCTTTATATACGGTCCCATATTTCTGATATATCGTGAGGAAACTGAGAGTCGCAAATCTATAATTTTACTTATGACGTCACTGCGACGTCATTTCAGATGAGATCGACACCAAATTTGGACACAACCTCGGCTAGGTATTCAGGAAGATATGTGCTTCTCTATCTCGTCGCGTTGTAATGATATCGTCGCAGAAGTAAAGGGGGACAACTATATGCCCCTCCCCCCCCCCCCCAGCGGCCGGCGGGTGACGCGGAGGCCCAGTGGCCGCCGGATCCTTTAAACATGGATTTCACGACACTTTCATATTGTGGTCCTCAGTGACCTGACCTCTGTTACCTGACCTGGTATCAGTGACCTCAAATAGCAAAATATGTGTTTCACGAGCAATTCTTGCGCCCATTCGGGGCGCGGGTTAACAAAAAGATCAGTTCTTTATTTTGTTTTACATTTTAGGGGATTATTTCAAAAGTCACTTTTTTAATTTGGGGTTCAAAATCAAACAAATATATAAAAAAACAAGATAGCAGTTTTGAGGCGCTGCTCGGTTTATATCTTTTTTTTTCAACATTTTACTTTATCTTCAAAACTTTGGGCTTGACAGCTCTTCCCACCAAACCTCTTTTGGGTCGGGAATGCCTGAACATGACGTCACTCTGACGTCATTTGCGGCCAACCTAAAGGTTAACCCGGCAGGCGGTGGGCCTACCAGCCACCTTCCGCGCGGTGGGGGGGGGGCATTTCCCCCCCCCTCGTATCTCCGAAACTACTGGACGGATCCGGAAAATTCAAACGGCGTTCGATAGCCCTGTCAAATTTGTTGAAGGAAACCAAATTTCATTGACCTCGAGGTCACCGATGACGTCACAGGTCAGGTCAAAGATAAAATGTTTCGCTTCTAGGGAAAGCGTTATAACACCGAGTAAACCGCATTTTGTCGAAAATCAGCGATAAGGCGTCAGTTGTCTAGTACATATGTTGCTATTAGAGGTCACTGGTCATACCAGGTCAGGTCACAGGTCAGGTCAACAAAGGTCACCAAGGGTCACCACATGAGCCCAACTTTACTAAGGCCCTTAGTAAAGTTGGGCTCATGCAGTAAAGTTGGGTTATGCAATGCATGTTTTATGGCCAGTTTTTCATTTCCAACTCAATGGTGTTGGTTATAAGACCATCAGGTACGGTTTAGGTCACTTTCTGGTGGAGGTCAGGTCAAGGTCAGGTCAAAAAAGGTCAAATTTCAAAGTTGATATTTTGGCATAAAATGGTTGTTGCCATAAAATTCGATAAAAATAAATAAAATGCCCCCCCCCCCACCGCGCGGAAGGTGGCTGGTAGGCCTACCGCCTGCCGGGTTAACCTTTAGGTTGGCCGCAAAAAAAATAAAATTCGATGCAGCTTGTCACGGGGAGTCTAATGGTGGTCTTTGTTTTGCGCTACGAGGTCTAGATTTGCTAAAAATTGAGTTTGAAAATTTGACGTCATCAATTTTGAAGTTTTTTCGCTATAACTTGGCCAAAAGAGAGGTATCGATCTCAAATTTGGTATGTAGATAGAAGGCGGTAGGGACTATCACATATATTCCGGCTTTTTCGAAACAAAAAATGGATTTTTTGGCTATTGTATTCAAAAAAATCTACTTTTTGATTTTTGGGGGTCAAAATAAAAAAAAATCGAAAAACCGAAATAGCAGTTTTGTAGCCCTTTTGATTCTACACCTTTTATGTCTGAAACATTTTTCTGTATCTCTAAAGCTGTAGGCCTGACAGCTCTTACCGCGAAACCTTTTTTGGGGTCGAAAATGGCAAAAATGACGTCACTCTGACGTCATTAGCGGCCAACCTATCATAGCCTTTGGAAAATTTTTTGTCACCATGTGCGCTAGCTGCTCCCGGGAGGGTACTGAAAGTTTCGTGACGATCGGCGCAGCGGTTCTCGAGATATATTGAAAAAACTAAAGGGGGGACAAAAAAATGCCTCCCCACCGCCTGGAAGGTTAAAAGGTGTAAAATTGATTTAGAAGAGGTAACTGAAATTTTCGAGGCGATCGGCGCATTAATTTGGGACATAATGCGAAACGACTGGAACGGGGGGGGCACAAAATACCCCCCACCAGGGCGCGGGTTAAAAAGTTTCCACTGGGTCCCCTCAAGTAAAGGTAATCTCAAAATTGTGGATACGCCGCTGGATGTTCTCTACGATATTAGACTAAGAACAGTGTAAACACCGGCGACAAAATATGAAAAGGAATTAGGATTGATTGACTTTCACATCGGGTTTGACAGCTTGGATAATATTTATTTGAAGCGCATTATATTCACTCCGACAGGGTGGGCAAAATCTCGTCACTGCAGGGGCAACTGGCAGCCACTGCGGGACATTTGCCCCCTCCCCAGTAGCGTGGGACACCTTCAATTAAGGTGGGGGGGGGGGGGGCATTGCCGACTTTTGGTCCCATTCTTTCCATGCAACGCCCATAGGGCTTATGTTAAAATGCGGAAATCAAGGGGACACGGTTCCCCGGTGCACCCCCCCCCCCCCGTTCCGCCCCTTATGCCCTCTTTCCCGTTAATGCATGTAAGCACCCACATCCAAACACTCAGACGGGTACCTAGCACACAGAGAAGACACACAAAGACTCACACCATCACATACACACCGTTACATTAACACATATAGTCTGACTATAGACACAGACGCACAAAACACACTCAGACAACAGACACAGGGACACACAGACCCCCCCCCTCACACACACACAGGTCGGTCCTGCTCACCTGATATTCGCCGCCTCCGCCGTGGTCGGCTCCGGTGGACAGAGCTCAGTACCGTCCACACACTGTTGGACCACCCGCTCTGTCCACTGACACGGCCGGTGGACGCAGTGCAGCTCGTGCGGCTCCGGCTCCTCCGTCGGCCTTTGTCCCGGGCTGGAACTGCACCGGACATCAACACCGCGAGTCGGTGTGTCGGCAGAATCGATCGTGTTCAGTGAGTCGGCGGCGCGGTGTCCTGGCCTGATGACGTCAGTGGGGGGTCACCAGGGTTACAGGGACAACACGGGCCGCCGGTCGATGTGCAGTCCCCCCTCCCCTCCCTTCCCCTTCCCTTCCCTTCCCCAATCCCCGGGACAACTCATGCAACTCGGCAAAACAAAACATAGTGACGAGCAGACATGTGCAGGGATGGAAGAGGCGGGTCTATGATCTCAGTGGATATCTCAACAAAATGGAGGGTTTGGACCTACATCTCATCCCTCGCCCGGTCAGGGGTTGGGGAGGGGGAGATTGATTAACCCGCGCCCAGATGGGGTCTGCCGAGCAACGCGGTCTGATGGGGGGCCATTTTGACCCCCCTCAGATCTCGAGAACCACGCAACATAGCGACAAGCGGTAAAGGGTGTTTGATAGCCCCAACGGGGAACTACCTTGTGACCCAATTTCATTGACCTCGGTCAAACCGATGACGTCACAGGTCAGGTCAAAGGTCGAATTTTCACCGTTTGCGGGCATTTCAAGAAATGCGTTGTAAAATCGTGTAAAATGCATTTCATTGAAAATCATCGATGAGGAAATGTTCTACAAACACATATTTTGCTACTTGAGGTCACTGATACCAGGTCAGGTCACAGAGGTCAGGTCACTGGGGGGTCACAATATGAAAGTGTCGTGTGAATTGTGATGCATGTTTTATGGTCCATTTTACATGACAAATGCGATTATGTGGGTCAGACAGACGTTAGGGCCAGGTTAGGTCACGTTTTGGTCAAGGTCAGGTCAAGGTTAGGTCAAATTAGGTCAAATTTCAAAGTTGATATTTTTGCATAAAATGGGTATTGATTCGAAGCAGCTCGTCACGGGGAGCTCAATGGTGTTCTCCGTTTTGCGCTACGAGGTCTAGAATTGCTAAAAATTGAGTTCAAAAATTTGACGTCATCAATTTTTAACCCGGCAGGCGGTGGGCCTACCAGCCACCTTCCGCGCGGTGGGGGGGGGGGGGTGGCATTTTTTTGCCCCCCCCCCCCCCGTATCTCCGAAACTACTGAACGGATCCGGAAAATTCAAACGGCGTTCGATAGCCCTGTCAAATTTGTCGAAGGAAACCAAATTTCATTGACCTCGGGGTCACCGATGACGTCACAGGTCAGGTCAAAGACAAAATGTTTCACCGTTCACGGGGCTTCTAGGTAAAGCGCTATAACACCGAGTAAAACGCATTTTGTCGAAAATCAGCGATGAGGCGTCAGTTGTCTAGTACATATGTTGCTATTAGAGGTCACCGGTCATACCAGGTCAGGTCACAGGTCAGGTCACCAAAGGTCACCCTGGGTCACCACATGAGCCCAACTTTACTAAGGTTATGCGATGCATGTTTTATGGCCAGTTTTTCATTTCCAACTCAATGGTGTTGCTTATAAGACCATCAGGTACGGTTAAGGTCACTTTCTGGTGGAGGTCAGGTCAAGGTCAGGTCAAAAAAGGTCAAATTTCAAAGTTGATATTTTTGCATAAAATGGGTATCGAATCGATGCAGCTCGTCGCGGGGAGTCTAATGGTGGTCTTTGTTTTGCGCTACGAGGTCTAGAATTGCTAAAAATTGAGTTTGAAAATTTGACGTCATCAATTTTGAACAGTTTTTTCGCTATAACTTGGCCAAAAAAGAGGTAACGATCTCAAACTTGGTATGTAGATAGAAGGCGGTAGGGACTATCACATATATTCCGTTTTTTTCGAAATTCAAAAAACTTTTTGGATTTTTCGGCTATTATATTCGAAAAATCTATTTTCTGATTTTTGGAGGTCAAAATCCAAAAAAAATCGAAAAACCGAAATAGCAGTTTTGTAGCCCTTTTGATTTCACACCTTTTATGTCTGAAACATTTTTATGTATCTCTAAAGCTGTAGGCCTGACAGCTCTTCCCGCGAAACCTTTCTTTGGGTCGAAAATGGCAAAAATGACGTCACTCTGACGTCATTAGCAGCCAACCTATCATAGCCATTGGAAAAATTTTTGGTCACCATGTGCGCTAGCTGCTCCCGGGAGGGTACTGAAGGTTTGCTGACGATCGGCGCAGCGGTTCTTGAGATATATCGAAAAAACTAAAGGGGGGGGGCAAAAAATTGCCCCCCCCCACCGCCTGGAAGGTTAACCCTCGCCGGACCTATTGGTTTTCTACATACGCGCCGGCCGAGGGGGGGGGGGCGCGTACGACCCCCCCCTCGCCGTTTCGCCACTGGTGGAGCTAGCGCGTCGCGGAAAAAACGAGCGTGTGCGCCGTTACGAGACGCAGAGATTGGTACCCGATTTTAAGGTCCTAGGTCAACCGGTGACCTCTGAGGTCAGGTCAAGTGCCCCAGGGTACGGTTCAGTTTTTGGTGAATAACTTCGCAAAAAACGGCCGCAGAGCGCTGATTTTGGCAGCATTGTGTTCGCCTCGCTCAGGCGCGTCGAATGATATACCTTTTGTCCGGGTCAGGTCAACTTGGGGTGTTGACCTCAGGTCAAGGTCAGGTCAGCACCCCCAGGTCACGAAGTTGGTCGAAAGAGGTCATGTCGCATATCATTCGATTCGGCAGGCCTTCCTGAGTCCATTGGTGCCTTTGCCGACTCGCTAGCTCAATTTGATCAAGAGTTATTGACGAAAAACTAATTTGACCTTGATGACGTCATAAATGACGTCACGCAATGTCAACATTGCAAAAGTGACGCATCTAACCTTGCAAGGAGTGCATCAAATCACGATTCTGTGTGCTTGAGATAGTTGGAGATCGTTCCCGGCGCCAGAATAGCAGTTTGAATTTTTCCCCATTGACTTATAATGGTGAGGTCACGAAAATGACCTGACCTCATATGACCTTTAGGAAAAATCCGAGATATACAAGTTGTGGGACTCATAATGGATACTAGATCCTGCAAGTTTCATTTCCCTGTGACATCTCCTCTGGCAGTGAGGGCGTTGCGAAGTTGCGACATCTGAAGACCGTGCAGAGGTTCACTTATGACGTCATAGGTCAGTGACCTGACCTGACCCAAAAATGCGGTTGGCGGTCAAAAGATCCGGCTTGGATCAAAGGTCAGGTATGCCAAGTTTCAGCTCTCTATCGCCAGCGTGTTCGGAGCTATCGCGAAAAAAACCCTATGGGGGGGCGGCACCCGCCCCCCCCCCTCGGCCGGCGAGGGTTAACAGTTTTTCCGCTATAACTTGGCCAAAAAAGAGGTATTGATATAAAATTTGGTATGTATATCGAAGAGCGCAGGGAATATCACATTTATTCCGGTTTTTTCAAAATTCGATTTTTTTGAAATTTTTTTGAGTTTTTTTTTTAAACATTTTTTTTTTATTTTTGGGGTCAAAATCCCAAAATTTCGAAAATCCGAGATAGCAGTTTTGTAGCGCCGTCTTTTCTCTACACAACCACATAAAGAACTTTAAAATTGTTTGTTAACTGTAGAATTGGTGAGCGTTTCAAGATGTCATATTTTTTGCTCATTTTTACTCGAACATGACCTCAGTTTGACCTCAATAACTCCTGACCTGAGGTGATCTGTGACTTGAAATTTTGTGTGAAGGTGTTAAATTGATGTCCGGTAAGGTATGCAAAATTTGGCGGCGCTGCACGCCACCGTTTTCTCGCTATTTAAGAAAAACCACAGTGGGGCCAAAATGCCCCCCCATAAGGTAGTTCCCTGATAGGGCTATCCAACACCGTTTGCCGCTTCTTTCCTTCCTTCCTTTCTTTCTGTCCTTTCTTCCTTTCTGTCCTTTCCTTTCGCTTTCTGTCCTTTCCTTTCTGTCCTTTCGCTTTCTGTCCTTTCGCTTTCTGTCCAGGGACGCTTTCCTTCCGGGACGTTCCACTATGGTTGGAAACGGCCTCACGGATGGCCGTGGGCAATTTCGGAATATATGTATAATTGGGGTGTCATTCTGTTGGAAATTGATGAAATGTTTTGAATTGGGCAGAAAAAATTATTTAGTTGCGCATTTAGTCTCCATTATCGTACGTGGAATCGGGAGTTTCTAATAGTGGCTTTTTTGGTGCGCCGTCAAAGGTTTAAACAACCGCGCTGGTGATAGCATGTGGAGTACCTCCATGACGTTGTAAAACTAGATTATAATATATCAAAATAATCCTTGTTATGTTGGCTAACGAGTGGAGTGACTCTTTTTCCCGTGCGTGTTCAAAATCAGGAACGGCATTGCATTCTGTTTGCAGTGTCACCACAGCAATATTTGCAAAATTACGTTTATGTTTCATTGGACATACAAAAAGTTCTCCATCGACCTCCATTGAGCTTTTTGGCAGAATAAATCTCTGTTCAATTCTGCGTAAGGGGAACGTAAAAGCAGACTGCGCACTTCTGCGCAAAATCGTCCGTGAAGCTTCATCTCCCGAGGCGTACCTACCCGTCGCTTCGTTAGCACCAGGTCGGCTCGTCAGTCTTGCAATCGCTTATCCTTATAAATGATGGTAAGAAGCAGGGTTGCGGAGTCGTGGTGGCGCCAAATCCGACTCCGACTACGACTCCGACTCCTGACTCGTTGCCATGACTCCGGCCGACTCTGTTTCCGACTCCGGACCCCTGCCAGTGTTTCGGAGTCGTGATGGAGCTGTTCCGATTCGGACCGACTCCGACTTCCACTGCGGGCTCCTGACCGACCCCGACTCCGACTCCGACTCCTGGCTCGTTGCCACGACTCTGGGCGACTCTGACTCCGACTCCGACTCTGACTCCGACTCTGACCTCGACTCCGCACCCCTCGTAAGAAGTAACTGCTCGCCCCTGCACCTGGAGTATGGATATCGTGCAAACGTGCATGGATATCCTGGAGTATGGATATGGATATCCACCGACAGAGCAGACATACAGACATGCTGTAAACGCCATTACACTGCCAATACCATGGCAAATCAAATGGCTATCTATGGTTTTTGATCATCGTTCTACATTTTCCAAAATCATGAACTGAATGTTGGCAATTTCTCGTGACTACTTCACGACCATGATGCATGCATTTCTGAAATTGATCTTTTTTCAACCAGCCACGTACTCGTATGATAAAATGAATGTCACCATCGTGTTCTACGCCCAAAAGAACCCATAAAACATGTGTCATGCATGGGCTGCGAATAGGTACCAGTTTTAATTTTCGGGGTTATGTGCTTACCTGATTGACCTGACTTTGACCCTGGCCAGTGGCCTATGTTTGACTGACCCCTACATTGATCTGACACTCTTTAGCACTTATATGAAGGGTTGTGACAGTTGTGACAGTTGTGACAGATTGTTTAGGACCAACTGATGACTGAATTTATTTAGGACCAACTGATGACGATATAATCGAAACGCGAAACGCGAGGCACCGATTGCGAGGTTCTAAAGTCCATGCTACTGAAAGCCCGATTTCAAGTGTTTGACCTGACCTTGACCCGACCTGTGACCTCGAAATTCAACTTTAAAGTATTCATGTGAATCGTCTCGTCGCGTTCTTCTTTCTTTTGCCGCGCCTCGTGCGTTTCGCTGCGCCTATTTGTTCGCGAGTTATCGGCTGGGGGCGTTGAACGCCCCCCCCCCCCCCGGCAAACGGCGGATGGGGAAATACCCCAGCAACTGCCGGGTTAATCTGACGCATGTTTTGTCCTTTGATCGTCATTTTATTTCTTACTTTTTTGCCCAATCTAAAAAAAATCATAAATACTCTTTCTCCAAATTTTTGACCCTTTATGACCAATAGTAAGACACTGTGCGTCACTACGTTGATATTTCTCGCCCTAAAGCATAACAACAATATCCATTCAGTGATAGCAGTATTCAAAACATGTTCAAAATGCCTCGCGATATCGATAACATAACGAAAGACATGGGCGACTTATAACATACTTGCAATGATGACGTCACACACGCGTGACGTGACGTGACCTCGTCATTTCTGAGTTACTGTATGATGCACGAAAGACACTGGTATACCTATGCAAAGTTTCATCGCAGTCGGTCTACGCATTAACAAGTTATGGGCAAAACATTTTTTCGCGTTTACCCCCGGCCATCCGTGAGGCCGTTTCCAACCATAGTGCGTTCGCTCGGTTCGGGACGGCGATTGCCTGCCGTCCCGAGCAGGCACGGACGTTCGCTCGGTTCGGGACGTTCGGGAGCAGGTTGCCTGCCGTCCCGAGCAGGCACGGACGTTCGCTCGGTTCGGGACGTTCGGGACGTTCGCTCGGCCGAACGTTCGCTCGGTTCGGGACGGCGATTGCCTGCCGTCCCGAGCAGCGTCCAGGGACCGGCCGCCGCCGTGAGCCGTGAGGTTCTTTCTGAGTCAGTTGATGGCTCAACCGACTCGCTAGCTCAATTTGATCGGAAGTTATTAGCTTTGATCGGAAGTTTTCCTTTTCTTTTTCTTCTTCTTTCTTTTTCTTCCTTCTTTCTTTTCTTTTCAAATGATGACTTGTTCATGAACGTTCATGAACGTTCACGAACTGTTCGTGAACAGAGAATCGTAAGTGAACATGTGACCTTGAATGCCAAAATTCGTAAACTATCAAATAAACAAGCAAACAAACATTGTTCACGAACTGTTCATGAACAAATATACAAACACCAAACCCTGAAAATTCGACCTTTAACCTGACCTGTGACATCATCAGTTTGACCTAGGTCAACAAAATTGGGTCATAAGGTAGTTCCCTGATAGGGCTATCCAACACCGTTTGCCGCTTCTTTCCTTCCTTCCTTTCTTTCTGTCCTTTCTTCCTTTCTGTCCTTTCCTTTCGCTTTCTGTCCTTTCCTTTCTGTCCTTTCGCTTTCTGTCCTTTCGCTTTCTGTCCAGGGACGCTTTCCTTCCGGGACGTTCGCTCGGTTACCGACCGGCACCAAGCCGGTCGAGCTGTCTAACCGTCGGGAAAACGTGACGGGCGACGCTGTTTTGGCGATTGCCTGCCGTCCCGAGCAGCGTCCAGGGACCGGCCGCCGCCGTGAGCCGTGAGGTTCTTTCTGAGTCAGTTGATGGCTCAACCGACTCGCTAGCTCAATTTGATCGGAAGTTATTAGCGGAAAGCTCCTACTGCACCAAACAACCTTAGTGTGCTTGAGATATGACTTGTGGCTTGTGCATATTTCACATGTAAAACCTGCCTGCAGTCATGTCTGCACCGTATGCTAACAGTTACTCGAAATATAGCAGAAATGATGACTTGTTCATGAACGTTCATGAACGTTCACGAACTGTTCGTGAACAGAAAATCGTAAGTGAACATGTGACCTTGAATGCCAAAATTCGTAAACTATCAAATAAACAAGCAAACAAACATTGTTCACGAACTGTTCATGAACAAATATACAAACACCAAACCCTGAAAATTCGACCTTTAACCTGACCTGTGACATCATCAGTTTGACCTAGGTCAACAAAATTGGGTCATAAGGTAGTTCCCTGATAGGGCTATCCAACACCGTTTGCCGCTTGTCGCTAGGTTGCGTGGTTCTCGAGATCTTTGGGGGGGGGCAAATTGCCCCCCCCCCCCAACGGGGTGCGTTGCTCGGCAGAGCCCAACGGGGCGCGGGTTAATTGGGGTTCAAAATCAAAGCAAATATGTAACAAACAAGATAGCAGTTTTGTAGCGCTGCTCGTTTTATATCTTTTTGTTTTTCAATATTTTCCTTTATCTTTAAAACTTTGGGCTTGGCAGCTCCTCCCATCAAACCTCTTTTGGGTCGGAAATGCCTGAACGTGACGTCATTCTGACGTCATTTGCGGCCCACCTATCATAGACTGTGGAAGAAAAGGTAACGAGGTGTAAAACCGATTTACAAGAGAGTTCTAAAATTTTCGCGGCGATCGGAGCATTAATTTGGGAGATAATGCGAAACGACTGGAACGGGGGGGGGGGGGCAAAAAAAAACCCCCAACCAGGACGCGGGTTAAAAAGCTTCCACTGGGTCCTCTAAAGTAAAGGTAACCTCAGGATTGTGGATACGCCGCTGGATGTTCTCTACGATATTAGATTAAGAGCAGTGTAAACACGGGCGACAAAATATGAAAAGGAAAGAGGATTGATTGACTTTCACATCGGGTTTGACAGCTTGGATAATATTTATTTGATGCGCATTATAGGTATTCATTCCAACAGGATGGGCAAAATCTCATCACTGCAGGGGCAACTGGCAGCCACTGCGGGACATTTGCCCCCTCCCCCAGTAGCGCGGGACACCTTTAATTAAGGTGGGGGGGGGGGGGGCATTGCCGACTTTTGGTCCCATTCTTTCCATGCAACGCCCATAGGGCTTATGTTAAAATGCCGAAATCAAGGGGACACGGTTCCCCGGTGCTCCCCTCCCCTCCCCGTTCCGCCACCTATGCCCTCTTCCCCGTTACTTCATCTAAGCACAGACATCCAAACACTCAGACGGGTACCTAGCACACAGAGAAAACACACAAAGACTCACAGAATCACATACACACCGTTACACAAACACATATAGTCTGACAATAGACACAGACGCACAAAACACACTCAACAACAGACACAGGGACACACAGACCCCCCCCCCACACACACACACACAGGTCGGTCCTGCTCACCTGATATTCGCCGCCTCCGCCGTGGTCGGCTCCGGTGGACAGAGCTCAGTACCGTCCACACACTGTTGGACCACCCGCTCTGTCGACTGACCCGGCCGGTGGACGCAGTGCAGCTCGTGCGGCTCCGGCTCCTCCGTCGGCCTTTGTCCCGGTCTGGAACTGCGCCGAACATCAACACCCCGAGTCTGTGTGTCGGCAGAATCGATCGTGTTCAGTGAGTCGGCGGCGCGGTGTCCTGGCCTGATGACGTCAGTGGGGGTCACCAGGGTTACAGGGACAACACGGGCCGCCGGTCGATGTGCAGTCCCCCCCCCACCCCTCCCCTTCCCTTCCCCAGTCCCCGGGACAACTCATGCAACTCGGCAAAACAAAACATAGTGACGAGCAGACATGTGCAGGGATGGAAGAGGCGGGTCTATGATCTCAGTGGATATCTCAACAAAATGGAGGGTTCGGACCTACATCTCATCCCTCGCCCGGTCAGGGGTTGGTGAGGGGGAGATTGATTAACCCTCGCCCGCACATGGGGGGGGGGGGTGGGGTGGTAACCACCTTAGGTAGGTTAAAACGGTTGGAAACGGTTAAAATGCACAAAATACGGGGGTCACAAATGCGGTTCACTGAATCGTTCTCGTAAGGCCACGTCGGCCGCGTCGTACGTAAAGGCCACGTCGGCCACGTCGTGCACCGGGCCGTCGCGCACCGGTGGAGTCCCGTCGAAGACTGTCGGGCCCCCGTCCCGTCTCAGCCCTCGTGGTAGCACAACACGTGGGCCTGAGAACCAGGACAGGGGCCAGATGACACATATGTGCCCGGCGCGGCGCGGGGGACCGACCGCCGCGCTCCGAGCGCCGGCCGTCTTTGCGAAAATACCTAAAAATACCAACGCATTTGCTCGCTAACACCTAGGTTTACCAATGTTTTACAAGAGGGACATTTTTATTGGTCCATCTAGTACCTACCCTTTAAATATCGTGTTTCTAGATGCCATATAAGTCAATCGCCAGGGGTTCATACACCCGCCTCCTGGCCGCTCGCATTAGGAAAAACGATCTGGCATTGAGAAGAATCTGACACACCTGCAGCGTTATGTCAGACTTACAGCGAAGTGATACTGTGTATTGCAGGGACCGTGACATTTTACACCGAATCATGTCATCTTGCATATCAAAACAAGGCATTTCCAAACGAACAAAAAAATAGCTGTTCAAACTACCTCAATGTATCAATGGGGAACGCAGGGCTGGTAAAAAAGCAAATTGCGTCCCCGACCAAAAAATGAGAGCGAAAAATGACCCCGACCTTTTTACGATTCATGTATGCAGGCTGCATGCAACTACGATGCGCGTTTCCTTAGGTTTCATTTCTATATTATTTTTTACGAGCAGTCATATGTACTAAATTGCTTATCAGACTCGCGCTTCGAAATTTCCAGTTTGTTAATTAAAATGTCACGGCATCACTCGGTCAGCGGGTAGCGTAACAGACGAAGAACCCGGAAAGGGTAGGGGGCGCTACGATCGTCGAACAGATGCAATAGGTGTCGCTATTGTATCGGTAGCTCACAACGACGACGGCTAGAAACTATCGACCCCGCGTGAATTTACCATGTCCAACTGGTCCGACCCCGGTTCAGAATCTAGTCGTTTGTCTAGTCGTATAGCTGGCTACAACTGGTCGTCAATCAACCCCGCTTGAAATAGCACAGCCGACAGCGGGGTCGGTGTCTAAGCGTCTGTTAGTATGTGTTTGATCATCTAGTTTGATCTAGTTTTCGTTAGCAACTGTCGACGGTAGTTTTGCTGTTAACGGAAGTGAGTTGTGGCTACTAATTGTTCATAACCATTAACCATGTTGTAGGTATGTATTAGGTATAGGGGCTTTTTATGTCCTTGTTAAAGGGGATATACGTTGTGGATTCAATGATATCTTTTACTTGCGTTTAGTTTCTGCTTTATTTGAAAGTTATTTATTACTGTAAAAGTTTACTAAATGTGGTAATTTTGACCCCAGGTACTTGAACTTTTACTGGTACTGTGTCCCCGACGACGTCAATAGGACATAACACTTTACCAGCCCTGGGGAAACGTACCGGCTGGGGACGGCTGGGGACGTACCGGCTGGGGACGTACCGGCTGGAGACAGGCGGGGACGTACCGGCTGGGGACGGCTGGGGACGTACCGGCTGGGGACGACTGGGGACGGCTGGGGACGTACCGGCTGGGGACGTACCGGCTGGGGACGGCTGGGACGTCAGATTTCCCGGGTGTCTCGGAGGCGATCTCGTCCACGACATGTCATCCCGGCCCCACCCCGTGCCGTGCTGCCACCACACCACCGAACGCCACTGACAAGCCCTAAGGTGTCGGCGGTTGTGCCTCTTTTCTACGGCCATTTTCCAGCGGCCGGCCCGAGCCAGTCGCGGGAGGCGCTGCTGATTGGTCTGTGCGTGGTGCGCGAGCCGCAGAGGCGTCTGCTGATTGGTCTGTGCGTAACGCGCGTGCCGCAGTGGCGTCTGCTGATTGGTCTGTGCGTGGCGCGCGTGCCGCAGAGGCGTCTGCTGGTTGGCTTCGGCTGCGCCGTCTTCTGGCCGCCTTCGCCGCGTCCCCCCCCTCACCGCCCCCTCCGGCCGAGACGGGTCCGTCTGGCGAGACGTTCCGAGCGGTGTGTCCATGTGGAGTGAATGCACTGCTAGCCACTGCAGCTATTTGGTGTCCGGCTGCCGGAATAGAGTGTCGGAGCGGCGGCAGAGGAGCGACGGCAGCTGTTTGTGGTGGATTCTGCCGGAGCTGACCACCGGCACAATAAGACTGCAGCGGCACCAGCCACGGGGAGGGGGCTGCAGCTGGGAGTGTCACCGGACCGCTCTCCGTGCCGGCAGCTGACACTGACCGGGGGCCGGTCTGACACCGTCAGGGGCTGCAGTGTCAGTGTGTCAGTTCAGCTGACAGTCGGAGCACCAGCAGCTGGACACAGCTGACACTGTATATATATATATATATATATGTATATAGACCACTGTCACTCTGACACTGACACGGACTGGGACGGCACGACGGTGTGACGTCACACTGGCCTCCAACACGGCCTCCAACAGCTGCACCCGGCTGTGGGCACGGACACACCGGCTGCAGCCAGTAACGCTCGCCGCTGTGCTGGAGCCGCCCGCTGGCCACAGCAGCGACGGGGGCTGACAATCGTCCCGCACTGCAACGGAAAGGCCACACGACGGAAACGGGGGTGACTGCTGTGGTGGGATTTTCCGATAAATACGGGAATGGTTGTGAGCTCGGTATTATTTTGTGTGCATTTGACGAGAGTTGACCGTTTGATTTTGTAAGTGCGTTGGACAGGAGAGGATGATAAGTTGATTTTTGTGAGTGCATTGATGGGCAGGCGAGGATAATTAGTTGATTTTGTGAGTGCATTGATGGGCAGGCGAGGGTGATTAGTTGATTTTGTGAGTGTGTTGATGGACAGACGAGGGTGATTAGTTGATTTTGTCAGTGTGTTGATGGACAGGCGGGGGTGATTAGTTGGTTTTGTGAGTGCGTTGATGGACCGGCGAGTGCCCGTGGTTGACAGCGAGACAAGCCGGCTGCTGGATGTGCTGTGACAGTGTGTCGGTGCTTGTTGTCGGTGTCTGGTGGTGCAGCTGGCGGCGGCCCGCTGCCATACGGGAGCGGTCGGTCGGCAGGCCGCTCGGCGGCTCGTCCAGCCGGTAGTTGGTGTCAGATCTCTGAGGCCGGTGGGTCAGAGCCGGTGAGCCCGGTCAGGGCACGGCTGGAGCACGGCCACGGCCCCGGCGGCGGCACGGCGTGCTTGTCAGTGGGCCGGCCGTGACCTGGCGGTGACCGGTCGGTCTGTCTGCCGACCGACCACCGGTCGAGCCCCGACCGACCACTGGGACGGCACCGGGGGATGATCAGGGGGGCGGGCGGGACATTTGATACCATTGAGTTATGGAAGACCATCGTTATTCGTTGGTGACTGCTGATTACATAGTTCAGAGCGTATGTTGTGTATGTTTCTCGATAAACAGGGGTGTGTGCTGTATGTGAGTGAGTGGTCAGCACGGGGAGGCCGGCTGGCCGGCGGCCGATGGCACGCCACCGCCGGCCCGGCCTGACCACTGTAGCGTACTGGGAGCAGCGAGGTCTGAGGCTGTCACCTCGGCGCCGCGGGCAGCGTCGGCCGGCCGCCGCCTGCCCTGTCCTCTCCGGTGTGGACGGAGACGAACATCGGACATAGGAGCGTCCCCGGCGGCCGTTTGTCCCAGTTGTGGGGCCATGCCGGCGCGTCGGACGGCACGGAGGGGAGTCGGGTCGTAGCCATGTGACTGCACGGTGGTGTGTAAGGTCGATCGACGAATACAAGGTGCATTGGAGAAGACAACCAGTTGACCACGTGACCTCGAGCGACCCTGCACAGCGGACTGGGGAGAGGAGAAGGACAGGGTTGGGGGCTCAGCGGCCGCCGCAGAAACGGACACTCACATATAGGGTAGGGACAGTCGGCAGAGACAGTCCCACCGGTCCCACTCATGGGGTAGGGACAGTCGGCAGAGACAGTCCCACCGGTCCCACTCATGGGGTAGGGACACTCGGCAGAGACAGTCCCACCGGTCCCACTCATTGGGTAGGGACAGTCGGCAGAGACAGTCCCACCGCACCGTGTTTTAACTCTGCCCAAAAACTGGCCAGGACGCGAAATATCGACTATTTTTAAATGTTTTCATTTGGCCACTATCGTGTTCAAAAATGATCAGAGCATCTTTAACGACGGAAGCTTTTATTCTCTTTACTTTTAAAAAGGTTGAAAAAGTTCAACAAAGTCAGACAACTCTCAAAAGCTTAACTTCGGCGAACAAGCGCAGAAACAGTCGCCTTGCTTCACGTCAACATCTTCGCGCTTTGGATTGACAAAACTATATAATTTGGGTACCAAACGATAGCGCGAACTTTTGGCTTTGTAATGAGTCATAATTTATATAATTATAATGCATATAGGTGTTACATTTATTGATTTTCGTCAGCCCTTACATTGGCACACTTTTTTGAAAAATGTAAATGTTCTTTTAGAGCTACAAAAAATTGTACGCTAGTATACGGTCTCAGACTACCACCAAACTGTAGTTCAAGGAGTTGTCTACATGTCCTCAAAATTTCAGCTGCGCCTGAGTGCGCCGGTGTTGGGGGTGAACACTTTTTTGAATGAGTCATGTCTGTTCCTGCTGAGCCATGGGACGGGCTCTAGCGTGCGTTAACCCGGCAGTTGCTGGGGTATTTCGCCACCCGGCACACACCGTTTGCTGGGGGGGGGGGGGGAGCGTTAAACGCCCCCAGCCGATAACTCGAGAACCAATAGGCGCAGCGAAACGCACGAGGCGGCAAACGAAAGGACGCGACGAGACGCTTCAGATGAGTACTTTAAAGTTGAATTTTGAGGTCACAGGTCGGGTCAAGGTCAGGTCAAACACCTGAAATCGGGCTTTCAGTAGCATTGACTTCAGGACTTCGCAGTGAGCGCCTCTCGTCATAAACTCTGTCAAAACGGGGCACAATCCATCATATAAGGCCTACAAGAGTGTCATCTCCATGTAGGGGTCGGTCAAGCATAGGTCAGGGTCAAGGTCAGGTCAACCGGGTAGGCACATATCCCCGAAAATCAAAACTGATATTCGCAGCCTGTGACACATGTTTTATGGGTAATTTGAGGCGTAAAACACGATGGTGACATTCATTTTATCATATGTGTACGTGTTTGGCTCAAAAAGTTCAATTTAAGAAATGCATGTATCATGGTCGTGAAGTGGTCACGAGAAATTGCCAAGTTTCAGTTCAAGATTTTGGAAAATGCGGAACGATAATCAATAATCGAAGATGGCCATTTGATTGTTCATGGTATTGGCAGTCTAACGGCGTTTACGGCATGTCTGTATGTCTATTCTGTGATTTTATATGATTTTTTGAACACATGCCGTTTCTGGTCGAAAACTCAGAAATCATGACGTCACTAAAACCTCGATATCTCAAAAATTTTCCGACCGATTTTTTTTGAAACTTTGTCACAATACACTTCAATCAATTCCCTACAGGTACCCAAAATTTGGCGCGCCTGCGGCGCGCCGTTTTTATGATATGGCCCGGCGAAAAAAGTGGGGGCGTTTAACGCCCCCCCCCAGCAACTCGCGGGTTAACCCTCGCCCGCACATGCCATTTTCCCATCCTAGAACGCACATGGGGGGGGGTGGTTGCCACCCCCCCCGCGCCATTTCGTTCCTGTTGGAGATAGAGCTTAGCAGTAAAGACCAAAAAGATTCTTTGGGAAGAGACGAATCCAATGATACCCAGTTTTACATTCTCAGGTCAGTCATTGACCTTCCAGGTCAGGTCAAACTAAAAATGTTGCTGTTTTGGGTCACCGTTGGATATCAAGTGCGCTGCTTATCAAATACCGATGACGATGCTGTTTTCTGGTGCCAAGCCAGCTAGAACCTCTTTGTCACACTATCCGACCAGAATTTTGCTGCTGAGGTCATTTCAGGTCAAGTTAGGTCAAGGTCAATTATATGTGTTTGTATGTCTGTGTGTGTCTGTGTGTATACTGATGTGTGCACCAATTGTTTTTGGGTCCATATCACATGAAATCATGATCTGAGAAGCTTTTACCAAAAATGCAGTCAAAAAACTTCACAAAAAGTAAATTCAGCTTGCCTAAAACGCAATTATCTTAGATGACCTAGGTTGACCTTGACCCTGACCTTGACCCCTGTACATCGTCGAACAACATGTTCCATGATATTTGGGAGGTAAGACTGGCAAAAAAGGCCGAAATCAGGGTGTCAAAAGCTCACAAGGCCCATGGCAAACGCAAGATGTTGAGAATTGGCCATTTGGGTCATGACATGACCTGAAAAACAAGGTCATATCTCCGAAACCAAAAATCACAGAAACTTGAAATTTTCAGTGGACATCAAGAAAGGATAGACGAGCAGCTATACGAAAAATCAGCCTTCTAGCTATAAAAATGTTGAGTGCAGAGCAGAAAGACTGCCTGGGGGGGGGCAACCACCCCCCCCCCCCATGTGCGGGCGAGGGTTAAGGGAAAATGCTAGTACTCCTCGTTCATTCTCTCGTCTATTGTGACGAGTTGGTGGCCAATGGAAGGTCGCCGACCTGTGTGCGACCTGCCGTACCCTGGGGCGTAATCAGCTGACGGCACGAACCCCCCGAAACACGTGCCAGTTGCATTTTCATGTGTCGCGAGAAGAAAACAAAGGGTCTCCGGAACCGGAGACCGGACAATGTCGGTGAGTGACAGTTGTCCATTCAAAAACTGCTAGCATTCCTTTTCTTAAATATCAACAGCATTATCGGTGTAAATAGTACCTATAGGTCTATAACAGGAACTTTCCACTCCATGGCTATTGCAGGAAATTCATAGATGGGCTCTGGAGCTGTATGGTCGCTACTCGCTACACATGCCTGCTTGATAGTTTATAAACATATCTTAGTACCTGATGGAGCGCAATAAAATATTCATTGTGCCCAGTTTGCGATGGGACTGTGAACTGAAAAGTGATTGTATGAGACCGGCCATAGCACGCATCGCTGATCACGATGATCGGCAGGGTTACCATCGGCCTCTTCAGCCAGTATTAACCCGCGCGGGGCTGGGGGGGGTAAATTTTACCCCCCCTCGCGAATTTTTGCGATATCTCAAAAACGGCGGCGCGCAGTGCCGCCAAACTTTCAGTACCTTTTCTTACATCAATTTGACACGTTCCCTGAAAATTTGAGCGAAATCCGTCGGAAAATTTTTGAGAAATTGATGTTTTAGTGACGTCATGTTCGCCATTTTCGCCTCAAAAACGGCAAAAGTTCAAACGCCGCTAACATCTTCATTTTTAAAGGAATCAAGACGTAACAAAAAAGGTTATACGTAATTTTACTTTGTCTATCAAATGGCTATCTCGGTTTTTTGAAAATTTTGGATTTTGGCCTAAATTTTTTCAAAAAACTGATTTTTTTGGGAAAATCATTATAAAATCCAAAATTTTGAGTCTATCGAAAAAACCGGAATATATGTCAGAGAAGTGGTCTATGTGCACCTACATACCAAATTTTAGAAGAATCGGTTCAAAAATGTGGGAGTTATTCAAAATTTTATGACGTCACGACACACAAATTTTTTGAAAAATGACTTTTTTGGAAGTTCTAGACCTCGTACGGAAACAAAAATAGCACCATTCGATTCGCCGTAAAAAACTGCATCAGATAGACACCTTTTTAGGCCTTAACAACCAACTTCAAAATTTGACCTCACTTGACCTGACCTTGACCTGACCTCGACCTGAAATTCATCCAGAGGTGGTCCATATCACTTATTGAGTGTGCCTATTGAATTCTATGAGTAAAATGACCCATAAAACATGTGTCGCACATGCCCTTTTCTATATTTTGTTTTTTGATGACCTGACCTGACCTGACCTGACCTTGACCTTGACCTCTGAATGATATTGTATGCAACGAGTATTGTCTTGGTAGCCTAAGAACACGTTTTGGGCGATCAGTCTCAGTCCATGACTCCATTCTTCGGCAACTACGGTGCAAGGCCGATACTGTAGAAACTTGCAATTTGTACCCTTGACCTGACCTTGACCTTGACCTCAAACTTTAAATTAAGTACATGTTTTTAGTAGTTCGTGATGAGAGCTTTCGATTGGCGTTTGAATTTTCCAAATCGGACCATTAGTTCGGGAGATAACAGGGGGGGTAAAATTTACCCCCCCCCAGCCCCGCGCGTTCGGCTGGAGACCCCAGCCCCGCGCGGGTTAACCCTCGCCCGCACATGGGGGGGTGGTTGCCACCCCCCCCCCCAGGCAGTCTTTCTGCTCTGCACTCAACATTTTTAGAGCTAGAAGGCTGATTTTTCGTATAGCTGCTCGTCTATCCTTTTTTGATGTCCACTGAAAATTTCAAGTTTCTGTGATTTTTGGTTTCGGAGATATGACCTTGTTTTTCAGGTCATGTCATGACCCAAATGGCCAATTCTCAACATCTTGCGTTTGCTATGGGCCTTGTGAGCTTTTGACACCCTGATTTCGGCCTTTTTTGCCATTCTTACCTCCCAAATATCATGGAACATGTTGTTCGACGATGTACAGGGGTCAAGGTCAGGGTCAAGGTCAACCTAGGTCATCTAAGATAATTGCGTTTTAGGCAAGCTGAATTTACTTTTTGTGAAGTTTTTTGACTGCATTTTTGGTAAAAGCTTCTCAGATCATGATTTCATGTGATATAGACCCAAAAACAATCGATGCACACATCAGTATACACACAGACACACACAGACATACAAACACATATAATTGACCTTGACCTAACTTGACCTGAAATGACCTTAGCAGCAAAATTCTGGTCGGATAGTGTGACAAAGAGGTTCTAGCTGGCTTGGCACCAGAAAACAGCATCGTCATCGGTATTTGATAAGCAGCGCACTTGATATCCAACGGTGACCCAAAACAGCAACATTTTCTAGTTTGACCTGACCTGGAAGGTCAATGACTGACCTGAGAAGGTAAAACTGGGTATCATTGGATTCGTCTCTTCCCAAAGAATCTTTTTGGTCTTTACTGCTAAGCTCTATCTCCAACAGGAACGAAATGGCGCGGGGGGTGGCAACCACCCCCCCCCCCCATGTGCGTTCTAGGATGGGAAAATGGCATGTGCGGGCGAGGGTTAATACGTTCGACGTAGGTGGTATGGTGTCATTAGTGCTGTCCACCTTTATGAAAAAGTATCCGTTTGCAGCAGTAAGCGTCAGTTAAGTATGGCAATGAAGTGGTTTTACGTGCACGTTGCATGTTACATAACGCACCATACAATAGGAATGGGTAAGAAGTTTTGGGATACATTCTACCATTTCACGTCATGCAATGTCGGATCCAGTGAAGGGCATAGAGGGTATTTGCCCTCCCCATTGCTGAGTCGTGTGGGCAAGACTATCCTTTTCCGCTCCCAAAGCTTTTGGTGATGATAAACATAATACGGCGTCGATGCCTATCTGGACGAAAAGCAGGTCTTTCCGTCACAACCATTCTGAGGGATGGAGCTGACCGCTCGCTGCTCATTATTTAGGTCGGTATGCTGATAACAGATGGAAATCCCTGAACTACACGCATGCAGATTGCAGACGTAGTGAAGCGTTGTAAAGTCACCGGCGCGGCGGTGGGTCGGGGTCGCCGAATGGGTCGGAAACATTTGCCCTCTCCAAACGGATAAGCTAGATCCACCCCTGACGTCATGTGACGTAAAACATACAAGACTCTGGACTTACTAAAGTGGAGACCGGGTTAACATCAAGTTGATATCAAAACATACGTTTAAAAATGTTTTTGAAATAAATATAAAGATTGTAGTTCCTATATGAATAAGTCTTATAACTATAAGAACATTCAAGGTCACCTGAGGTCATCAACGCTAATTAACTAGGTCATGTCCCCAGACTTCACTTGCCTCGTCGATGAGCCTCGCTAAGACTTGCGATTATTCTAAATTTATGGATACCTAAATGTTCGTGCATTCATAGCTAGAACATGACAATATTTTTATATGTTTCGGGACACGTGTGACGTCATAAACAAGTACATAAGCATCTGGTCCGACACATTTTGCACTTTAAATGATCCTTAGTCTCCAACGTTTCGTTTGAGCCCAAAAACACGTCTGTATCTCATATACAGGGTGACACAAAAAAAAAAACGGTCATCACCAAATTTCGAATAACTTCGGAAGTTTTATTCAGATCATCACCAAACTTCGGCCACTTAGTGCACTGCACTCTGCTAACCGGTCTCTAGCGGTGTGCCAAATTTGAGTGCAATCGACCCGGCCGTTTTCGAGATCTGGAAGCGACACCCTGCACGTGCGCACGTGCAAAATGGTCCCATCTGACTTTTGCACGGCACCCTATTCGCCGGTCTCTAGCGGTGTACCAAATTTGAGCTCAATCGGCCCGGCCGTTCTCGAGATCTGAAAGTGTCACCCTGCACGTGCGCACGTGCAGCTGCATCCCAACCGTGACCCATGAAAATACATACTAACTGACTTGCGCACGGCACCCTACTGATCGGTCTCTAAAGGTGTGCCAAATTTGAATGCAATCGGCCCGGCCGTTCCTGAGATCTGGAAGCGTCACCCTGCACGTGCGCACGTGCAACCTGGGACCCAACTGATCTGTGCAAGGCACCCTACTACGCGGTCTCTGACGGTGTGCCAAATTTGAACTCAATCGGCCCGGCCGGTCACGAGATCTGGAAGCGTCACCCTGCACGTGCGCACGTGCAGCGGCACCCCTACCGTGGCACATGAAAATGGATCGCCTGGTAGGTGACTACCTGCATGCCAAGTTTCAGCGCAATTGGCCCAGTAATTACCGAGTTATTGCACTTATTACAAAACTGACACCTGTCCGTATTACACGTGTCACGTGCAGTAGGGGTCACTCGCATGCATCGTCCATAGTAAAATACTTCTAAGAAGGGTATACGCTACCCCACACAAAAAACCGCAAGTGTATTGGTCCAGTGGCTGCGGAGATATAAGTCGTACAAAAACGTCCCCACGGCGGCCGGCTGCTAATGTTTAGTATTAAATCGCATCCTTCAATGGGAGGTATCCCTGTCACCTGTTCGTATACTGTCTGAGCCAAGACCATATATAGGTCTGAGCTCAAATCTCGGTAAAGTCGTGCTTTTTTACCAAATTCCTCAAAAACGGCACAACGTGCAATAACGTTATATATAACATTGGAAAGAGCATCAAAAGTTGTATAACCTATCAACTTTTCACTTAAATATATCTCAACTGTAAAAAGTTATTAAGCAGCAAAGACGCTCCCATTGACTTTCCATGTTAAAATTTTTCATTTTTAAACGAGCCTAAAAAGAACAAACGAATTTGCACAGCTTAAAGAAGCATAACAACATGTTCTATGGTCTTTTCTCAACAAGTCCTGGAAGTTTAAACAAAATCGTATCATATAATTTTGTACAATGGGCGAATGAAAAAGTCTCTGCAAAAACGCCCATTGCCTTAACATGGGGAGCGAAAAAAGTTCAACTTTGACCTCGTGCAAAGACACGTTACGAAGTTCTGACGTGTATACCGCGCACACTGGCGTGTACCGGAACGTGTTTGCCATAAAATGCTGGGAAGAAAACCACCTCTTCCTTGGCCCGTTTTCCCACCATTGGCGATCGCGCAAAAAGTGTCCAAAACCCCGTTGACTTAACATGGGGAAAATGGAATCGCACGTGCCACGTGCCACGAGGTTTTAAGCGAGTAGCGACCGGTGCCATCAGGTAGATCGCCTTCGGGAGCCCATACCCTGAAATTTTTACGAAAATCGAGCCATAAGTTTAGGCCCCTACCAAGTTGCCCCAATTCGCGGCCAGACTTTCAAAACATAGCCCGGAGAAGGACCGCTCCGGTTGTTTTTCAATAGAAAAACACAATTCTAACGAATAGTGTTTGTCTTTTCAAACAACCTGCGGTTACCAGCATCTGCGATGCTGGGCTCCGCATCGCGGGACCGCAGGTTGTTTGAGCAAGCACCTTTGTAAACGCAGCAAAAACGCCCGCCCCCAAACGAGAGGATGAGCCTTGCACGTGCAGACCGGAGTCGGTGTGCTACAAACTGACGTGCACGGCACCCTACTCGCTGATCTATAGCGGTGTGCCAAATTTGAGTGTAATCGGCTCGGCCATTTTCGAGATCTGGAAGCGTCACCCTGCACGTGCGCACGTGCAAGCTGTGTCCAATTGCATTGTGCATGGGACCCAATTCGCCGGTCTCTAGCGGTGTACCAAATTCGAGCTCAATCGGCCCAGCCGTTTTCAAGATCTTGAAACGACCCCTCCACGTGCGCACGTGCAGTTGCATCTCAACCGTGACACATGGAATTACATACTAACTGACTTGTGCACGGCACCCTACTGATCGATCTCTAGATGTTTGCCGAATTTGAGTGCAATCGGTCCAGCCGTTCTTGAGATCTGGAAGCGTCACCCTGCACGTGCGCACGTGCAAGATGGGTCCAAACTGACTTGCGCACGGCATCCTACTAATCGGTCTCTAGCGGTGTACCAAATTTGAACTCAATCGGCCCGGCCGTTCTCGAGATCTGGAAGCGTCACCCTGCACGTGCGCACGTGCAGTTGCACCCCAATCGTGGCACATGGAAATACATACTAAATGACTGCAACCTACTGATCGGTATCAAGCGTTATGCCAAATTTGAACACAATCGGTCCAGCCGTTCTCGAGATCTGGAAGCGTTGCCCTGCACGTGCGCACGTGCAGTTGCACCCCTACCAAGACACATGGAAATGCATCGCCTGGAAAGTGTCTACCTCCATGCCAAGTTTTAGCGCAATCGGCCCAGTAATTACCGCGAGCTATTGCGCTTATTACAAAACAGGCACCTCTTGGCTTTGCACGTGGAACGTGCGTTAGGGGTCACCCATATGCATCGAGAGTAGCACACTATGTGAAAGAAGGGAAAAAGCTACCCCACACAAAAAACCGCACGTGTATCAGCCCAGTGGTTGCCGAGATATAAGTCGTACAAAAACGTCCCCACGGCGGCCGGCCGCTATTTAGCAGTAAAATCGTGTCGCATCCTTCTATGGGAGGTATTCCCGTCACCTGTTCGTATACTGTCTGAGCAAAGGCCATACGTTACGGTCCAAATTCCATAGTGAGGCGGACATACGAATTTACGAGAGTTTAGCGACGAAATGATTCACTTAATTGTTAAGTAATAAGTATCATTAGGTAGACCATAAATTTTATCTAGCATCTCACCGTAGATGCAGTAAAAAGTGCTTTACTTTTCAATGTATATAAAGACTTGCTCAGCTCAATCAGTTTACTCTGTATTGGCTCAAGCCGTATCATGCGAACGCAATACAAACTAGAGCACCGACAGCGCAGCGCTCCCCAACTCACTGCTCGCCCAGTCCACCCGGGCCGCCGCCACGACGGCCCCCCGCAAGTAGGCATCCCGCACTGCACCGACAGCCGCGGGCGACCAGCTGACCGGCCAGCTGACCGGCCAGCAGCCGGCGGGCGGCAAGCCGCGGATGGCCGACCCGCCGGCGCGGCGAGGGAGGGGAGGGACGCAGCTGAAAGACCCGACTACATATATATCAAAGAAACATTATATGTAATCATCGATGACGCGACATAAATCTGCTTTATTGGGTTTAGCGGTGTAGTCTGTGATGCCATCACAATGAAAATAGCCTAGTTTTGTAGAGCATCAAATTCTGATTCCATAACGACTCTCGCTAGTCCATTTTCAATTGTAAATAAGCCTTTTATTGCGATGCAAAGTCCCGAAATGGTGCCGACGGCGGCCGGTCCCCGATGGTACCATACCATAGATCTGGTAAACAGGTTAGTTCACATTCCCGCCGCTATGCGGGCGGCGGCGGCGCCACCTGTCCTCGTGTCCGCCTGACACCGTAACGATATAGGTCTGAGCTCAAATCTCGGTAATGTCGTGCTTTTTTACTATATTTCTCAAAAACGGCACCACGTGCAATAAAGTTGTATATATCATTGGAAAGAGCATCAAAAGTTGTATAACCTATCAACTTTTCACTTAAATATATCTCAACTGTAAAAAGTTATTAAGCAGCAAAGACGCTCCCATTCACTTTCCATGTTAAAATTTTTCATTTTTAAACGAGCCTAAAAAGAACAAACGAATTTGCACAGCTTAAGGAAGCATAACAACATGTTCTATGGTCTTTTCTCAACAAGTCCTGAAAGTTTAAACAAAATCGTATCATATAATTTTGTGCAATGAGCGAATGAAAAAGTCTCTGCAAAAACGCCCATTGACTTAACATGGGGAGCGAAAAAAGTTCAACTTTGACCTCGTGCAAAGACACGTTACGAAGTTCTGAGGGGTATACGGCGCACACTAGCGTGTACCCAAACGTGTTTGCCATAAAATGCTGGGAAGAAAACCACCTCTTCCTTGGCTCGTTTTCCCGCCATTGGCGATCGCGCAAAAAGTGTCCAAAACCCCGTTGACTTAACATGGGGAAAATGGAATCGCACGTGCCACGTGCCACGAGGTTTTAAGCGAGTAGCGACCGGTGCCATCAGGTAGATCGCCTCCGGGAGCCCATACCCTGAACTTTTTACGAAGATTGAGGGATTCGTTTAGGCCCCGGTCAAGATGTCTCGATTCGCGGCCAGACTTTCAAAACATAGCCCGGAGAACGACCGCTCCGGTTGTTTTTCAATAGAAAAACACAATTCTAACGAATAGTGTTTGTCTTTTCAAACAACCTGCGGTTACGGACCGCTCCGGTTGTTTTTCAATAGAAAAACACAATTCTAACGAATAGTGTTTGTCTTTTCAAACAACCTGCGGTTATGGTCACACCTATGTAGCATACATCCACTAAGTTTCAAGTCTTCACTACGAATGCTTTTAGTACAGTGTGTGTTTTACTGACGCTCCACAATGTGCTCCAGGTGAGCGCCACGGCGCTGCAGGGCGTAGGCACACTTGCATCCGGCGGGCAAAGTTGTCGATAACCCGATGGCTGTGCACTTTACATAGTGCAATGGTCTCTGGAGACAGTGCTCAGGGGGTGTGCTACCCCTAAAACGTTATTCTTATCGGGTTATCGGCAACTTTGCCCGCCGGATGCAGGTGTGCCTACGCCCTGCAGCGCCGGGGCGCTCACCTGGAGCACATTGTGGAGCGTCCGTAAAACACACACTGTACTAAAAGTATTCGTAGTGAAGACTTGAAACTTTGTGGATGTCTGCTACATAGGTATGACCTAAAGTGGCCGAAGTTTGGTGATGATCTGAATAAAACTTCCGAAGTTATTCGAATTTTGGTGATGACCGCTTTTTTTGTGTCACCCTGTAGTTTCTTAGTTATGAGCCCTGGCCAGTTTTGGTCCAGAGTTAAAACATAGTGCACCAGTCCCACTCATGGGGTAGGGACAGTCGGCAGAGACAGTCCCACCGGTCCCACTCATGGGTGGGGACAGTCGACAGAGACAGTCCCACCGGTCCCACTGATGGGGTAGGGACAGTCGGCAGAGACAGTCCCACCGGTCCCACTCATGGGGTAGGGACAGTCGGCAGACAGTCCCACCGGTCCCACTCATGGGGTGGGGACAGTCGGCAGAGACAGTCCCACCGGTCCCACTCATGGGGCAGGGACAGTCGTCAGAGACCGTCCCACCGGTCCCACTCCTGGGTGGGGACAGTCGACAGAGACAGTCCCACCGGTCCCACTCATGGGGTGGGGACAGTCGGCAGGGACCGTCCCACCGGTGCGCGCCGCTCAGTGTCCCAGAGGGTGCGTCGCTGAGGTGCCGCGGCGCGCCGCAGCCCCGTCTCGGGCCGGCCAGCACCGCTCAGGTGACTGACGGCGGTCAGCCCAGCCGGCAGCGAGTCGCCGGGACCGGCAGCTCGGCCACCGGCTGCAGTCCGGGCCGCCGACAGACGAGCGGCCACGGCCGGCGGCACCGCACCAGTCGGCAGACAGCTCTGCAGCCGCGCCGCACCGCTGTATGGCCGGGACGGGGGGACTTGGTGCTGATTATAATACCACATCAGTCGAGTAGTTCTTACCTTCACTCATCACCTGTTTCGCTGTAGCTCGAATGGATATGGCCGGGCAGAAGCCGGGAACTGTGTGTGTCCGTGTCGAGGTGTCTCTCCGTGTGTGTCCGTGTCGAGGTGTCTCCGTGTGTCTCCGTGTATGTCCGTGTGTCCAGGTCGAGGTGTCTACGTGTGTCCGTGTCTCCGTGTGTCCGTGTCGAGGTGTCTCCGTGTATGTCCATGTCGAGGTGTCTCCGTGTATGTTCGTGTCGAGGTGTCTCCGTATGTCCGTGTCGAGGTTGCTCCGTGTCGAAGTGTCTCCGTGTCTGTCCGTGTGTGTGTGTCACTTCAGTGTCTGCAGTGTGTACGGCTGCTGTACGGTCCGTATATGACGGGTACGGAGACGGTGTACGGAGACTGCCGCTCCGCTCCGCCGGGGCGGACTGTCTGTGACCGCGCGGAGCGGGGCGGAAAATGACGGTTCACAGCGGAGCGGGGCGGAAAATGACGGCTCACAGCGGAGCGGGGCGGAAAATGACGGTTCACAGCGGAGCGGGGCGGAAAATGACGGCTCACAGCGGAGCGGGGCGGAAAATGACGGTTCACAGCGGAGCGGGGCGGAAAATGACGGTTCACAGCGGAGCGGGGCGGAAAATGACGGTTCACAGCGGAGCGGGGCGGAAAATGACGGTTCACAGCGGAGCGGGGCGGATAATGACGGTTCACAGCGGAACGGGGCGGAAAATGACGGCTCACAGCGGAGCGGGGCGGACGGTGCAGCCGGACAAACACTCGGCACACTGCTCATTGGTTTATTGAAGGCTACATATATGATACAGCTCAAGCAACTCCTCTCGTGTATGTATAGTAGACAGAGAGTAGAACAGACACCCGCTTGCCGGAGCGGCCGGGCGGGCGCGGCTGTGAGCCGCCGTCTCAACTGACACCGCCTATACAGCTCGGACGGCCTATCCAGTAGTGTATTGATATATACCTGTCCGTGTGAGTGTCACAACACGCATCCAGAGCACTCAACATGGCGCGCTGTGCACTAGAGATGTCAATCGGATACCAACGTTTTGGTATACCGATACCAAACCGATACCAACTTGGTACTTGGTATTTCAATCGTAATGTGTTTGGTATTTTGTTGGTATCATAAGCCCTCGCTAATGTATAAGAGGCTAATAAATCGGTAAAAAGTTGGTATTTCCCTCATTTTCCCAAGTTGGTTTGGTTTCGGTATTTTCCCGGGATTTTCGGTTGGTATTTGGTTAGCTATCGGTATTCTGATTTTCTGTAATTGACATCACTACTGTGCACCTCGGTGCCGGTGAGACAGCGTCCCCGTCCGACTGCCCGCCGAGCCGAGCCGGCACGGCGGTCACGTGACCGAGCCGCCCGACCCGGCACGGCGGTCACGTGACCGAGGCCGCGCCGACTTCACCGGGAGGCGGTCACGTGACCGAGCCGCCCGACCCGGCACGGCGGTCACGTGACCGAGCCGCCCGACCCGGCACGGCGGTCACGTGACCGAGCCGCCCGACCCGGCACGGCGGTCACGTGACCGAGCCGCCCGTCCCGGCACGGCGGTCACGTGACCGAGGCCGCGCCGACTCCACCGGGGGACGGTCACGTGACCGAGGCCGGCCGCGCCGCCGGGACCAGGCGCGGTGAACCGAGTCGGACGGTCCGGGAGGGCCCGCATTCATACAGCTAAGCGTGGGTTCCATATACAAAATATGACAATGTCACGATCAGTTACTACACTCAATCACATCACTTTTCACTGTCCCATTACCCATAATACCCGCCCGGTAATTACCCACTAGGTCATATCTCTCGTCCAATTACCCACAGTACCTGCCCGGTAATTACCCACTAGATCATATCCGTCCAGTCAATTACCCACAATAACCGCCGGGTAATTACCCACTACATCACATCTCCCGTCCAATTACCCACAATATCCGCCCGGTAATTACCCACTACATCACATCCGTGTGCTACTACTACATCTACACTACTACTACTACAACTAGATCACTACACTATAGAGCGGACACGGGGGCCGTGTGCCGGCTGACCGGCGCCGCTCTCAGTGCCGGCTGGTGCAGCACACACGGCAGCAGTCAGCTGGCGGCCCCGGCCGACTGGCTCGGCCTCTCTGCAGTCAGCTCATCACTGCACGGTCGGTAGTGCAGCGCATCAACCTAACCACTCCCACACCCAGACCCCATCGCATCTCTGGCTCTTCAGCTGACGGTACAGCTCCCCTGTGGACAGAGCAGAGACACGTCTGAGGTGGACACGTCACACACAGACAGACACACAGACAGCGGTACAGCCATGTCCACACACCGCCGGCCAGTGACGTCACAAACAGGACAGACGGCTGACGTGACGTCACTGTCGGCCGTGGTGGCCGTGTCGCGTCACGTCACCGTCCGTGACGTGGCCTGCGGCGGTGGTCGAGTGTGTGTGTCTGAGAGGCCGGTGGCGCCGTGCAGCGTCTGTTGTGAGGGACTGACTGGTCAGAGGCGCGGCGCGCGGCGCCCTCTCACCTACCGGGGACAAAGAGATAGATGGTACGGGGCCGGCCATAACTGTTCCGCAGGTCCGCCTCCTTCAGGGCGGTCAGCACGGCCCGGGTGGTGTCTGCCGTGCAGTGAAGGCACAGACGGTCCAGATTCCGACACGACATCACCAGTCTGTAACAGAGCAGAGCAGCAGAGCCGTCACACACAAACACAGCGGCACCAGCCGGCCGGACGTACGAGTCAGTGTCAGTGTCAGTAGTTCAGTGTCGGTGTGTTGGTGTCAGTGACAATGTGTCAGTGTCAGTGTGTCGGTGTCAGTGTGTCAATGTCAATGTGCAAGTGTCACTGTGTTAGTGTCAACTGTCAGTGTGTCAGTGTCAGTATGTCAATGTGCCTGTGTCAGAGTGTCAGTCATTGTGTCATAGCCGGTGTTAGTCAGTGAATCAGTGTCAGTGAGTCGGGGTTAGTATGTTGATGTCACTGTCAGTGTGTCAGCGTCAGTGTGTCACTATCAGTGTGTCAGTGTCAGTATCAGTGTCAGTGTGTCACTATCAGTGTGTTAGTGTCAGTGTGTCAATGTCAGTGTGTCAGTGTCAGTGTCAGTGTGTCAGTGTCAGTGTCAGTGCCAGTGTGTCAGTGCCAGTGTGTCAGTGTCAGTGTCAGTGTGTCAGTGTCAGTGTACCAGTGTCAGTGTGTCAGTGTCAGTGTGTCAGTGTGTCAGTGTCAGTGTGTCAGTGTCAGTGTGTCAGTGTCAGTGTGTCAGTGTCAGTGTGTCAGTGTCAGTGTGTCAGTGTCAGTGTGTCAGTGTGTCAGTGTGTCAGTGTCAGTGTGTCAGTGTCAGTGTGTCAGTGTCATTGTCAGTGTGCCAGTGTGTCGGTGTCAGTGTGTCAGTGTGTCAGTGTCAGTGTCTGACAGGACACCCCTCGCCAGTGTCTGCTGACTGACCTGCTGACCGCTGCTGCTGTGAATGCCGTCTCTGCCGGCCGCTGGCGGTCCCCCAGTGTAAGGACCTTCAGCCCGGGCCAGCCGCTGAGACTGTCCAGCTTGGCGTCAGGGACGCCGCCGGACAGGGTGAGACAGAACAGCTTAGGGCACCTGGTGAGGGGCTCCCAGGGCGTATTTTAAGGGATTTTCACTGGGTCGGCAATCACAATTAGGGGCGGCATTTTGCACTCATAGGGGCGGCACTTGGCATCTGAGGGGGGCGGCATACCTACTGATATTTAATGACCAAAAAAGAAACGTTCGACGGTTCTTTATAGCTCCTTCTAAGTTCTAAGTAATGATTTCAGATTCAACCTAAGCTCAGCGGTATTATGTTTATTTTCCGGGATATAGTATTTCTCTCGTCATAATGCGATAAATGAACTATAATTTGACTTTACAAATATTAATTTAAAATTTTTACCTGAGGTCAAGTTCATGACCTCACCAGAAATAAAACATGTTGCATACCAGTCGATTCGTATCGTCAAGCTTAAAACATTCACGGTGTTTTATGGCTCTATCTATACATAGAACAGTGGTCGGCAGGTCGCACGAGTGGTGTCCACTTTATGGGCGCTGGACGGGGCCATTACCCCCACTAATCATACCCCATTGCTTACACAGCAAGGGTCGCTGATATTCGGCCATACCCTTTGACGCATCTATTTTCTGCATATAAATAAAATGCAACACAATTAACTCTTTTTTATGGAGAGGGAGAGCGGGTGGAGTAAGGATGAACTCATACATCTTTTATTTATTAGTTACTCGCGTGATGAACAGCGTATTGCAACGATACGTTCATCCCCCCCCCCTCACGTTAATGAATGGTATACCTACCTACTCAAATATTTTCGTGACCCCAGTGACACTTTCATTGAGTTTTTGAAATTTGAATGAACTTCACTCGGTAACTTTCTCTCCGGCTCGGCCGGCGGACAAAACGCAAGCGAAGACAATGCGGGGAGTCCGGTGCTCTACCAACTGAGCTACGGAACAGGCAAATGCTCACCATAGATACACCGACTGAACGATCCCTTTATAACGTCAGCGATTGATAAGACAAACAGTGTGTAACTGTATATATAAAATGTAAGTCTCGAAATTGCTATGTCTTTGACCAAAGGTAAGGACAATTTTGCGACCCTTCCATTAGGTATAAGGAAATGGGAGAAAATCAGGGCATGTGCCTCTTTTATAGGTAGAGAAATGTAAAAGACAAAGTTAACGAATTTAAACATCATAAAACAATTAAAAATGACACACTTAATCGGAAAATTGCCACCCACGACCACGACCCCTCGTTATGTCCTTGAGGTCATGTCAGGTTATGGAAGGCCTCCAGCAGTTTTTTCAATAACTTCTGATAGAGACATGCGACATGCCTGAGCGATGAAAACACCTTAGATGATTTCAGTTTGACGATACAAATCGACTGATATGCAACATGACCTTTACCAGTCAGGTCATGACCTGGACCTGAGCTCAAATTTCCCAAATGACATTTGAATGTCAAATTATAGTTCATTCGACGCATCTCGACGAGAGGAGCACAGTACTGAAAAAAACAATGTCATAACTTTCGTGAGTCAATAATTATAATAATAATAATTATTATTATTATTTACTGTAATAATTATTACAGTAAAAAGGTTCTTCATTAAAACAGCTCAGTAGAGGGGTGGAGGGGGGTCCACTGTCCACTCCAACCCTCCCCGGCCCGGCACGCGTTAAACTAGTTGTGCTCTGGAGGTTAAGCCGTTGATGTTAGGTCAAGTCTGAGGACTTTATAGGAACGTTGAAGAGCTATCGAATGCGCTTTTTTCGCGATGCTGTAGTTCTATTCTTCCCCGAATTATACGCCAGTTTGTCAATAAATGTTGAAACAGACAACATTTCACCCACATTTCACCTTTGATGACCTCTGGTCACCTGATATTTGACATTTGACTTGACCTAACCAAAGTACGGTTAACCAACTAACCCAAGTAGTTTTTGACACTCTTTCGAATGCCGCTTACCGCGTGTCGCTACGTGGCCCAGTAGCCAAGTTATAGGGGTCGGGAGGGGGGTTCAAACAGCCTCAGCCCGGCGCCGGTTAAGGGAAGGCACCATCATTTTGGGGGCGCTGCAGATATGCTAAGGGACGACAGCATCATTTTGAGGCGCGCCACCAGCTTTTTTTAGGGCACTTAAACCACTTTGAGGGGCACCACCGACAGTGTGAGAAGCGCAATTATCTCTTTGAGCGTTGGGGGTGGCAACATTACATTGGAGGGCGCCATGTGCGTAGTGATGTGGGGCAAAATGACAATGAGGAGTTCCTCCGATACTTAACCCGCGCACCGACGGGGGTCTGCGCCAACTTAGTACCGACGGGGGGGGGGGCGGATGACCGCCCCCCCTGAGATCTCGAGAACGAAGCAAGATAGCGACAAGCGGTAAACGGCATCTGATACGCACGGACAAGGTCTACAATTTTTACAAAGGTCATTTTCAGGTCAGGTCAAAGATGACGTCACAGGGGTCGAAAAAGTCAAAATGGCGGCGCTAGATATGGAGAGGGTTTTTTCTCGAATAACTTTCGAAGTAGTCAAGATAGGAACAAACTAAGGGCATCATCGTGATCCTCTCGTCAATCCGCATCGAATGATATATATGTTGACCTCGAAAGGTCAAGGTCAAAGGTTGACCTCAGGTCACGTGACCTCGAGGTCATCATGCATATCATTCGATGCGTCTTGACGAGCTGAACACAATGAGACCATCCGCGCGGCTGTATCTTGTTCCTGTAAGGAGTTATTGGCAAAAAACCTTTGGTGACCTTTGATGACGTCACGTGACCTTACAGCTGCCCAACAGCAAAACAGACCTCAAGGTAGTGAAGGTTGATCGTATGTGAAGTCATGTATGGTATATGGGGCCATTCCGACCCGTTTTAGTGGTAAAAACAGGGAGTTGATTTTTCCCCCCATTGACTTATAATGGGGAGGTCGCGAAAATGACCTGACCTTAGGTCACCGACATCAAAATTCCGAGATATACAAATTGTAGCTACTAATGACCTAATAACATCCTGCGACTTTCAAAGGCCTCCGACATCTACTGTAGCTCTGGCACGGTGACAAAGTTGCAAAAAAGTGACTTGAGGTTGGGTCATTCAAAGTGACCTGGTGACCTGACCTTAAAAGTTAGGAGGTTCAAACTTGCACACCATGTGGAAAATTGATGAGAGAATAGTCATACCAAATTTCGCGGCGCTACGCGCCGCGGTTTTCCCGCTATCCGCGAAAAACCTCAGGGGGGGCGGATATCCGCCCCCCCGTCGGTGCGCGGGTTAAAGAAGAGACGCCAACATTACTCGGGGGGGCAACATCACTTTTCTTTTGAGGACACCACCACATTGTAAGGGGCGGCACTGTAACTTTAAGGACCACCGCGGATACTTTAACCCGCGAGTTGCTGGGGGGGGGGGGTCGTTGAACGCCCCCACTTTTTTCGCCGGGTCATAGCATAAAAACGGCGGGCCGCAGGCGCGCCAAATTTTGGGTACCTGTAGGGAATTGATTGAAGGTCATTTTTAAAAGTTTCAAAAAAAATCGGTCGGAAAATTTTTGAGATATCGAGGTTTTAGTGACGTGATGATTTATGAGTTAATGACCAAAAACGGCATATGTTCAAAAAAATCATATAAAATCACAAAATAGACATACAGATATGTCGTAAACGCCATTAGACTGCCAATACCTTGAACAATGAAATAGCCATCTTCCATTATTGATTATCGTTCCGCATTTTCCAAAATCTTGAACTGAACCTTGGCAATTTCTCGTGACTTCTTCACGACCATGATACATGCATTTCTTAAATTGAACTTTTTGAGCCAAACACGTACACATATGACAAAATGAATGTCACCATCGTGTTCTACGCCCCAAATTACCCATAAAACATGTGTCACAGGCTGCGAATATCAGTTTAGATTTTCGGGGATATGTGCCTACCTGGTTGACCTGACCTTGACCCTGACCTATGCTTGACTGACCCCTACATGGAGCTGACACTCTTGTAGACCTTATTTGATGGCTTGTGCACCGTTTTGACAGAGTTTATGACGAGAGGCGCCCATTGCGAAGTCCTGAAGTCCATGCTACTGAAAGCCCGATTTTAGGTGTTTGACCTGACCTTGACCCGATCTGTGACTTCAAAATTCAACTTTAAAGTACTCATCTGAAGCGTCTCGTCGCGTTTTTTCGTTTGCCGCCTCGTGCAGCTCGCTGCGCCTATTGGTTGTGCAGTTATCGGCTGGGGGCGCCCCCCCCCAGCAAACGGTGGGTGGCGAAATACCCCAGCAACTGCCGGGTTAAGGGGCGGCTCCATCATATGGAGGGGCGCTACAGATCGTTAATGGGCGGCAATAGGTATGATATTTAGGGACTCCGATACTTCGAAGGGCGCCACCGTTTGTTTGAGCCTTGAGGGTGACATCAACACTTTGAAGGGCACCACCGATACTGTTCGGGGCGCCATCGACGCTATAAGGGGCGCCACCGACACTGCCAGGAGCACAGTCATCACTTTGACCGGCGCTTCTATCACATTTAAGAGCGCCGTGAGCATATTGGGGGGCGGCACCATGACGTGGAGGGGCGTTACGGAAGGTTTGAGGGGCGGCAACATGACATTGAGGAGCGCCTCCGACACTTCGAGGGACACCAGTATATCTTTGAGAGGCGGCGCCTTGACTTTTGAGGAGACACCACTGACACTGTAAGGGGCGGCACCATCACTTTGAGGGGCGTCTCGGATGGTTTGAGAAGCGGCACCATTATGTATGTATATGGAGGGACGCTACAGAAAGTTAGAGGGCGGCAACATTGTATTGATGAGTTCCTCCAAAACTCTGAAGGGCGCCACTGACACTGTAAGGGGCGGCACCAGCACTTTTAGGGGCGGCAGCATCATTTTGAAGGCCGCCACCGACTCGTTGACAGGAGACACCATCACATTTAGGGGCGTCACTGGCACTTTGAGGGAGGCATCATCACATTGAGGGGCGCCACCGATACTGAAAGGGGCGGCATCATCTTCTTGAGGGGCGGCATCATCTGCTTGAGGGGCAGCTCCATCACAATGAGGGCTATGTGGATACCTAGAGGGGCGGCACCATTATATTGGTGGGTTCCTCTGACACTTCGAAGAGCGTCACTGACACTATAAGGGGCGGCACTAACACTTTAAGGGGCGGCAGCATCATTTTGAGGGGCGCCACCGACTCGTTGGCGGGCAGCACCATCACATTCAGGGGCGGCATCATCTTCTTGAGGGGCGGCTCCATCACAATGAGGGGCTATGTGGACACCTAGAGAGGCGGCGCCAACACTTTAAGGGGCGGCAGCATCATTTTGAGGGGCGCCACCGACTCGTTGGCGGGCAGCACCATCACATTCAGGGGCGCCAACGGTACTTTGAGGGCGGCACCATCACATTGAGGGGCGCCACCGATACTGAAAGGGGCGGCATCATCTTCTTGTGGGGCGGTATCATCACATTGAGGGGCTCCATAGATGCTTAGAAGGGCGGCACCATTACATTGAGTGGGGCTACTAACAGGTTTAGGGGCGGCACTGTCACATTGAGTTGCGGGATCATCACTTTCTATAGACGGCTGCTTCACTTTAAGAGGCGGCATTATCATTTCGGAGGGCAGCAGCCTCACTATGAATGACGGCACCTATCCTGCATGTGCGACGTGCGTGCTGCATCCTAGAGGGGGCGGCAACTGGGTCGGCAAACGGCTGTCACTGGGTCGGCATTCTCCGTGACTGGGTCGGCAATTGCCGACCCAGTTAACATGTTAAAATACGCCCTGGGGGCTCCAGGCTCACGGTGTCAGGGACGCCGCCGGACAGGGTGAGATCGGACAGGTCAGGGCACCTGGTGAGGGGCTCCAGGCTCACGGTGTCAGGGACGCCGCCGGACAGGGTGAGATCGGACAGCTCAGGGCACCTGGTGAGGGGCTCCAGACTGCCGGCCGTGAGATGAGGACAGTCTGGAAAACACACAGACACACATACAGACAAGATCAGTCGGCAGGAATATATGTAAATATACGGAAAAAAACGAAACAGCTATGAATTCGCATGGTTTTATGGACACAGACGATGATATAACAATGGTAATATATGATATGCAATCAGTTCAACCAATGCATTGAACTGCATTGAACACTGCATTACAATCATTATGTGTACGTTCAACTAAGTCTAAACGAATATGTCACCGATTCCCTTCACTGATTCACACCATGTTGGAGCTCAATTAGCTTCATTATTTCACAAATCACATTGGCTATGCATCCAGAGGCGGATCCAGCTCAGAGTTTGGGGGGGGGGGGCAAACCATAACAATTTATCGATTCTTTCCATGCATCGTCCATAGGCGTAATGTTAAAATTATGCCGTTTGGGGGGGGGCAAATGCCCATTTTGCCCCCCCCCCTGGATCCGCCACTGTATGCATCACACCTGTCTCAATGAGGTGCGACACCGGCACACCGTTACTCGATGTCCGCCATTCCCTGAGCTCGTATATCAACGGCCTGTCCGTGCTGCCGCTGCTCACCGTATATATACAGTATTCTGACCGTCCGTCCCAGGTCAGCCAGGTGACTGATGGTGTCGGCAGCCACCCCCTGGAGCGACACTGACAGATCATCATCCCTGTACCATTCCGGCCACTTCGGCTTCTTCACCTCCGGCCCTGTCGGACAGAGCTGTGTCAGCTGACTGCAGTCGGACAGAGCTGCTGCCAGCTCCCCGCTGCACCACTGACACCAGAGTGTCAGACACTGACACAGCACTGAAACAGACGAGCGGCCGCACAACGATATTTAGCACCAGCAGTCATATGTACAGGGTCTTTCATAATGAATGTTACTTTTGAAAGAGCTATTTCTCAGGACATATATGTTCCTCATGTAATATGTACAGTCACCAGCACTTGCTACTAATCACCTCGTTTTTGCTCAGTAGTTTGAGGACCGATCAATTCTCAGTCGAGCAAGATACGTCAAACGATCGGCTTGGTCCTCCGATTTTCGAATATCTAACTTGTTTTTGTATGTTCGAAGCATTTTGGGATGAGGAGCCAAAAAACGTCTTTTCTGCCCTAAAGTTGCCCCAAGAAGTCGTAGAACCTAGCCCCGCCTCTGATCCACAGACCACTAGGGCCATCTCTTGTCAGCCGAACAAACCGCAGAAGTAAATAATGTAACGTGACCTTTGCACACGCTACAATTACTACGCAGTTGTAGTGGGGGAAGCGGGGCGGAGGCGTGGAGAGGGACGCGATCGGTCCGGTCGGCTGGGGTCAGGTCGCCGAAGTCGGAGGTCATCCGCCGGAGGGTGTTTGGGCGGTTGAGCCGTGTGGGCTGGGGCTTGCGGGGTGGGGAGCGCCTGGACCTGTCTGGAAACAAGTTCTACAACGCTGTGGCAGTCGAGAATATTGTGAGGAAAGAGAGAGAGAGAGAGAGAGAGAGAGAGAGAGAGAGAGAGAGAGAGGGAGGGAGAGAGAGGAGAGAGAGTGGAAGAGAAAGAGGGAGAGAGGGAAAGAGAGGGAGAGGGAGAGAGGGAGAGAAGGAGATGGAGAGAGAGGGAGAGAGAGAAAGAGAGAGAGAGGAGAGAGAGTGGAAGACAAAGAGGGAGAGAGAGGGAGAGAGAGGGAGAGGTAGAGGGAGAGGGAGAGGGAGAGAGCGGGAAAGGGAGAGAGATGGGAGAGAGGGAGAGAGAGGGGAGAGAGGGAGAGAGATGGGGAGAGAGAGAGAGAGAGAGAGAGAGAGAGAGAGAGAGAGAGAGAGAGAGAGAGAGAGGAGAGAGAGAGAGAAGAAAGTCTGGAGAGAGAGAGAGGAGAGAGAGTGGAAGAGAAAGAGAGGAGAGAGAGTGGAAGAGAAAGAGAGAGAGGGAGAGAGAGGGAGAGGGAGAGGGAGAGAGAGAGGGTGAGAGAGAGAGAGAGAGGGTGAGAGAGAGAGAGGGTGAGAGAGAGAGAGGGAGAGAGAGGGAAAGAGAGGGAGAGAGAGGAGGGAGAGAGAGGAAAAGGGAGAAAAGGAGAGAGGAGAGAGAGTGGAAGAGAAAGAGGGAGATAGAGGGAGAGAAAGGGAGGTGGAGAGAGAGGAAGAGAGAGGGAGAGAGAGGGAGAGAGAGAGAAAGAGAGAGAGAGAGGGGAGAGAGAGTGGAAGAGAAAGAGGGAGAGGGAGAGGGAGAGAGCGGGAGAGAGGGAGAGATGGAGAGAGAGAGAGAGAGAGAGAGAGAGAGAGAGAGAGAGAGAGAGAGAGAGAGAGAGAGAGAGAGAGAGAGAGAGAGAGAGAGAGAGAGAGAGAAGAGAGTCTGGATGGAAGGGGTAAGGACGGGAGGAGAGAAAAGAGAGACAGAAAAGGAAAACCAGGAAGGGTAAAATGAGAGAGTGAGGGGGTAATGGGTAAATCAGTGAGAGGGAGCGAGAGAGAAAATATTTAGTTGTGTCAGCTTGTTTCGTATGTAAAATGTAAATTTGCTTTCCATCATTTCAGAGCTCGGATTGGAAATTAAATCTTAACTATCATCCTTATGATAAACCCACGCTGACGGGATGGGGACGTTTTTATGGTCGTCGTTGAGAGCTCGGCACTAATGGGGATGATGTTGAGGGTTTCGCAAATATTTCATAAAAGGGATGATATATTTTTGCATCACCTATTAAACATTTTTTTTTACGTTTGCTATGAAAATGTTAGGCCCAGTTCTTTCAAGATCAGGTCCACGACTCCACAGCTTACAACAGGCGCTAGCTAACATAACAGTTCACCCGCGCCGTGTTGGTGGCATGAACTTTCCGTCGAGTGCTGAGGGGGGAGGGCGTTTCACGCCCCTCCGTCTAACTCGGCTCCTGGGCCACGTAGCGACACGCGGTAAGCGGCAATCGAAAGAGCGTCAAAAATAAGAACGAAAACACTCGGTCATTTTAAGGTCAGGGCAACGGTCAGGTCACCAGAGCTCATCAAAGGTCAAATTTTGTCGATTTCAACGATTTTAAACATCCGACGGCTAACTCTGGAACCAATAGAGCTACAGCGCCGTGGAAAAGCGCATTCGATAGCTCTTTTAACGCTCTTTCGCCAACATGTCCTCAAATTTGACCTCAGATCAACAGTTTAGCCCCCAGAGGGCAGCGCTCTGATTGACCTCAAATTTGACCTCAGATCAGCGGTTTAGTGTTTACAGGTTTTTACGGTTTAGTGTTTAGTGATCAGTGTTTTCACCGCTCTAGCACGTCTCTGTCAAATAAAAAATTATAGTGAAAAAACTGCTTAAGACCTTTCATGACCTGAGATGACCTCAGGGGCACACAAAGGGGGCACAGGTGCAATTTTCCGATTCAGAGTGTCATGTTTACATATGAACCGATGTTTGAGAGGGTGTAGAACGACATTCGGCCAAAAGAGGCTCATTTCAATTTTCTCCCATTGACTTATATGTGGCAGTCGCAAAATTGACCTGACTGGTCACAACTCACAGATATAAAAAAATCCGAGGTATCCATTTTATACATACTGTTACCCTAAGCAAGTACTGACTGAAAGTTTCAAAGTGATCGCTCAGTCGGTGTAGCACTAGCTACAGCGAGCTTTCTAATTTTTTCTGAGGTAAGGTCACTTGACGTTACATGGTGACCTGACCTTGAATGACCGGGATCTGAAATTTTCATAGCATGTGCGAAAAAGATGTCGGAACGGTGTATCTAAAACAGCGCCGCTACGCGTCGCCGTTTTTGAGATATTCGCGAAAAAACTAGGGGGCGTAAAAACGCCCCCAGGACGGCGCGGATCAAACGGCCCCTGAGACCTCGGGATGGTGCCCCTGAGACTTCGAGATGGTGCCCCCTCAGACCCGGGGAGAGTGCTCCTTCAGACCTCGGATTTCGGAAAAGTGCCCCTGGAAACTTGGAATGGTGCCCCCGGAGACCTCGGGATGGTGCCCCCAGACCTCGCGATGGTGCCGCCGGAGACCTTGGGATGGTGCCCCGGACCCTCGAGATGGTGCCCTCTCCGACCTTGGGATGGTGCCTGCGGATAACTCGGGATAGTGCCCCCTGAGAACTCGAGATGGTGCCCCCGCGGACCTCGGGATGGAAATTGATGGACAATATTAAACTAAAAACTAAAAAACTCAACTAAACTAAAAAAAAAAAACGAGGCGAGGGACAGAAATGGGCCTCCGGGAGACCCCGAAAACGGTACCCTATTCCGATAGACCTTCTGGATGGTGCCCCTTTAGGAGACCCTGGGTTAAAGCTCCCGTCGGTGACCTCCGTGATGAATTAAAAAAAAAAACTCCGTGATGGGCCCCCGGGAGGCCCAAGGGGGGGAGAATGGCCCCCATGCCCTCTCTCTGGATCCGCCGCTGAAATGATCTGACCCAAGATCTTACCTAAAAACGACCAAAAGCCTTCCTTCATTGTCCGAAAACCTCTGACAGTTGATAGCTCAATGACACTAGAGCCGTGCATAAGGAGGCGTGAAAACTCTCCTCATCTCGATCTATTACGAGAGGACCATGTCATGGCGTGAGAAAGGTGTTCTCAAAATAGATGACACTGTATGAATGAGTAAATAATTCGCGCTCCGTTGGGCTATTGGCGGACCCTAACACCTGATTGGGTGGTGCAGCCGTTTCGTCCTCCACCTGAGATCTCGGAAAGTTACCGACCGATTTTGAAAATTCGAAGAACGTTCGATAGCCCCACCAGGGGCTATCGAACCTTGTTACCAGCAGGGTTGTATACCAATCAAGTCGATTGAATTGATTGATTTGTTTCAACGCGTATTTTGAGTTGATTGGATTGAGTCGATTGACTTTTCGAGATGACTGGCTGACTGACTCGTTTGACTTTAGCGACTGGTTGACTGATTTGATTCCCGAAAATTAGAGTGACTCGTATGATTGAGTCGATTGAATGGAAAGTTCAAATAAGTTTTAGTTGACAAAAAATAATGACAATAATTGATGACATCATAGATCACAAAACTACACTGAAAACTGCTTGTCATCACAACTGCAATATGGGGTAGATGGCCAAATAAAGAACAGGGCCTAAACATGAACAACCAACTTTGACTTTCAACTGCAATAACTGCTCCAATCCTGGTGATAGAACCTGGCGATGCACCTACCTACCTTTCTGCACTCAGCAGGAAACGTTTTTTTTTTAATCCAGATGATAAAGTGCAAGGCCCTATATACTAATAAAGTGTGATTAATAAATAATTCACATCTCCACATCTCCTCAGAAACAACCCACTGAACTCTACAAATGTCTGAAACTCCTACAAAAATAACTGAAACAAAAGCGCCGTTTTTGTCTCGCTAATTACGTTTACGTTACTAATTAATAGCTAATTTGCTGCATTGTTTAATTTGCAGCAGAACGTTTGTTGATCCTTTTCTCCTGAGAGCCTTAGCATAACATATTTAATATATTTCATTTGCTTTAAAATATTTTACCGAATATTATTAAGTGGTTTTATTTCAAATGAAATAATAATTAAAACGAAATTGGTGTTGTACAACCGATTTATTTTATGATGATCTACCATACTACATGATGATCAATGACGTCATCTTACCAAAAAATCAAAAGACGTAGAATAAGGATTTATAAAAGCTTAGCCCCATCCCACGTCTCAAATGCACATTGTGTGGAAAGATTTTTCAGGCTGCCCGTCAGTCTCTGTCTAACCGAAACCGTCACATGCAGGTAATATATTTATTTCTATTTCCCTATGGTTGATACGTTATTGATGCATATTATCCATTAAAATAGACATGGTGTAGGGTAAATGGGCAAATCACGAACACTGCCAAAATCCGAGCAGCCAACTTTCAACTGCAATATCTGATATTTAGTGTAAATGGAGTTGGAATATGGCCAAAATTAAATTGACTACTTTTAGGTGAAAGGTGGTGATTTGGTTTAAGGGGCGAGTCAACTACTGGGTTATTTTGCACCCATTAAATGAAACTTCTGCTCCAATTCTACCCATTGAACCTCAATATCATGATCCACCTGTCCATCGCTAGGTATCCTTCCTTATTACATAGAAACTTTGAATGGTATGGCAATTTGTAATTTTAAATGACAATATTTTTATGTTTCTTCTGTAGTTAGGTAGGTTGGTAGGTACACCAGACTGCTATGGACACTTTTCCAAGTTGGTGGGGCAAAAAAACCTAATGTATGTCTTGGTTTGAGTCGTTTGATTGAGTTGATTGATTCCTTTCATTGTCGCGTTTGAGTCGATTGAATCAATTCCCGAAAACTGCTCTGACTTGATTGATTTGATTGGTTTCCCAAATTTGTCGTGATTGAATTGATTGCTATTGATTGAGTCGTATACAACCCTGGTTACCAGGTTTCGTTGACCTAGGTGCAACCCATGACGTCACAAGTCAAGTCAAAGGTTGCATTTTTTCACCGATTTAGTCTAAGGAATGCGTTACAGTCAGTTAACACATCAAATAAATGGCATGTTATCGAAAAACATCGATGGAGCGTGGTTGCCCAATACATATGTTGCCTAAAGAGGTCACTGATGCCAGGTCAGGTCAAAGAGGTCAGGTCACTAAGGGTCACAATATAAATCCAACTATGCTAATTGCTAGGGTCGCGTGATACATGTTTTATGGTCAATTTTACATTTAAAATTCAATGGTGTGGGCTAGACGGCCATTGGGGCCGGTTTAGATTACGTTCTGGTGGAGGTCAGGTCAAGGTCAGGTCAAAAAAGGTTAAATTTCAGAGCTGATATTTTGCATAAAAGGGGTATCTATTCGATGCAGCTCATCACGGGAAATCCGATTGTGGTCTTTGGCTTGCTCTGTGTGTTCTGTGACGGCTAAAAATGGAGTTTGAAAATTTTATGTAATACATTATGAGTAGGTAGTGTTTTTTTTTGTCATACCTTTGCTAAAAATGGAGCTGTCGAGCTTTAGTTTGGCATATCTAGAGCAGATAGTTCTATAACATATATTCCAGCTTTAATTTTGAATGTTGTTGGTATTTTCGGGGTGTTATACTTCTATAGTTTTGATGGTCGAAATCAATTTTTGTTTAGAAATCAGAGTTGGCAGTTTTGTAGCGCTATTTACTTTACATCTTTTTTATCTTGAATGCCTATTTTTTGTTACTTTCAAAACTGTAAGCGTGACAGCTCTTACCGCTAAACCTTTAATTGGGTCGAAAATGACAGAACATGACGTCACTCTGGCGTCATTTGTGACTAATCTATCATAAGAGCTCTGGAAAAATTTGGTCACAAGGTGTAAAATGATGCCCGGAGGGATCTTGAAAGTTTGGTGGCGACCTATACGCTATACTTTAGGAGATATACGCTATACGCTATACTTAGGAGACTGAAAAGGAGAGGGGGCTGTTTCGCACCCCCTCCCCCCAACGGGGCTCGAGACTTTCAGTTGTTGCTCTCACATAACTCTTGGTTATGTTACAACGTAGTGGAATTGTAAGCTTAGCAATATAAGCTTCCTGCCAGCGCCGGACCCAAGTTTAATCATGCAGGCTGAATTTTAACATTTGACTTTTACATTTTTACCGCTGAGCTTTTTAGAAGTTGTATGAACTGTTCAGCTCCTTTTTTTGGTCCATCACAGCGGGCTTGTATGTCATTTGTCAATCAAAATCGAATTAAAAACTTTTTATTGAGTCTGGTAACTGAATCGTTTAGTAGCTTTTGATTGGGCACTGCCCACGTTGTCTGTCAAACTTTTCGTGTCAACGAGAAGAGGCTGCTGACATCGGTTGTCGCGGTTAGATAATACCAATCCACGTCTCAGTATGGCTGCTCGATCGCACTTTCCCTGGCCCACCTCTCCCACCAGGCTAGGCTTTGCCCGGCACAGCCGTCGCCTCAGTGCCTCGGGCGGTGACCCGTTCAAAGGGGCTCACAATTCGTATGGTGCCGTGGCTCTCAAACCAACAAAGAACAGTGAAACGCACAGGCTCACTTTCCATATAAGGCGAACGGCTGATTCTGGCGCCGGGGCTTCATTCATGCTAAAGCGCCCAATCACAGCGCCGCATTTCAGTTAGTGTCGGGCGCAAAAGCTACTATGCTCCGCCCCTCCATCACGTGACCCTGCCCTCACGTGGCCTCAGTCACGTGGTGTTTCCATTTCTTGGCGCATGGCGGCGCTAGTCTCGCAAGGGCGGTGGTAGCTTGCTCCCCCGCCGTCCGGGGGTGATGGGTAGCAAGTGCTGGTGACTGTACCATCACATGAAACAGAAACACATTAGCGTTTTTGCACACACAACTTTCATTTTAATGCTCCTCAGGAATTTTTCACTGTATCGCCCTTAATTAAGGCACACGTTTCGGCCCTCTGACGAAGGTGTCGACCCCGTGCCTCACAACGTCTGGGTCCAGGCTTCCAGTATACCTCTCCACTGTGGTTCACAGTGGATGGCTGCAGGAGGGTTTTGTCTCAGATCTGCCAATGCGACTCCCCAAAGCCTGTAGTCCAACGGGGAGAGGTCAGGACTCCGTGGTGGCCATGGTCGCTCGGTGAGGCGGCTGATAACGCGCTCTTCGAAATTCTCGATCAGCCACTGGCGCAACAGCTGCCATGGTGTGCACTGTGGCACCATCCTGCTGGAACCACAGGCCGTCTCTTTGAACCTTGTAGTCCCTGACCTGAGGCAGAAGCATTCCTTGAGCAGCCTGAGGTAAGCCACCCCGTTCAGTGTTGACCCAGGGGAGAGCCAATGGATGAAGACTTGTCCGTCGACCGTAATCCGTACCTAATGCGTTTTAGTGGTGTCGACATACTCTGCTTTTCCGTGAAGGAAAATTGGCGTTGTGATTTTTTTATTTTTTGGGACAAAATCCTAATCAATTTGCAACAATACGCATATAAAATTCACGCGGAAGTGATAAATTAAGAGCTCCTAACTAAATGTTCAAAAGTAACATTCATTATGAAAGACCCTGTAGAATGTGAATATGAACATAATATGTATATGCGATAAGTATATGCATAATACAGTAGTTTATGAAACTACTTATACTACTCTTATTGGTTGCACAATGTCTATAATCATCCCTCATTGGAAATAACTGCTCGAGTGCTTACTAATTGTAGCAATGCCCATGCATTCCCTGCTGGCCGCCTTCGATCGTGGCGCCACCTATACTCTGTATAACCGCCGCGCCAGGGCCGCGGCCAGTCAGTCTCGTCAGTCTGCTCAGACTCGTCGTCAGCGAGCTATCTATGTAGTCAGTCAGTGTCAGTTGTCGATCAGGCGTGCGTTCGACATCCGGAAAATGAGGGATAATTATCCGGGATCACCGGTAATAATTTGGTATTGCAAGGACTATCGATGCAATAAGTCATATTTTTATATTGCTTTTGCTTCAGTAATGGCTCTTTTACTCATTGGCATGTCCGTTGTGCACGGTGTCAGCCTAAAACACCGAATGATCCCGTTGATCCCGGAAAATTATCCCTGATTTTCCGGATGCCGAATTCGCACTAATACTAAATACGTTTGTTCGGAAATTTGCTGCTTGTGACAATGCAACTATCGCTAGTTCCTCAACTTTTAAATCACCCCGTGACGTTACACTAATATTCCACGCATATGCCACAAGCATGGACACTATCGAAGGGCGTGCATTGAACCCCTTCCCCCTCTCACCACAATACGAGACGAGTAATATACTAGTACACGATTAACGATGAAACTTGCTAGTTGAGGCTGATTGGTTCGTCCATTTGCCGTCTCCCCTGTTCATTTGCATATACCGGCATTACATGTGTGATCTGCGGTATATCACCTCTGACATTGAGGTACCAGAGGTCCTCTGGCAGCTGCCCCCTCAGTCGCGGAAGGTCGGCGGCGGTGACTGATAGGCATAGCAGCCCACGGCACCTGGTGAGGGGCTCCAGGCTGCCGGCCGTGTGATCAGTAAAATCTGGAAAACACACAGACACATATACAGACAGGATCAGTTGGCTGTAATATATGTCGATATATGACAAAACGAAACAACACCTAATAACTCACATGGTTTTATGGACACAGTAGACAATGGTAAGACAGTGCTATTATATGATATATGCAATTAGTTAAGCAAATGCATTGAACTTCATTCAACAGTGCAACACAATTGTTATGAGTACCTATGATCAACTAACTCTGAACGATTATGTCACTGAGTGAACAGTCCTCCATTTTGGAGCTCAATTGACTTCATTATTTCTCAAAGCACATTGGCTATGTATCACACATGTCTCCATGAGGTCCGACAACGGCACACCGTTACTCGGTGTCCGCCATTCGCTGATCTCTTATATCAGCGGCATGTCCGTGCTGCCGCTGCTCACCGTATATCTCCAGTACTGTGACCGTCCGTCCCAGGTCAGCCAGGTGACTGATGGTGTCGGCAGCCACCCCCTGGAGCGACACTGACAGATCACAAACCAACGGGTTCCATTCCGGCCACCTCGGCTCCGTCACCTCCGGCCCTGTCGGACAGAGCTGTGTCAGCGGACTGCAGTCGGACAGAGCTGCCGCCAGCTCCCTGCTGCACCACTGACACCAGAGTGTCAGACACTGACACAGCCAGCACTGACACAGCCGAGCGGCCGCACAGCAATTTTTGGCACCAGCACTCAGCAGTCATAAGTACCTAGGTATGTAGAATGTGAATATGAACATAATAAGTACCTATATGCGATAAGTAGGGTGAATAGTTCAAAAACGCCCCCCTTAACCCGCGCCCTGGTGGGGTCTGTTTATAACGCGACCTGGTGGGGGGGGGGGGGGGGGCTATTTTTTGCCCCCCCCCCCCCTCGTATCTCCGAAACTACTGGACGGATCCGCAAAGTTCAAACGGCGTTCGAAAGGCCTGTCAAATTTGTCGAAGGAAACCAAATTTCATTGACCTCGGGGTCACCGATGACGTCACAGGTCAGGTCAAAGATGAAATGTTTCACCGTTCACGGGTCTTCTAGGGAATGCGCTATAACACCGAGGAAAACGCATTTTGTCGAGAATCAGCGGTAGGGCGTCAGTTGCCTAGTAGATATGTTGCTATTAGAGGTCACTAGCAATACCAGGTCAGGTCACAGGTCAGGTCACCAAGGGTCACAGGTCAGGTCACATGAGCCCAACTTTACTAAGGTTGTGTGATACATGTTTTATGGCCAATTTTTCATTTCCAACTCAATGGTGTTGGTTATAAGACTATCAGGTACGGCTTAGGTCACTTTCTGGTGAATTTCAGGTCAAGGTCAGGTTAAGGTCAGGCCAAAAAAGGTCAAATTTTAAAGTTGATATTTTTGCATAAATTGGGTATTGATTCGATGCAGCTCGTCACGGGGAGTCTAATGGTGGTCTTTGTTTTGCGCTATGGGGTCTAGAATTGCTAAAAATTGAGTTTGAAAATTTGACGTCATCAATTTTGAACAGTTTTTTCGCTATAACTTCGCCAAAAAAGGAGGTATCAATCTCAAATTTGGTATGTGGATGGAAGGCGGTAAGGACTATCACATGTATTCCGGTTTTTTCAAAATTCAAAAAAACTTTTTGGATTTTTTGGCTATTATATTCAAAAAATCTATTTTTTGATTTTTGGGGGTCAAAATCCAAAAATTTAAAAAATCCAAGATAGCAGTTTTGTAGCCCTGTCCATTCTACAGCTTTTATGTGTGTATCATTTTTCTGTATTTGCAAAGCTATAGGCCTGACAGCTCTTCCCGCGAAACCCTTTTTTGGGTCGAAAACGGCAGAACATGACGTCACTCTGACGTCATTTCCGGCCAACCTATCATAGCCTTTGGAATTTTTTTTGGTCACAATGTGTAAAATTGATGTCCGGGAGGGTACTGAAAGTTTGGTGACGATCGGCGCAGCGGTTCTGGAGATATATCGAAAAGTCTGGAGGGGGGGGGGCAAAAAATAGCCCCCCCACCAGGGCGCGGGTTAAGCGCGAAACCTTCTGACACTCAACCCAACACAGATTACTTAAACCTTTAGGCACCATCATGTAGCTCATTCTTTTTACTACGTTTTGAGACCAAGAAAAGACACCTGCGTGAGGTATTTAACCCCCCAAAAAGGTTTTCGCATACCCTTGCAAAAGGGCGTTTTGCCCCATACCCTGGGTAATACGCCCACACCCATGTGCAAAGCGCCCCCACCCCATCTATCAACAGAAAATGATGAACATGGCAGAACTTGACGTCATTCTGACGTCATTTGTGGTCAACCTATCATAGCCTTCGGAATAAAATTTTGTTGCAATGTATAAAATGGATGCCCGGAGGAGTCCTGAAAGTTTGGTGACGATATCTGCAGTCGTTTAGGATATATAAGCAAAAAAGGACAGGGAGAGGCCTTTTCGGCCCCGACCTACAGGGCGCTACCCTGCACTCTCACCACCGTGCAAAACGCCCCCCTTTCAGAAAACTGGGGGCGTCTTGCCCCATGCATCGAGTAGGCGTCTTGCCCCATCCACTCCATTTCCGGTCAACAAAATATTGACAAAAAACGCGCCACTAACGCCGCAGCATAATATATTCAACAGAATGACAATAAAACGCAGTTTTGAGTGATGTGCACAATAGCAAGTTTTGTGATATAAAGAGGGCATCAAAATATTAGGAATCTTCTGTAAAAACAACAAAAACAACACCTAAAGCCAACATCAGCACCTACCCACGCTGCTCCTCAAGACTCAGAACCGGAAATAGAGACCTACGTAAACAAGCAGCTGACTGTTCTGAAAGACAGGATAAAACACCTATCCGTCGATAAGAAATACGATTTTTTTAGGGGAGGCGTTTAACCCAGGGGTGCGTTTTCCCCATAGTTACCCTATATCCGTAATAATAAGTAATACAATAGCGTAAGTAACACAATAGTCTATGAAACTACTTATACTACTCTCATTGGTTGCACTATGTCTATTATCGTTCCTCATTGGAATAACTGCTTACTAATTGCAGCAATGCCTGCATTCCCGTGCTGGCCGCCTTCGATCGTGGCGCCACCTATACTATTACTCTGTATAACCGCCGCGCCAGGGCCGCGGCCAGTCAGTCTCGCCAGTCTGCTCGCTCAGACTCGTCGTCAGCGAGCTCTCTCTATGTAGTCAGTTAGTGTCAGTCGTCGATTAATACTCATTACGCTTGTTTCGAAATTTGTTGCTTGTGACAATGCAACTATCGCTAGTACCTCAACTTAAAATCACCCCGTGACGTTACACTAATATTCCACGCATATGCCACAAGCACTATCGAAGGGCATGCATTGAACCCAGTGGCGTGGGAACTTCTTCCAGACTGGGGGGGCTGAACCATAATAGAAATCAACCTAGGGTACCCCCAAATCTAGTTTTCTCACCGGTTTTAGGCCACTTATTTTTCAGACCTTGGCCTTTTCAACAACAAAAAAAAACGAAAATATTTTCAAAAAGTGAGGTATTCCGTCTCAGCTGAGTGAAGAAACTACCGTTTTTGGCAACCTGGAGAAGGTTTTAATCTGCCAAATGAGTTGCCGAGCCAGTGAAATAGGTGGATTTTTCACTTACATGCTTTCTTCCTTTGTGACCCACAACCCCTAATTTGGGGAGGACAAGCTGCCCGACGGTTCCTGGCCTCATGAAACGTTGTGGGGCACCGCCCCCACGGCCGCAGAGTTGTGGGGGCAAGCTTCCCCACTGCCCCCTCCCCCGGTTCCCACGCCTATGTATGAATCTATGAAATTATGTTGGTAGATTTCCGATTTCGATTCCTCCAGCTGGGGGGGCTCAAATACATTACGAGCCCCCCCAGCCGAAAAGCTGGGGGGGCTCAGCCCCCCCTAGCCCCCCCGGTTCCCACGCCACTGATTGAACCCCTTCCCCCTCTCACCACAATACGAGTAATATACACGATTAACGACGAAACTTGCTAGTTGAGGCTGATTGGTTCGTCCATTTGCCGTCTTCGCTGACCATTTGCATATACCGGCATTACATGTGTGATCTGCGGTATCTCACCTCTGACATTGAGGCACCAGAGACCCTCCGGCAGCTGCCCCCTCAGTCGCGGGAGATCGGCGGCGGTGACTGATAGCCACCGCAGCTTAGGGAACCTGGTGAGGGGCTCCAGGCTGCCGGCCGTGTGATCACTACAATCTGGAAAACACACAGACGCACATACAGACACAATCAGTCAGCTGTAATACATGTCAATATATGACGAAACGAAAAAAACACCTAATAATTCACATGGTTTTATGGACACAGTAGACAATGGTATAACAGTGCTATTATATGATATATGCAATTAGTTAGCCCTATTAGTGGCAGGGGGGGGGGGTGTTTTCATCCACCCCTCAGGTTTTTCGGGAATATCTCCAAAACCGCTGAAGCTACGATGCTGAAATTTTCTGACTTTTCCTTAAACTAAATTGGGCACATTCCCTAAAAATTTCTAGTTCATAACTTTACCAGGGGCGGCTCCAGAGCACTGGGAATTGGGGGGTCCTATTCGTGAAGCGAGTCATTTGGGCGAAGATCACGATGCTGATGTATTATAACTGTATGCACCAGTTTTACGAACAGTGAATGAAAGGTATCATGTGATAACATATGCAAAGTTATTGTGCATCCTCTTTTGACACGTTTTTGCTATAATAGGCGGATCCAGGCGCCCAAAAAGGGGGGTTATGTTTTACCTCCCAACATAGGTGCCCTGACACCGCCTATGCATGACCAATACAATTGTAGTCGTTCTCTCATAAGAAAATTGTAACATAACAAGACCATTGCCACCCTTTTTAGAAACAGTACCAACAAAAACCTTATTTACTATACTTTTTGTGTACCCCCAATCTCAATGATCTGTATCCGCCTATGATTTTTGAAAATGCATATTTTTTAGGATGCATGTGAATTCCTGGCTCATTCTCTATCGATCGGCAAAAGTTGCGTTAAGATTGGTTCAGAAACCTGGCCGTGATAAACAGTCTAAAATGTATCTGCAATTTGCCCGTTTTTACCCCCCTCTACCCCCCTATTGACATTTTTTAATTTTTATTTTTTTTAGAAATGTAGATCACGTTGAGCGAAATCGAATGCCGTTTGAATTTTGAAAATCGGCCCGTTAGATCTAGAGATATCAAGGGGGGTCATAAACAGCCCCCCCCCCTGCCACTAATAGGGGTAGCCAGGAGCCTGCCACTAATAGGGTTAAAGGGACCCTCCCACCTTAACATTAGTTTTGAGTTGAGATAGCCAAGTTTGCGGCCAGGCTCAGAAACCACCATTTATCCTGGTCGCAACCCCCGCAGCTTTATGGTGTTCAAGAAATTTCTTCCCTTTACTTGCAGGGTGGGACCAGCGTAGTCCCTATCTCTTAACCATTAGCGGTTTTTTGATGACGTCAGCAGTCATTTCAACGCCCGCCATTCCTTGAACCCGAGTTTTGCTGACCTTGAGCTCCCTTTTTTATAAACGTGAAATGAGAAATCCGTCGTCGGCGCTGAGAAAGCCTATTGCTTTTCATTTTAATTTGAATATTAGAAGATACCCACCACTGGAACTTGGACTGATATTATACCAAGGCCGAAGATGATCAAGCTGCTTGCTATATCTGGAGCTTGGTGTTCAACTTCAACATGGAATAAAAAACAAAATATCAAAGCAAACTGGATATGGTACTGCAAGTTAAAGTCCAAAGAAATTTGAAGAGCTGACAATTGACATTAATTCTTTTCCTGCAAGGTTTCCATATGGAGATCACATCATGAAGAAATATTTTTGATGTTAACGGTTAAAAGGGGATTGATCTTCCAGTTTTGACGAAAGACGCTGCTTACTGTCTTTGGAAAAGGATGTCGGCATGAGGTGCAATTTTGCTTGTGAAGTGGTTATAACTGGTCTTTTCACAGTATTAAATTAAATGTGCCATGGCAGCCAAGTGTGTTATCTTGTAAGGTAAAATCAAAACTACAATGTTGGTTTTACGAGCATTGAGAAGGCTGGTAGGTAACACCTGCCTGTGCTCGTAAATCATGCTGCCAAAGTATTCTAAATTAATTTTATCATAAACTTTTGTTGTCCAGAATGGTTGCACTATTGTTTGGTATCATATAGTCCGACCAACATGTTACCAGATTTGAAGCTGTTACGTTACCTACTATGCATTTCAGACCCCATGAGACCCTGTTTTTCGGCGATAATTTCTTCAATTTTTGTCCAATTAGCTTGAAATTTTGGCAGACGATGTTTCAGCTCAAGCGCCAATTTTTGTAAATATGGTCTTTTAACAAAATATCAAAATTTAGAGCACCTGTCGTTACCTCGTAATGTTAAAATCGGCTCGGTAAATCCGTCAGTGGAGTAGAGGCTATCCATACGTAGGCGTGACGTCACAAACACGTGACCATTAAGCTCCGCCCTCCCGGCGGACGGGGCGGTGACCTTGGCCGGTCAGTCGGCTGCGTGGAGCGGGCGGGGCAGTAGCTGTCGCACTGGGGCGGCTCGCATGGGACGTAGCTGCCGTGCAGTTGTCGTTGCAGCCGTAACTTCATCGAATGAGCTAAATAGCGTGCATAAGTAACGCACTAGCTGAAGCCCTCGACTTTGTATTTATCACAAATGTACGTACACCTTGTTCAGTCACAAAAAATATCTATTTTCACACAAGATTCGGGGCTTTTGAAAACAAAACGCTCATAAAAGACGCTGTTGATTTCAAATGCTTGCGTAAAATTATGTATCGCGTCAGACTACGTCCAAATTGCAAAATAGAATCACCATTAATAGGATGCAATTTATGTGTTTGATATATGAGATTTGATTAGGAATGTATGCCGGCGTGATCGATTTATATCATCACGGTGCAGACCACCTTCAGGACTAATCCATTTTATCATCGACTTAGGTTGAGGAGGTCGCCGGACTAACTTTACCCCCAGATCTTGTGTGTTGAAATGCAAACATGAAAAGTAAAAGCCTAGAGATAGTTACCTCACCAATGAGGACATACCTATTGTTACATAAGTTTTACAAAAAGATACGTGTTTCTTGATGATTGTTCTCGTGTAGTGCACTACGTCCGCCTGCCACATTCCTATTTCTTTCTGTGCACGTCTTAACAGTGTAACACACACATGACATTCTACCATACGACACATTACGCTTCTACCCCACCCGGCGCCCCGCACCGCTTCACGAATCACGAATACGGTCGTCTCGCTGGAGCGATGCCCCAGGCAATCGGCCGTGCCCGAGACTCTTCATCCTACTTTGTTGCTTTCTGCACCTTCCTCAGAAACATTTATTGACGCTGCCAAATACATCAATATTTTTGGGTCATGCAGATGCTTACGCAATACGCATGATCTTATAGATAATCGGGTAGTGACCTGACCCAACCTGACGATGAGATAGGTGCAACTCCGGCTTAAAGGGACTATCCCACCTTCTAAAATGTTGTTAAAACCAGTTAACTTGTGCCCGACTTTATAGATTGGATGACCAGGAACACGGTTCTGGCTTCATGAAACATCTTAGGCTTCCCATATTCCAAACACAAACTTTCAAATATGTGACGTCACAGCCCAAAATTACCTCCTTCCCCAGGCCACATTACTGTCATAAAGCTTATTCTTTTTACTCTGTAGGCACCACAACAAAGTTCAGACCAAGTTTTAAGCGATTTTTCAACGAACAAACCCATTTAAATCAGAATGACTAAACGAGGTGACGTCACACTAACGGTCGCTCCATGTTGAAGATAGGGCCTTGCACATTGCACAAGGCCCATTTTCAAATGAAGGGAACGAATTTCTTCAACACCAAGAGGCCGCGGGGGTTGCAACCTAGATAGATAGTGGTTTCTGAACCTCGCCGCAAACTTGGCTATCTCAACTCAAACCCCATGTTAAAGGTGGGATAGTCCCTTTAGATAAATGTTCAGAGTCCAAGAGCGCATCTATCTTTCCTTCTACGGCCGGTTCCGTTCCAATAGATCCTACCTTGATTTTGATCATTCTGAATATTCTGAGCTGGTTCGACGTTTAAATACCAAAACAAGGAAACAGGACATCAAATGCCCTCGAACGGATAATTTTTTGGCTTTCGTCCCGAAACAACTTTGCCAGCTTCACTTGTCTCCAGTATGTGGTCCCGCTGCGACCTCTCCGCGGTGCTGACACCGACTGAAGCGGCATAGACCCATCGCGGTCACGGCCAGTGGGCGGAGTCAAGTTGAGCACGGCGTAACGTGATTGGCCAGCGCTCCTATCCAATCCGGTGCGGTAGCGAGCGAGCCTCTATCCGGGTGCAAAAACTGATTAACATTACGAGCCAACGACAAGTGCTCTAAATTTTGATATTTTGTAAAGAGATCATATTGACAAAAATTGGCGCTTGAGCTGAAAAATCATCTGCCAAAATTTCAAACCAATTGGACAAAAATTGAAGAAATTATCGCCGAAAAACAGGGTCTCATGGGGTCTGAAATGCATAGTAAGTACCTGTTTTTTACTGACATGGTGAATGTCACCTGGATTTTGTTTTGAGGTGCAGACCTAGTAACTCTGACTACATGGGTTTGAAGCTATTATCTATTCTGTTTTTACTGGCCTGGTGAATGGCGACTGATTTTGTCCGTGGATGGCACTGAAACAAATTTTGTGTGTCATGTACAGTGTTTTAATACAATGCTGAGGGCTGAAAGTTGTCTTGTTTAGAGTGGTGAAAGTTCAGGATATGCCAGCCACCATGGTGGGTCAGAGTTAATGTGTTGCAGTCAGTTCGGCTTCGGCAAGCACACGGATGGGCAGACGCATCAAGACCTGCTCTGCCATACTTTCAGCCAATTTTACCTAGGTAAGTCTTCTCTTTTTTTTTCTGCCAAAAGCTATGACATTGTGAATTTCAGTGCTGTGGCCTGTGTGTAGCTTTCAGGAAAGCAATTCTAAATAAAGCTCAGATAAAGTGCAAAATCAGCAATGCAGCCCTCTATTACATTTTCTACAACATCTTACTTGTTCCTTGCATGGAGAGAAAAATGCAATGTTATGAATTCGTTTATTCACATAATTTGACAAGCATGCAGTTACCTGCTACTATCACTGCACAAAACAGAGCAGAAAACATCAGTTGATCTAACACAAGACACAACAGAAGTTTACAACATAGGGCTGCCGAACCTGCTTCCTCCCACCACAGTTGATGCCATTTCCTAGCCTGGCTTGATGTGAGCACTGAATTGCTTTGTCTAATTACAGCTCACTACCATTCAACTTAAACTACTCTCTTTAAAGTAAGAGTGAGAGCGTTCAGTGTTCATAGCAGCTCGACAGACGACAGACAACAAACATCTTGACAAACCAACCAGTATTTGATTTGGCTAATGATTTATGTGCTTGTTGTATCATGGCCAAACTACTTTAAAAGCAATAATCCCTGTTTCATCTTGATCTTGCTTTTATTTCCATTTGAACTCAGATCTTGAAACAATCATCTGAAGTGATATCAGATACTGGCTTCTGTTTCTCTTGAAAGCAAGTTAAAACAACAATGATAAACTAAGGCAGGAGATGTGAGTTGTGGCAGTAGATTTTTGATTCAACATATGTCAACCTTATATTGCTTGAGACCTCTGTGACAGACTGATATAATAATAACCCTGTTCACAAGAGCACTTATCGGCCTGTTAGCTCACCTTGGCCATTTCTAGTATCTACCACATAGCCATTTTCAGTCGGAACTAGGTAGTTACTTGAATCAACTTATTTCACCAAATAATAAGAAATTTGCTATATTTTCCATACAAAATAGCGTTTAAAATTGATTACGCTGCCATTTTACATCAACTTTGTTACGATTTCACACTAAAATCAATATACCATATTATCAACCAGATTCTCTACTAGTTATATACTAACCGGCTCGACGGCGCCGAGTGGTAGAGCTGCAGGAATTCAGAAAGGCAGTATGGGCCACAAATTGACCACAAATCATGATGAAAAACGTTTTAATTGATGCTCTAGGCTTATCAAAGAATGAACAACAAAAAACATTGCATGCAGTAGCGCACTGGCTCTGTTTTCCCCAGTGATCGCGATTCGCGAACAACTTAGTAGAGTCGACAGATTTCAAAGTTGCTATCCATCACCGCTACCAATCTTAACCATCAGGCACGAACATCGTTTCAAGGATGTTGGTATCCGTGATATTAACTATCTCTATGGGCTACCTAAATATCGTGCCGTGCTCGTGACCCATGTTAGGCTCTGGAACAGCGCGCCCCGCGGTATATTATGTTTGGTCATATCGACGGCCCTACCGGCTCGAAAAGACGTCGGCGGCCAGGTGACCGGACGCCGGGCCGGCAGGTCAGCGGAGAACTGAGAAGCGCCGTTCGCGCTGTACTGTCCACGATTATGCTAAAAAAGACCGGTCATCGGGCTGCAGCGGCCGCTCTCTAGTAGCATACAGCGCCTGTGCGATAGTGCGATTCGTAGACCGAATTAGGCAAATTCGTAGAGTTAGGCAAACTGCCCCGACAGCCACAATCCAGCCAACCGACCTCGGCAACAAAACAGCTACCATACCGCCGCGGCCTCTACGAGCTCTATAATTCAACGCAGTGTGTGTCGCATTCATTGGCAATTACAGTAGTCTGCGGATCGGGGTGAACATAATTAGTGGGTGAAAGTGAGCAAAAATAAATAGACTTTGTATTTGACCAGTATCACATATCACCGCACATTATGAAAAACACCGTGGAAACACTCCGTCCGCCACAACACAGAGGTGTACCGGTACCCCTTTCACCGGCAAAGCACTGACAGCGGACACTCAAACGACCCATTGACGTAACGTGGCACTCCACTCAGACAGCTGGAAGCACGCAGCCCGTTGAGAACATCTTAGAAACTGCTTACGCGGTACACCGTCATAAATGACTGCAACACGTACAACACGTACACGTACTGTTCAATTAGGGCTATTTCTACAGTCGATCTCGGTGTCACGCAAACCTCTAAACTTAATTATTCACCAAGTTCATTCACCATTTTTTTTTGGAGACATATAAGCTATCGCAGCTAATGATCGCCTGCATCCAGCAGCTGTTGTTGTTGTATTCCCCTCGGCCCCGTCACCGGGGCGTAGTCGTTCGGCTCTGGAAGGACCGAAAGCCGGCGGCCAAGGCCGCCACCACGTCGTCCCGTCTCAAATCGGTGGGGCGTCCGTAAATGTTGCCCATGGCGAGGAGGCGGGCCCCGCAGAGGCACGGGCAGCGCAGCAGGACGTGTTGCGGGGTGTCCGCCTCCTCCTCGCACACCAGGCACCGGGCGGCCGGACAGCCAGTGTCCGCGCAGCCGGTGCAGGCGGCGGTCGGCCGGCGGCCGATACGGTGGAGGTATTGGGCTGACATGCTCCAGTGGCCGGCCCATCCAGCAGCTCGGCACGGGCGCTGACGCCGAATTAGACGAGGTCGATTGACCCAGACAGCTGCACATAAAGCCATGTAACACTCGACGAGCGCCTGCGCCTCTAGAGCAGCCCAAAGTTCATCTGTCGCCGTTGGAACAGCGATGGCCGCATTCCCTTTGACGGTCCGGGTGGCGGGTCGTCACCACTCGCCATCGTTCATTCCGTGCAGCGGTGACCCGTGCAGCTGATCCGTCGCCGGCTGGCAGGCAGCCTGCGGTTGACTCCGTTACTCGGCAGGTACAGCGTCTTCTGGATCGTTGTACTGAAATAAGAAAGGCGACATATTTATCAGATACACCATTAAACCAGAATGTGACAAATGAATGGGCCATGGGGAGGGGGGGGGGGGGTGGATGGGAAAATGTTAGAAACTTGATGCACATGCATAATTATGGTTGTATTCACTCACAACCTTAGGATCCACTTGAACAATAAATACCTCTCTTCAGTTTGTTGTTCAATTCCATAAGATCATATACATGGGAAATAGTTATCTCCAGCATGTAATAATCTGAAAGCATGGATCCAAATCCTCAGATTGCTTACAGATGCTACGAGATCAAGGGACATCGCACAGATCCATGCACATTTCTAGTCTGATTGAGATACCTGATAAATTATATTTTTCATTTAATTGATTGCTGCATTTTATCACAACACTTTTATCATGCCACATCACAAGTGTTGTGCATTAGTCATGCAGTTATAATTCAAGAACAAAAATCATAACTCCATAGAAGTTCACATGCATGAAATATTTCAAGCTCTAAATATTGAAGCCAGGCTCCCTTTTTCATCAGCACCCTCCAAGCTAGAAAAATGACACCCAACATACCTACAAGTTTTCAAACTGTAACGTAACATCAGTGATGACTGGTCTGTAATGTGACAAGATCTGGGAGCACATACTTATCAAAAGGAAAGTGAAGCAACAAAAGTAATGACTGAAAAAAAAAATCATGCATCATCACTGTAATATTGTTTATGATTTTTGATCATCTGGTTAAATACATCCGACAACATCATCTGAAAAATCCCACCACCCAACTCCAGTAGCACTAAGCAGTAGCGGCGGAACACCTTCAATTAAGAGGGGCACTACCGACTTTCGGTCCCATTCTTTCCATGCAACGCCCATACACTGAAAACAATTCAACCCGCGGATTGCGAGTTGGCCCGGGTATCGCGGGTATTTTGAAGAAATTACCCGCTCTGCGCGAGTTTTTGCTGCCGGGTAGGCTGACTACCCGTTTAGCTTCCCGCGTTTCGCAGAGCATCCCGTTATCATCGTAGCTTTCACCCGCTTCACGGGTGTCAACGCCCGCTATACTCGGGTAAAACAGCAACCCGTCATGCGCGGATACATGAAACCTCCTCTGGCGGGGTCAATCACTCGTCCGCAGCGGGTTGTGGCCGCAGGCGTTACTCGCGCCCACGGAGTAAGCGCATCACGCAGGTTTTGCATCGTGTAACTCGCTGCGCCAAGGTAGGTGACATGCTATACGCAGGTTGCCTTGATCACGCATGTGTCATGGCAGATATCCCACTGATGCACGGCATTGGTTTTGAAATTAATACTTTGGACTTCGACGCTCAAACGGGTGTGGAAATGTGACGCGCCACAATAGTCGCTTTTCGGCTCGGCTGCGTGCTTGTGCAGGCCTTGTGCAGGGGTAGAGATGTGCAAGGCAATTGTAATCGTAACTGTAACAGCTGTGGGGATGCGTTCTGTGAGTTAGGAGGGTACTTAACGGGCTTGGGACATTTGAATCATTGTTTGGATGACGTCACGTCTTGGCCGGCAGAATATTTCGCTGGAACGCTCAGCAGAATATTCTGCAGTCCGCGAATCTGGCGCATTGTGGTGAAGTTTGCAGACCGTTCTTAGCACATTTTATTGGTAAAAATAAGCCTGGATAAATAAATCTTTCCCGATGCAAATGAAATATTTGTCCAAACTATTCCTTAATATTTAAAACACTATAGGCGGATTCATGTCAATTGTCTAAGATAAGCCTTTTTACTTTCTGTATTGAGTCCGCCGTCAGTTCTTCATTTTAATCTGATATACACCGACATTTCAGTCGCTTTGCGTCAGGTCGCCTGTGGCGCAGTTGGAAGCGCATCGGTTTGTAATATCAAAGATATCGGGTTCTAATCCCGGTGATGGCGGCGTTTTCCTCCTTGAACGCCGCCACTGGAGGGTACTTTACCCTCCAGCTGATTTGGACACCCTACCAGCGGATATTTGTACTCGCAGAAAGCGAGTTCCCAACCCACGCAGCGCAGGTAATACGCCATGTGCGGATTGTGTACCCGCTGCGAACAGGTAGGTTGCCTTCTGTGTGTGGGTTGAGTCCCCATCCTATGCGGGTTAGGTACACAATATACTCGGGTTGACAGCCTGCGATATGCGGGTAAACGCACCCGCTGGTAGAGTGTCAAATTAGGTGGTGGGTAGGTGTACCCGCCAGCAGCGGGTTTTACTCGCTGTACGCGGGTTGAATTGTTTTCAGTGTATAGGGCTAATGTTAAAATGCCAAAAACAAAGGGGGGCACGGTGCCCCGGTGCCCTCCCCGTTCCGCCGCCTATGGCAACAAGCCAGCCTGGTAAGTCCAGTCGCTTATCATCTGATTTCTTAGTGAGGGCCAATTAATATTCAGGGCTGAAATTTTGCAAAAATAGAATTCATTATGAATATCTACACTGTATGCATCATGATTGACGTGATCCTATTTATCAGCACCTCAACCTAACCAAATCTTTGACAAGAGCATTACTTCGTTTATCACTGATGGACTGACCAATGATCTGAAAGTGCAATATTTAACAACTTTTCACCTAATAACATTTTTTGCAAGCTTAATACAGTTTTACCATGAATGAGATAACACTCATCTCATTATCCCATCCATGGTTTTACCTTTGTGCATTTAACCTTACCAGAGAACTGCGGCAAATTCATAAGCCCTCAATCAACAATTAACATGAGATACGAAGAAGAAACATGAAGAAATGTGGCTCTCATAATTTTTGCCATCTCAATTTACCTTATAGAGCTTACCTTTATTGAAGTAGAAGAATAATCAACCGTTTCTCACTAAATTCGTAATCGTCGACGCCGTAGTCCGGAATCGCTGCGCTGCGCTGCGAGTGGGGGATGGTGTGCAGTGCGCATGCGCAGTAGCCGCTACCCGGGCCCCATAGCTCATAGCTCACCGACGCCGGCGCCGCTCGGGCGCCTCGGCCAGCCGAAGCAATCTCCGAGGGAGATGGCCAGAGGCTGCCATATGTGGGCTGCCATAGGCCACCGAGATGGCCAACAGAGGCGAGCCCAGACACGGGCGGTTGTCGGCCGCCAGCTAAGCCATCTAGATGGCCTGGGCAATGGCGGTCTCAGGCACTCCACAGTCGGTGCCAGTTCAGCACTGTGTTAACGGGTATATTCCTGGGCTCGCCTCTGTTGGCCATCTCGATGGCCTATGGCAGCCCACATATGGCAGCCTCTGGCCATCTCCCTCGGAGATGGCTTAGCGGTGCTAATAAGCAGTCTTGTGCTAATCGGCGGCCGTCGATTCCTCGGCAGAGGCGTCTGCGCATGCGCACTTGCCAACATCCTATCGTTTTTCTCATTTACCGTAGTCGTCGCCCCGCAGGCTCCGCGCTCTGCAGTTGATTTCGAGTTTTCGACTCGTCGACGTTTGCGAATTTAGTGAGAAAATATTGCAGATACGCCTATTTCAATTAAGATGAGGTGTTTCAGGTAAGTCAGCATGGCGAAAATTATTACAGCCACACTTTTTGATGGTTTGTCTCATATTTGTTGATATTTCATCGATTGAGTGCATGCGCATTTGCCGCGCTTTGATGGCACTGGGGATACACAAGTATTAGCAATTGTACAACCCAGGTAAAGCCTACTCAAGTTGCTGTTAAGTGAAAAATTAATTAAATATGGCACGTACAGATGATTTTTCTTACATTCATTAACATACGTTCGGGCAAAATTCTGCCATACAATTGGAATTGCCGATTGCGCGATCGGGTGGTGGGGTCAGGGTCAGCACAACAAGCTATGTTTAGTGCGGGCTCTGATTCCTCAAATCCACCCATTCAACCATTCGGACTAAATTTATAAAAAAAAAAACAATTTATGATAACCAAAGAAGGATGTTTTAAAGTTTTAACCCGTCTCAGTCTCATCGTTTAAAGCTTAAAGGGAGATTATGACCTTTTTCCACAAAATCTGAGTTAGGACCATTTTCTGACAAAACACAACAAGTTATAATGTAAATTAAAACCATTTTGCTCAATTCGGTACCTTGCCGCAAATATCTCAACTTGAAGTCACGTTAGCGGGGAGCGCTGAAAATGACCGTTGAATAAGTACTTACATCACTTTTTGGTACTTGCATGTAATTTTGTAAAATGAGCGTATTCATTACATTTGATCTTCATCACATCTAGTTAGTTAATGGTCGTCTATAGTGCCTTCAAAAGATATTCATGGTTTGGGGGTGGTTTATGTCTAAATTTACGCAACTATTTTTCCTGTTCATCATCTGTCGCCATATGCTGCTATTTTAGTAGCAACGACTCAATTTTGAATCGGTCCCGCCGACTGCACAATAAAAGAAGATAGATACAACACTTTTGCGGCATCACTGAAAAACTTATGCAGTACTGTTATCAAAATTTTCATAACACCGTTCGACAAACCTGAAGTCTTTTTGAAATAAATATGCTTGTATTTTTCGCTTCAGGCTCTGAGGCCAAAATAATGAATTTCGTAGTCGCAATCGCAAGATTTGGCTGCGATTCTGGCGCATGCCGTTCATTTGTGGCGCAAAATAATACTTGGAAACAAAGAAGAGTAGGCACTATGTACCCCCGAATTAGAATCTAATTAATTCTAAACCGAATTGACTCTAATTCAAATTAGAATCCTTACAACCAAGCAACGACAAGGCGATAACATAAACAAAAATCCAAGCGTCGCTGTTTGAAACAAAAGCGCCATATACTGCGACTTTTTTTATAGAGAAGGACAACGCATTTCGGTGGGTGTTACAAGTACTGCAAGTACTGCTTCTTTTTTGCAAAAATAAAAACCTTTTTCACATACGAAAATGTGCTAGGAAATTTTCATATTTTATAGAAACTACAGTAGAAATAGTATAGATGTCGAGTAATTTTTATTTAAGAAAAAAGAAAGCTCATAATCTCCCTTTAAGTTAAAAGCGCATGTGAGGTCACGATACCTTAGATACTGACCAGCCATATAAGCAAAAGAAATCACCTCCCAATTTTTACTTCTGACTTTCTGTTACACCTGCTGCTCAATTTTTGCTGTATTGATTTGTGCTCTTTGAACGATTAGACGGGCTTGAAAAATCCTACTCAAAACCATTTCAACTTCTGAGTGTTGCTATGTGCCGATACCAATATTTAGGATTGCTTACATGAAATGTCATGAATATGCTACCTAGGTATTAAGTATTTCACTATGTTTTCCCAGCTCCTGTAATGATTTTTATTAAAGCCAGGCAAATGCATTGGCATAATTTCTGACAAATAGCTTGCCGACGAACACTGTTGCTGTCTACCAGGGGGTGTCAGGGCAGAAAGTGAAGACTAGGAGTGCAGTTATCATACATATATCTCATATGGAAACAAATATATTTGTGTCTTCATTAATATTGTATGCATTAAATACCTAAGAGTAATTATTTGTTTTAAAAAAATCAATTGGTTATGCTGCACCTAGGGCAACTCAGATGGTCAAATCTGTGAAGCTCTAATACAATGTATTATGCATTATTATGCCAGAGTATTTCTCATAGTATTTTTTTTCACTGTACTTTCCCTCAGTGTTTCCCAGATCATATTCATGTCATGTCAGGTCAAATATTGCTATCACTTAAGTAAGCTTTGAAAGCTTGACTTGTCATTTGTGGCATGAGGGGTTCATGACATAAAATGGGCTATGCACAACATTTTTTTAGCTTAAATTATTATCTTCATGAACCTTTGCCTGTTATTTGTGACTGACAACCATACATGACTTATATGTAACTATTCTATTGATAATGTCAAACCTAAGTGTTATTGACAAAATGCACCCAGCCATCCATGACATGACAAAGCTAATTCATCAGGTTTGGCAATCAGACATGTGCATGAATCATAGTTATTAGGATCTCATCTGAAATGAAATTGAAAATTAGGTTCTTATGGCTTCATTTTATCAATTGTTGAAAAAAATATTTTTATATCTTTACATAATCTCGTTTCATTGCACAACAAATTTCAGAGAGGGATTTATTATCCAAGTGGATATAATGGGGTTGGGAACTCGATTTTTTAAGAATGCATGAAAATGATCAAACTATTTTCACAGAATTTATGGTGCATACCATTGCCTCATAAAATCAATATGCTGAGAGAAATGGGGGAAGAAAGATAGGAAACTTGTTTTGAAAAGTTCTTGAAAAAAGATGCTCTTGATGCTGTTACGTCACATGTCACCTTCTGCGGTTGACAAATAATGGCGCATCTGGCGCACCACAGATTACATGTTATGTCAATGGGTAAAAGATGTTGTTTGTTTCACTCTGCCATTCGCGCTGTTTTTAACTTTAAATTATGCTAAAACATTTACGGATGAAATGTTCAGTGTCAAAAATTGATGTGTCTGCCGTGTACTATATTTCCACTTAACATTGAGCGCGTGATAAACATTTTATGTACCTCGAATTTTCAAATGATAAAGATGATGAATCGGAGGATGCTGAAAAGCAAAAGCTCATTCCGATATTTGGACTACTTTACGATTAAAATGTTTACATTCCTGTCATCTTATTGATCATTTATTTGTTCTTTTTTTATGAAAATAACTTAAGGCGTTGAGAACCGAGGTAATTTCTATCTACCGTGCCTTAACTTACCAGCAACAGCAATCTATCTACGCCCTACGGTGGCAAGGGAGACTGTGAAAGAAGCGTAAGATGGATTCTAAACAATTCTTTTGTGATATACTGAAGGGCAAAGTGCAGAGAAGAGCGTACAAGTCCTGTTTTGTGCCAGGCTGTTGCAGTAGCACTTATGAAACTCCGAAAACGATCTTCGTTCATGTCCCGAACAACATTACCCTGAGGAGATGATCGTCTGCAATAGCAGGAAGAGCTGATGCAAGTACTTTGAAATCCACTATCAAGTCGGTGCTATTGTTGTAATGATCACTGTGAGGTGAGATATTTTGTGCAAGGGCTGAGTGTAATGCCCAGGAGATGACCTCTATTCGCCCCCTGACCGGTCAGGGTTATCAAATTTGAGTGGATGGCGGTCCGTTTGGGGTTCAGATGTCAATTGTATTTTGTTACTGTCAAACAATACATGTTATGCTGGCAGCGAATGTGTGTAACGTCGGTTTTCGAAACAGAAGTTAGAACTGTAACGGCAGAGTGCTTGCTGGTCTCATCGTAAGTATTGTAAGTGTTGTAAGCAAAAGCATTGTCAATATTGTAAGTATTGTGAGCATTGATGTATAGTAGATATCACCTCACATGATCTCGGCTCAGATAACCCTCCCCGGTGTCCCTGTCAGTAAATGGCACCTGGATCATTACAGATAAGATAATTTATCATAATTCTTAAAGAATTGGGTGGTTTTGACTCGTTTACTCGAGGTGCAGGTCGCATTTCAATACTTTTCCATAGGCTTGCAATGTAAAGGTCACGACTCTGACCTAACCTCAGGTCACAGATCAAAAATTCTGAGATATACAAACGACACATACTGCAGGTACTGTTTTGAAGACTTGATAAGAGGAAATAACTTCGTGAAAAACTCAAGCTCTGACGTGTTTGCAAACTTTTCTGAGGTGGGGTCAACAAACCCGCTCTGGTTACCTGACCTGACCTGACCCGGCATTTTTTTTTTTTTTTGCTGAGATGTGCGCAATGAGCATTTAGGAAAAGTCACCAAATATGAGCTGAATGTCTCGCGGCGTTTGGCAATTGTACAAGAAAATCCTGAAAGGCCTCCCCGTCCGAAATAGGGTTAATGTGTATATGAAGAGTTGCAGATGCCAAACATACCCAGATCTAAGACTGCAGTTCCCAGCGCCGCTGCAACGTTTTTAAAACAAACATACATAGGACATACAAACATGTTTATTTGCATCTGTTTTGGATACTAGCAACTCATGGCGCCATCATCCGCGATAACTGTTAGGATTTGAGATATATTTTTTATTTAGGCCATTAGTTTGGCTGTAATGTTTATTAATATTAGTTGGGCGGAGTTTGGTAGTTTTTTATTTAACTTGTGGTATGTTGTGCTGATTGCGGGTTGTTCAAACCTTTCAAATGTAAGGACCTTATTGAACTCAACCCTACCCCTACACTACCCTACATACGACTGGACGCTTTCCAAGCCCACAAGCATCACGAGCACGACGCCGCGATGGAATGTAGCCGGGAAATCACCCTCGCCATCTGCTCTAGAGCTAATCGTGTGGGGCGCCGCTTAGCCTATGGGGGTGCACTTCTAGTGGATGGGGGACGGGGGTGCACCTGCACCCCTTTCATATGGAAAGTTACTTCCCTGATTACAGCTCCCCGTATTGCACCTAATCAGGGAACGGCCAGCAAACGAAGGAACTATTTCTGGATGACAGGCGAATAACCGCTCACGCAAGGAGCGGAGCTCCGCCCCGTCCAAAGTGGCCAACAAAGCAGAGACAGAGGCAGCATCACATCTTCCATCAAAGAACTGGTTTCTGGCTTGGAAGATGAGCTCCATCTTTGCATCCGAGTCGGTGCTGTCAGGAATCAGTTGGTCTAATGGAGTGAGAGTAGTGAGACGACTAGCTATTGTATCAGAGCTGCCTGGTCTTCGTAGCATTTGCACCGATTCTTCTCGATCGGACTCTGAATTCTGTCCCTCCTGCGTATTACTTGAGGCATTGCTATGTAGGTAAGTCTTTGGCAGAGTTTCATTATCCATGCTTTGCAAACAGTGCCATAACAACACAGTTAATTAATCACCAAGCTTCTTTGCAAGTTCCAATACAGTTGAATCGCACGCGATTTGAGTGCAAAAATCAAGAAAAGTGCCAACTTGTTCCCGTAAAATATTTTGAATATTGACCTAAAAAAATGAGTAATTTCCAGATAAAATAACAGCGAAATCAGTTTGCGCTTGCCAATAAAACTCACAGATATTGAAGCTTCATTATTAAAGGAACATTTTAGTATATGCCATTCTTGATAAAACTTCTTAGCCACGCAATACCAGCGCAAAATAAAGAGACACTGAAAACACGACCAATCACTCCGATTTACCATAGGAAAATACATAGAAAATGTATGTCTCAACTGCGCCAAATATACAGACAGTTATATACCTACATGTGACGTCATGATTAGCCCGACCAATCAGAAGCAAGTTGTTTTCAGCCACAAATAATTAATTTCTGAACTAACTAGGCATTTTTTTAACAAAGTGATTTTAAATTAAATCATTAAAAATTCTGAGCTTTTTTATTTTACCAAAACATACAGAGCATGCAGATAGGTCCCAACCCTATTCCAGGGCATGAAACTTTTGGAGTGAAATAACAGCCATAATTGTTCATAGCAATCATAGCCCCAGATTTCTGGCATTTGTCACATAGCTCGCTCACTTGTCACATTCCCATATATTTGTCCCATTTTCCACTCAATGATTTATCTAATAAATCTTTTGCATTTCTGATTTCAGTTAAATGATCCAGCAGGCGGCGGACGCTGTAGCTGTCGAGTGGTAGAATCACGAAGAAATGGCAGGCTACCTGCCAATCGGCGACGAATCAGCCGTCACTGCTGCACGGGATGGATGATAACGAGAGGCAGCGGTCCTGGTCGTTGAAGGGGAAGCGGCTATCGTTGTTCCACCGGTGACAGATGAACTTTGGGCGACCGAAAGGCGCAGGTAGTAGTCCCGTGTCACGTGGCATATAAGCACAGCTGTATGAGTCATTTAACCTCTTCTTCGGCGTAAGTGCCCGTGCCGAGCTGCTATATGCAGACGATCATTACGCGTGATCATTACACACACGTGTTACAGCCGTGTGTGACGGTGCACCGCTTAGATGTTTCTGTGGTTTCCTGACTGGTTGAATGCGCGACTTTGAGTGTAGATAACCCACCTGTCGGAATGCCGCGGTCCGTCAATGGGCCGTTTGAGTGTCTGCTGTTCGTGCTCTGCGGGCGAGAGGGCCGTTGCGTCGGAGCTGACGGAGTTTTTTTTTGCGTATTAGTGTACAGTGATATGCGATATTGGTCAAATATAAAGTCAAATCTGATTAGTTTTCACCCAGAAGTTTCGTTCGCCCCGATCTGCACACGTGTGTAGCTGCCGATAAATGGGTACTGTGAGTGAGTACTGACTACTGTGATGAGTTACAGAGCTTTAGGGGTCGCGGCATGATAGCTGTCCTGTTGCCTTGGTCAGTTTGCTGGACATTATGGCAGCCGTAACTGATTGCCTAATTCAGTTTGGCCTAGGAATTTTGCTTTTGCTCTCCCCTTCCCAGTGCACCTTCCACTGCGCCCCTGGCTGCCCGCCCCGAAAAGCCCCATGGTGCCCCTCTAGCGGTGGCGGCGACGGCCCTCGGCCGTCTTGACGCGCGGATGTCAGCGTGGACTGTTCGATGCTGGTGACCGCCGCGACAGGCCCCTCGTCCCCGGGGTCCCCCTCGACAATCATCTGCCGCTCGTCTTCGTCCACCTCGTTCTCCGACGGAATGCTGTGTCGTTCTCGTGCAGCAGCGGCGGCGCCATTCACCACCGCCCGCCGCAGTCCCAATGACCGAACCGTTAGTGGAGCGCAACCCGTGCTTATTAGCTCTAATCCGTTGATCTGCCGCTCCGGCTTCCGGCAAATTATTTGTTAATACCGTCTTTGCCATATATCGGCAACAATATTAGCCATACCTACGTACTTTGCGATTCGTAGTGCGCACTTTTGGCCGCAACCCGGCACGACGCTGTTTCCGAACCAGAAACAACACGATCATTAAGCATTAAGCCTAATAAAATCTCATACATCAGTCATGGATATCAACCGACGTTGGTAGTTGTGACTTGTGGTTCTCGTGTGGCTCTCGCAGTGGTGCGCACTACGCTTATTTGGAAATCTGTCCCCTCTAAAATCCCTTCTCGATAACTCGCCATAATTACATAATCGTACTCGCCGTATTACATGAAGTTTAAAAAGTCTTTCATGTTTTTGCATTATAAGCATCAATCGAAACGTATTTCGTTATGATTGGTGGTCAGACGATCACTCGCACTGCGTCTATGAATTTCTGCAGCTCTACCGCTGGAGCCGCAGGAGCGCCGCCGTGCCGGTTGGTATATAACTAGTAGAGAAAGTAGTTGTTAATATGGTATATAGTTTCATAGGCGAAAATTTACTTATGTTGAAATAAAAATATACCGGAATGAGCTTTTAAGGCTCTTTTGTATTGAATGCTTGTTTAAAAATTCATATTATATGGTCCAATAATTAATTTTCGGACACACCTAGTTCCGACTGAAAATGGCTATGTGGTAGATACTAGAAATGGCCAAGAGGTGCTAACAGTCCCAAACTGTCCCTTGTGAACAGGGCAGCAGGTATATACCCATTAACACAGTGCTGAACTGACACCAGCTGTAAAGTGCCTGAGACCGCCATTGCCCAGGCCATCTAGATGGCTTAGCTGACGGCCGACAACCGCTCGTGTGAACAGCTATAATGTGAGTTCTTTATTCCACGTCTGCGATTGCGCGCCCACTTGGCGCACAGCCAACCAGAACACATCCACGCCCTGCGCGGGCCGGCGGCCGACTGCCGCACAACCGGCGACCGGTTTCCACCTGGCGGTCGCTAACTGAACTACGCGTAGCCAGGCTCACGATACAACACCCTGCCCCCCTGGATTTGAGTTCGAACATCGAACTATCAAACTTAACTTACTCAACCTGCGAGCCACCACAAACTAGTCAAATCCAGTCCGGTCACTTACGGCGTCAACACTGCCGCCTATTTTAGTGCGATCACTGACATCGCTCACATCCGTGCGATACGAACATAACTACAAATTCACTGACTTTAGAGTCGCGCACGTCTGCCCTTACACTGCTTATCAGTCTGTACTTCCAAACGATAATAACTAATCAGTCATCACCCTTCTCGGCGGTACAAATTGACCCACACTTTCCCTGGCCAATCACATCTGTTATCCACCTTATCGGTGGCACCTATTGACACATAGAATCACATATTCTTCCGCTCGATCCTTCCGCCCGATCACATCTCCGTAAAATCACGTATTTTCCCGCCCGATCACATCTCAGTTATCCACCTCCTCGGTGGCTGAGAGTGACGCACGGACAACCGCCGCCGCACCTCTGCCGGCGGTCCTTTACAATCGCCGCCGCGCGCGCCATGTCCTGTCCCACCGGCGCCGCTCACCACTCCCGGCGAAGCGTTAGGCTTGCTACCGCGCGCGCCGCCGGTCCCACCAGCACCGCTCACCGCTGCCGGCGGTCCGTCAGTAGCGCCACCGCGCGCGCGACCTGTTCCTTCGGCATCGCTCACCGTCTCTCCACCGCTCGCACGAGGGCCACCAGCCCGATACAGATCCGCTGCGTCGCCGCTACACTCTGTGAATCCGCTCGCTGGGGGTGTCACCACTCAGCTGTCTCCACCGTCGCCTCCGCTGGCGCCGGCACCGGCCCCGCCGATCGCCCCCGGTACAGCCGACCTGATGCCTTCACTGGAGATCCTGCCGGCAGCGCCGGGCGGCGCCGGCACGGCCGTCCTCGCGCCGCCGCTGGCGCCAGCACCGGGCTCGCCGAGCGCCGCTGGCCGGTCCGTCCCGGCAGCGGCCGCCCGCTGGCCGGTCCGCACTGGCTCCGCGCTGATGAGTTGATCGACGTGCCGCGACCAGAGAGCATCGGCAACAGCTATCTCATACGACACCGGTCCGGTCCGTGCGGCCACCGTCCCCAGTCTCCACTTCTGCGGGCCGCTGTAACATCTAGCCCACACCGTGTCTCCGATGTTCAGCTCCCTGTGCCGGCCGCCTGCCGCCTCCCGTTGCCGTTGCTGCTGATCCCGAAACCTGTCCATCGGATCGGGCCGCAGCATATCCAGCCGCGTCCGCACGTTCCGGCCGAACATCATTTCGGCTGGCGATCGTCCCGTGCCCGAGTGCGGTGCCGCCCGGTAGGCCAGCAGAAACTTCTGCAGCCGCTGTGACAGAGAACCACCATCCCGCAGGGCCGCCTTCAGTCCGTTCTTGGCCGTTTGCACCGCCCGCTCCGCCGCTCCGTTGCTGCTCGGGTGATATGGTGCCACCCTGACGTGCCGCACTCCATTGTTGCTCAGGAATGCAGCGAACGGAGCAGAGGTGAACTGAGCACCATTATCCGACACGAGTTGGCGGGGGATGCCGAAACGCGCAAACATCGCCCGCAGCTCTCTCACAGTGCTCTCTGTGCCCGTCTCTCGCATCGGGATCACCTCCAGCCACTTGGTATAGCTGTCGCACACCACCAGAAAGTTCAAGCCCTGGAAGGGGCCCGCATAGTCTATGTGGATACGCTCCCACGGGCCTCCGGCCGGCTCCCACGGGTGCCGATCACTGTGTGGCGGCGCTCCTCGCTTGTCCATGCACTCTGCGCAATCGCGTGCCGCGCCCTCGAGCTCTGCATCCAGCCCCGGCCACCACACATATCGCCGAGCCAAGTTTTTCATTTTTGAGCTGCCGAGGTGCCCCTCATGCAGCTCACGCAGCACCCGCGCCCGGAGCTGCTGTGGGATGACAGCACGGCCGCCCCACACGAGACACTCGCCCTCCGTCGACAGCTCGTCCTGGCGCCGCTTGAAAGGCACCAGCTCCGGCTCGACCTCAGCCGGCCAACCGCACCGGACGAACGTTAGCACCCTGGCCAGCACTGGATCGCGCCGCGTGGCTGACGCAAGCGCCTCTGCCGTCAGCACCGGCGCCGCGCCTTCCATGTAGCACAGGAAGCTGACGTCGGCTCCTTCTCTGTCGATCTTCTCTCGCTCGACACCCGAGCACGGCATGGCCAGGCGCGACAGACTGTCGGCCATGTGCATGTGCTCGGACCGGCGCAGCTCCACTGCGTAGCTGTACGCCGCCAGCTGCAGCGCGTACCTCTGGAGGCGGGCGGCCGCCAGGCTCGGCAGGTCTCTGTCCGGGCTCAGGATCCGGGATAGAGCCCTATTATCCACCACGAGCGTGAAAGGCCGCCCGTACAGGAACCGATGGAAGCGGGTTATCCCGAATGACACCGCCGCCGCCTCGCGCTCGACTTGTGGGTACTTCCTTTCTGTGGGCGTCAGCGTCCGTGACGCATACATCACCGGCCTCTCCGCCCCGTCCGGTGTCACGTGAACCAGCGCCGCGCCGACACCCACACTGCTGGCATCTGTCACGAGCCTCAGCGGCAGGTCCGGGTCATACCGCATCAACACCGGCGGGCTAGTCAGCATCCGTTTCACCTTCTCCACCGCCTTGGCGCACTGCTCTGTCCATGCCCACGGCACGCCCTTCTTGGTCAGCTGATAGAGCGGCGCCAGCACTGTCGACAGATCGGGCAGCAGACGCCCGAAGTAGGTGATGGAGCCCAGGAGCGACCTCAGTTGGCTGACGTCCGTCGGCTCCGGTGCCTGCAGCACTGCTGCTACACCGCCGTCAGTCGGTGCGATGCCCTCAGCCGTCACCTTCCACCCCAGGAACTCGACTTCTGGCACCGCCAGCTGGCATTTCTGCGCCGCCAGCCGCAGGCCCTGCCGCTCCAGTCTTCCGAGGATCTCGTCCAGCCGCTGCAGCAGCTGTTGCTCGTCCGCTCCGAACACCAGTAGGTCATCCAGGTAACACCGGCATCCCTCCTGTCCTTCCAGGACCCGGTCCATGGCCTCCTGGAAGAGGGCGCCGGAACTGGCGACCCCGAACGGCAGTCTCTTCATGACGAATTCGCCCTTGTGAGTGCTGACGGTCGTCATTGCTCGAGACTCCTCATCGAGCGGCATCTGCTGGTACGCATGCTTTAGGTCCAGCTTGCAGAACAGCTTGCCACTCACCCCTGCGAACACATCTTCCGGCTTCGGCAGCGGGTGGTGCTTGACGATCAGCTGCGGGTTCACTGTGAGGTTGTAGCTCGCACAGAGCCTCACCCCGCCTCCCGGCTTCGGCACCGGAACCAGTGGCGTGCCCCAGCCTGTACTGGTTTCGGACGGGTCGACCTTTCTTGCTATCCCGTCTCTGACCCATCGGTCCAGCTCGGCCTCCACTTGCGGCAGCAGCGCGTATGGTACGGGTCGCGGTGGTAGCCGCCGCGGCACCGCGTCCGGCTTTAGGGTCAGGTGCGCGCGCTGCTCCATCGTGCCGAGGCCCCCTGCAAACACTGCTGCGTGCGCCGCCGTCACTGAGCTCAGCGTCCGCCCGCCGCTCACTTTGCTGGCCTCGCTGACCTGCAGCAGCGACCGCCAGTCCAGACGTATTTCACGCAGCCAGTCGCGCCCCAGCAGCGGGTGGTGTCGGAGCTGACCGCTGACAACCACGTTCAGCCGCTTCCGCTGGCCGCCATACTCCGTCTGCACGGTCGCCTCGCCGCGGACCGGCACCGGCTGACCCGTGAACGAGCGTAGCTGCATCTTGGACGGTCTCAGCTTCAGTCCCGGGATGCTGCCGTCCGCCACGATCGACACTGGTGACCCGGTGTCAACCAGCATCTCAGTCTCCCGGCCGTTGACAGACAGAGTTACCAGTGGCAGCCGGTCCTGGCTCGTCAGCTGCGCCACCGTCATCACGACATCCTCCTCCACGGACGCCACCTGTCCGATTCCTGGACAGTCCCGCTTCAGGTGTCCAGTTCTGCCACATTTGAAGCACCTCCTCTTCTCGAGCGGTCCGCCGCGTCTGCTGTCTCGCCGACCGCCGTCTGCCGGGCCGGGCGGGCGAGACACTCCGCGCTGCTGCACCGCTCCTGCCGCCGGAGGGCGCGCCCTCTCCGGCGCCGAGTCCGCCCTGGCCGTCGGACAGTCCCGCCGCCAGTGTCCCCGGCCTCCGCAGCCGAAGCACGAGCCCGGTCCCGGGCGCTCGGCCGGCCTGGCCGTCTCCGCCCGCCGCTGGCGTCTCACCACCTGGACTGCCTCCCCGTCCGTCGCAGCCGGCACCGGCGCCCCTGACAACCGAGTCGTCAGGTCCATGACGTCCCGGTGGGCGCGTGCCGTCCGCCGGACATCCTCCAGGTTGAGTTCGTCGCCCTTCAGTGCCGCTTCCCTCACCAGCTTCCGCTGCAGCTCGCCTCGGCTGCCCAGGACGCAGCGGTCTCGCAGCTCCCGGTTCACCTGCGCCGGCTCGTAGCCGCAGCGCAGGATTTGGGTCCGTAGCCTGGCCAGGAAGTCCTCCAGGCTTTCCTCCGGCTCCATTGTCATTCCTTGGAATTTCCCTCGTTCAGCCACGACGTTATTCCTTGGCACCAGGTACCGTACCAACTTCCTTTTTAGCCGGGTGAACTCGTCTTCCTCCGGTCCTTCTGCCTCCTCTTCCGGCAGGGAGTCGCTGACATCGGCTATGTCAGGCCCCACCAGGTGTAGCAGCACGGCGCACCGTCTGGTAGGCCCTTGGATGTCCATGGCGACCATGTAGCGCTCCAAAGCTCGCAGCCATTACTCGAAGTCCGTGCCTGCCCGGTACGGCCCCGCAGACACCAGCTGCATGCCCGTTGGATCCATCGCGCTGCCGTGCTCTCACCAGCGCGTCGTTCCTCCGGCCGGCCCGCCGCCGCTCCACCGGTCGGCCCGCCGCCGCTCCACCGGTCGGCCCGCCGCCGCTCCACCGGTCGGCCCGCCGCCGCTTCACCGTCGGCTCGCTCCGGGCGTCACCGCTCACACCGGCCGGTCACCGCACAAGCCGGCCGGTCACCGCACAAGCCGGCCGGTCACCGCACACGCCGGTCGGTCACCGCACACGCCGGTCGGCCACCGCTCACGCCGGTCGGCCACCGCTCACGCCGACCGTCACTGCTCACCGCGCCGCCCTGCGCCCGTCTTGGCGCTGTCGGCTGCGGTTTCCCGCGCTTTACTCGACGGGGGCGTCACGTGGTAGTGACGTCACACACACGTCACCGCGCGCGCATGCGCACTCGTCCCGAACCGCTCGGCCGCGCGCCAGCTTCCCGCCGAAATTATCCGCTTGGGGACCAGGCACCTCAAACCGCATTGAGGCCCTCTCCGCCGCACCAATCGGCCAATCACACGCGCTGCCACAGCTGCGCGTCACCCCCGGCCGACCAATCAGCGTGCAGCACGCCGACGCATGCGCCACGCACACCACACTGCCGAGGCATCATGGCCGCCACAAATGGCGATCACATGGAAATCCTGCCACGACCACGGCCGCCGCGCGACAGGCAGACTACCAGCAGCAGCGCGAAAATAAAAATACTAAGCAATACTAAGCACTAAGCATTCGTACTAAGCAACGTTTGCGCCCTCACCGTCCGTGGCCTGTCCGCCCTCGCTGACCACCGCGCACTGATCACTGGCCCGTTTCGCCATCACAGCTCCAAGGCTTCACCTTGATCTGATCCTCGTCGCCAATTTGATATAATGTGAGTTCTTTATTCCGCGCCTGCGATTGCGCGCCCACTTGGCGCACAGCCAACCAGAACGCACCCACGCCCTGCGCGGGCCGGCGGCCGACTGCCGCACAACCGGCGACCGGTTTCCACCTGGCGGTCGCTAACTGAACTACGCGTAGCCAGGCTCACGATACAACAATACCCTCGTCAGAAGCAATGCGTGCACGTGCGTTTGAAAATCCATTGTTGATCACACGGCCTGTCTCATAGCCACATGACAAATTTAATTTTGCGGCCGATACTGATAGGGCTCCCAAAGGTGCAGTTGGCGCCCCAGTAGTGGTGTGGCGCCCCAATCGTGTCTGGGCGCCCGAATGTTGATAGGGCTCTTCAGTCGTGGTAGGCGCCCAAGTGCTGGTAGGGCGCCCCATTGCCGGTAGTGTGTCCCAATCGAATTAGAGAGTCCCATAGCTCAGTTGGTAGAGCACCGGACTCCCGGTAGTGAGAGCCCGGGTTCGAGTCGCTCCGGTGCTCGATATTTGAGACTCCTGACGGGGATGGTCTGCGGTTGGTGGGAGCAGCCGCAGCCAGTTGAAGTCAGTTGAGTGGGACAGGTTGTGTCCGGCTTTGAAGGGCACGTTAAACTTAGGCATCTAAATTATTCCGTTACCCGGAATTGCGCGATCAGACGGTAGGGGTCGGGGTCTACGCAACAAGCTCTGCTTAGCGTGGGCTCCGGCTCTGTCAATCCGTCCATTCAAACATTCAAGCTAAATTTATAAAAAAGTAGGGCGCCACAGTTGCGGCAGGGCGCCCCCAGTAGTGAGAGGGCATCCCATTGGTGGTGGTGGCGCCTCAGTGAGCCCTTTTCCTCCTGTCAAGCTGAGTTCGCCCCAAGAATGTGTCGCCTCCGTGATTGTCGGCAGCCAATATCTGTGGGCAGACTTTTGGGCTGTTTTGCACTGGGGTGGCAAAGCAAGACGACTGGGGTGGAAAACCGCACCACTGGGGTGGGTTTTGCCACCCCAGTTAACATGTTAAAATAGGCCCTGTCGTAAGATGAACCACACATAGGGAACTGATAAGCCTCAAAACATTTCAAAACATCTTGAAAGTTAGCACGCAAGATGTGCGAAAAAGTGCCAAGTTTGAGGTCAACTTTGAGCGTGACCTTGACCTTGACCTTTGATTTTGAGCACAGTTTCGGAATCCTCAGATTCTCTTCTTTCGTTTGACACCCAATTTTGCCGGTTTGATACAGCCTGCCGTCCTCTAGAAGGCTTACTTTGAGATCACTACACATGTGCCGGTTTTTGCCTTTGACCTTGACCTCTGACCTTGAAAATTGACCTGAGGTCAAAAATTTTAGGTGCTTTAGAATCGTCTCGTAAGGACCTTTCGATTGGTATCGCTTTTGTTTCCGTAGCTCCCTTATTTACGGAGTTAGACAGGGGGGGGGGGGCGAAAAACGCCCCCCCCCGGGCTGCGGTGGTTGGGATTACCCCCCGGGCCCGGCCGGGTTAACAATCGGACATTGTACGTTTGTTAACTTTTTGCCCCACCAACTTTCCTGGGAAAGCTCCACCCATGCTGACAACTTTGACATTTGTTTAGTAGAACGAGAGCCGAACGTTCTTTCCGTGGCCGGTCAGGCGGGCCGAGAGCGCCGGGTCTTCGAGTCGATAAGGGTCATTTCACGCTTCTGTGTGGCTGACTTTGGTCCATCGTGACACTGAGCTGTGTGATTGCGCCTTATTTTCGGCTGTGGGAGACGCATATTAATGTTTGGAAATATTGCTTCGCTAAATATTGTTCTTTCGGCGTTCAGCTTTCACTGGAACTCAAAAATACATGTTTATGTTTTCAAGAATGTCCGGGACAGCCCGTTGAATAAAAGATTATTAAGTTTTTAGAAAAACGCAATTTTCAAAAAAGGCCATCGATCGATTTTGATAAAAAATACATTTTTGGATTCAGCTCACCGTAAGCTTTCGAATGGTATACATCGTTTCTTTTAAAGGAAATAGTTCACTTTTTAACATGGGTTTTGAACTGGAATAGCAGTTCCGTAGCCTGGGCTGAGACGAGCATAAATCAGGAGCTTTTACAGCCCAACGATCACCCTAGGCAAAGATATTCTATTTCTCGTCCCGAAAAAGGTGTCGATGTGTGCCTTGCATATATTCGCATCCAGTATGAAAAGAGCATGGGTACCGAAAATTCTTCAGAAACTAGAGAAATTATCTACGAGAACTCTAGAGAAATTCTCGTACTGACCAATAAGGACATTCAGCAGCAGCAGATCGCCCAAATGCCGGTGGCCGCGATAATTTCTCTAGTTTCTGAAGAATTTTCGGGACCCATGCTCTTTTCATACTGGATCGCCTGTGCCTTACAGAAACTGAAAAGTTCTTCCTATATCAAAATATAGAAAATAATCTTTTGTTATAAATAGGTTTTATTTTCTTTGCTGATCATTTTGAACATAAAAAATCATAAATCCATTGCAAAAAAAATAATTTCGTGAAAGTGAACTATTTCCTTTAAGCCTGAGATGACCTTCCGACGAACCGTGGCCGACAGCCAGCCGGCAGCTCTCTTGTGGCGGCCGTCGGCGCCGCTCAGTGACCCACGGGGCCGGCGCTGAGGTGCCGCGGCGCGCCGCCCCCCGAGCTACCCAGTGGCGGCCCGTGGACACGCGGCTGGTGACGCACCGCCCCGCCGCGCCCCACCTGGGCCGTGACCTGGCCGGCGGCGGCGGTGGCGGCGGCGGCGGCGGCGCGCCGGACGGTCACCAGTAGAGCTCCGACAGAGTCTCGGACCGACCGGACCGTGCAGCGAGCAGCGAGCCGGGCAGCCGCGCCGAGGGGCGGGCCGGGCGGCCGAGCCGGTCCGCACCTCTGCCCAGTCGGAGGGGCGGGCGGTACGTCCGGTCCGCACCTCTGCCCAGTCGGAGGGGCGGGCGGTACGTCCGGTCCGCACCTCTGCCCAGTCGGAGGGGCGGGCGGTACGTCCGGTCCGCACCTCTGACCAGTCGGAGGGGCGGGCGGTACGTCCGGTCCGCACCTCTGCCCAGTCGGAGGGGCGGGCGGTACGTCCGGTCCGCACCTCTGACCAGTCGGAGGGGCGGGCGGTACGTCCTGTCCGCACCTCTGACCAGTGGCCACTGCAGTGTCCGTGTATGCCCCAGAACACGCCACGGGTGTCTCCCGAGCCGTGTGTGTCTCCGAGTCGGTAGTGTGTCCAGCCGGTGTTGGACAAGTGCCGCTGGCCGGCCGTGGCGGCTGGAATGGAGGGCCGGGCACGGGCCGGCCGGCTCATCCGCCGGCGGTGGGAGGCCCGGTGTCAGCTGTGGGTCACACACCAGCACCGAACACTGCAGTTGTGAGGGGGACGGGTGCAGGCCATACAACACACACAGAACTGCAACAGGGAACTACTTACATGACACAAGTCAGAGTGGCCAAAACACATGTGCAATGTGCAGGAATCTCAGAAAAGGTATATTTGTGATCTGATCCCACGTAGTTATCCTGATATCGGATCCGATGGGATCCTAGATCCAGCCAAATGGCTCGAGACGGCAGCTGATTTACCCGAGGCGGCTCTCAGACCTGATCCCAAATGACGGCGGGTAAAACGGTGTGTCGTATACAGGTTATCGTCCGCCCGGCACCGGGGAAGGCGGTGAAATACGGCGAGTGGCGATCCAGCCAGTCAGTGTGTGGCCGCCGGTTAACGGTGAACTGCCACGCTGGGCCTGTATTATAGATATATACGACACCTGTTGATATACGACACCTGTTGATGATGTGCACGGAACAGAAGGACCAGGCCTCGACGGCCGACGGTGTGCTCTGGAGCCGGGACCGCAGCTCGGCAGGTCACAGCAGCGGCGGCACAGCGGCGCAGAAACACCCCCCCCCCCTCTGGTGGAGCCAAACTGTACTCAGGTCATCAGGACATTAGCACAGATGATGAGGTAAGCTCCGAAGGTAGCTGTTTTCCAGGACAAAGACTGGACATGTGTAAAATGTATTAGTCAAAGCGCATCCGATTATCAGTAGCCATGGCCAAGTGATAACTAAAATCTAAAAGCCGTTCCGGAGTCGGAGTCAAGGCAGCTTGATCGACACGGACTCCGACTCCGACTCCCAATCGGTCGGTAGCCCACTTACCCCCCTGTACGAAGCAGAGGACACAAAATATGGCGGCGCACACCCGGGCCGTGACGGCGTGCTTCCGTGAACCGAGTCGCACAGACGCGAGGACACTCGTTATGACCGGTGCCGTCAGAGCTCTACACTATTCAGTAGCATCCAGCTGACTATATCCGACCGTTGAATAGCCGGCTATATCATACCCAGGGTTACATCATCCACAATACCCGACCGGTAATTACCCACTACATTGCATCACTTCATCCAATCACACACATTACTGGCCCGGTAACTAGTTGTCCTATAGGCTACAGATGGCAATATACCCTGACAGATGGTACGGCTGAAGCGTCTCCTCTCGTGTACATGTAGTAGACATCTGACTAACCAATCTGACTGACTGACCAATCAGCTGACTGACCAATGGTCAGCTGACTGACCAATGGTCAGCTGACTGACCAGTGGTCAGCTGACGGACCAATGGTCAGCTGACGGACCAATGGTCAGCTGACGGACCGGTCGCCGCCCCGGGCCGGGTGACGGCCGCCGGCCGGGACCGGAGCGGGCGGGCGCGGCGCGGCCGGCCGCCGTCTGAACTGGCACCGCGTGTATACTGCCAGCTCGGACGGCAGCTAGCCAGTAGTCGAGTAGAGCTGTCCGTGTGTGAAGTGTCACAACACGCTCAGCACGGCGCTCAGCACCGCCGAGCCGAGGTGCAGCCAGACCCGGGGGGAGCGGTCACGTGACCGAGCCGTCCGACTCCACCGCACTGTAGGCCGGCAGCCTGAAAAAGCGCTAGAAATTCCCCCAAACTGACTGTCCGCAATATGAACAAAATAGGTATCATTTAATCCCAAATTGATCGAAGAATACGATTCCGATGCTAGTTTTGCCCTAAGGTCAAAATTGAGGTCGTCAGTTGTCACCAAACACAAGACAATTTAGACTCTCTATAGGCCACCACATTTACCGATTTTAATGAAGAACTTTAGTGGTAATTTATTAGTTGACCAATCGTCGTTTTGAACGAAATTTCCTGTCACACTAGTTCAGGGCACTGTTGTTCACTGTGCCAACATCATTCTGACATATTGCATCGCTTTTCTGCAAGATAAGCTAGCTGTTTGCAAGCAGCTGCAAGACGTAATTTAAAATCATATCCAATTTTTTAATTAGACTTTTATAAAAACGTTATTTCGAGCGGCTAAAAATGAACATTTCATACTAGCCTCTGATTACTCATCTTTCGTTCCATATAGGTGCTTTGCTGCTTTTCCCTGCTACTTTTCGAGATATGCGCCAGTAAACCACATGATGTAGGGGCAATTGTCACCTCGCCGCTCTACTGAAGGCCCGGCGCTCTTTAAAACGCTGGAAGTTGTGAAAAACAAACGCTTATAATCTAAATGAAATATATGTCCCTGAGCTCAGAATTGATCAACGCACACAATGCTGTCAACATTTCTGGGCCAAACTCAAAAATTCAGTCATTATTAACCCCTAAACACAAGTCAGTGATAATCAACAACAACTTGCTCTTTAGTTAGACTTTTTGAGAAATGTTATTTCGAGCCGTTAAAAATGGCCATGCCATACAAACCACCAATCATCTTTCTGTCATGCCCTACTCGCAATTTTTGCTAATGCCTGCTACTCTTCGAGGTCACGTGACCTCACCATTAAAAGTGAATGGGGAAATAAGGAAACTGTTGTTTTTGCGCATGGAATGATTTCAAACTATCTCAAGCACACGGAATCGTGATTTCGTGCACTCCTTGCAAGATCCGATGCTTTACTTTTGCATTTTTGACCTTCCGTGACGTCATTTATGACGTCACACCGGTCATAGGAGTTTCTCGTCAATAACTCATGATCAAATTGAGCCAGCGACTCGGGAAAGCCACCAATGGACTCGGGAAGACCTCCCGAATCGAATGATATGCGATACGACCTCCTTCGATTAAGTTCGTGGCCTGATGGGCTCTGAACTGACCTTGACTCGAGGTCAATAACTTAAGTTGACCTCACCCGAACAAAACGTATACCATTCGACGCGCCTGAGCCAGGCGAACACGATGGTGCCAAAATCGCTGCTCTGCGGCCATTTTTTTGCGAAATTATTTGCCAAAAACCAAACCCTACCTTGGGCTTTTTGACTTCACCTCAGAGGTTACCGGTTGACCTGGGACCTTAAAATCGGGTATCAATCGTTCCGCCTTGAAACGGCGCACACGCTTGTTTTTTCCGCGAGGCTCTAGCTCCATTAGGGGTGAAACGGCAAAAAGGGGTCGTACCAACCCTCCCCCCCTCGGCCGGCCGAGGGGGTGGGGGTCCGACAATAAGTCCGGCGAGGGTTAAGCAACCCCACTTCGTTTTTAGCATGTTTGCTTGTCACTGAGATCAACAACTCAATCACAAATAATTTCTAGCACTTTTCCGGACCCCCGGCCCAGTGTGCACCGGGGGGACGGTCACGTGACCGAGGCCGGCCGTGCCGCCGGGACCAGGCGCGGTGAACCGAGTCGGACGGTCAGAGACGTGTGTTCTACATACAGAATAGCGTAATGCCACAATCGGTAGTCTCTCCAGCACATCACTTTTTACTGTCCAATCACCCACAGTACCCACCCGGTAATTACCCACTACATCACTTTTCACTGTCCAATTACCCACAATACCCACCCGGTACTTACCCACTACATCACATCTCTGGTCCAATTACCAACAATACCCACCCGGTAATAACCCACTGCATCACATCCGTGTGATGCTACTACATCTACACTACTACTACTACAACTAGATCACTACACTAGAGCGGACACCGGGGCCGTGTGCCGGCTGCATGACCGGCGCCGCTCTCAGTGCCGGCTGGTGCAGCACACACGGCAGCAGTCAGCTGGCGGCCCCGGCCGACTGGCTCGGCCTCTCTGCAGTCAGCTCATCACTGCACGGTCGGTAGTGCAGCGCATCAATCCTCCCACTCCCACACTTTGACCCCACCGCCTTCCTGTCTCTTCAGCTGACGGTACAGCTCCTCTGTGGACAGAGCAGAGACACGTCTGAGGTGGACACCTCACACACAGACAGACACACAGACAGCGGTACAGCCATGTCCACACACCGCCGGCCAGTGACGTCACACACAGGACAGACGGCTGACGTGACGTCACCGTCGGCCGTGGTGGCCGTGACGCGTCACGTCACCGTCCGTGACGTGGCCTGCGGCGGTGGTCGAGTGTGTGTGTCTGAGAGGCCGGTGGCGCCGTGCAGCGTCTGTTGTGAGGGACTGACTGGTCAGAGGCGCGGCGCGCGGCGCCCTCTCACCTACCGGGGACATTGAGACAGATGATACGGGACCGGCCAAAACTGTCCCGGCCCAGGTCCGTCTCCTTCAGGGCGGTCAGCACGGCCCGGGTGGTGTCTGCCGTGCAGTGAAGGTACAGAACCCACAGCTTCCGACACGACTTCACCAGTCTGTAACAGAGCAGAGCAGCAGAGCCGTCACACACAAACACAGCGGCACCAGTCGGCCGGACGTACGAGTCAGTGTCAGTGTCAGTATTTCAGTGTCGGTGTGTTGGTGTCAGTGACAATGCGTCAGTGTCAGTGTGTCACTATCAGTGTATCAGTGTGTCAGTGTGTCAGTGTGTCAGTGTGTCAGCGTGTCAGTGTGTCAGTGTGTGTCAGTGTGTCAGTGTTAGTGTCAGTGTGTCAGTGTCAGTGTGTCAGTGTCAGTGTGTCAGTATCAGTGTGTCAGTATCAGTGTGTCAGTGTCAGTGTGTCAGTGTGTCAGTGTCAGTGTGTCAGTGTCAGTGCGTCAGTGTGTCAGTGTCAGTGTGTCAGTGTCTGACAGGACACCCCTCGCCAGTGTCTGCTGACTGACCTGGTGACCGCTGCTGCTGTGAAGGCCGTCTCTGCCGGCCGCTGGCGGTCCCCCAGTGTAAGGTACTCCAGCCCGGGGCAGCTGCTGAGACTGTCCAGCACGGCGTCAGGGACGCCGCCGGACAGGGTGAGCCACCGCAGCTCAGGGCACCTGGTGAGGGGCTCCAGGCTCCCGGTGTCAGGGACGCCGCCGGATAGGGTGAGACGCTTCAGCCGAGGGCACCTGGTGAGGGGCTCCAGGGTGCCGGCCGTGAGATCAGAACAGTCTGGAAAACACACAGACACACATACAGACAGGATCAGCAGCGGACTGCAATACATGTCGCATAGATAACATGAATCCGTATACCGTAACATGATAACCGTAAGCCATGGTATAACAGTGGTTCTATATGATATGCCATATAGGTAAACATGAATGAATGAATGAGCATGATAACATGAATGTTCATGCTATCTATGGATATACGAGGGGGTATCGAAAAGTTCTGATCATCACCATGAATTAGATGTGATAGAAATTTGATTTCTTTACATGATGTTCATTACTCCTTTACAAGTCACCACACATGACCGCAAACTTATTGCATCGTTTCTTGAGCTGCCTCAGGCGGTCATTGTAGGACCTTCGCACTGTCCCGTAAATCACTGCTCCACCTCATCAATGACGTCATTTCTGTCCTTAAATCACCGGCCATACTGTGAATTTTTAATCTCCCGTAACAATCAAGAGTCAGTTAATACCCGGTCAGGTGAATTTCTTAGATGCGGTAGGATTTAATGTCCACATCATGTTGTTTCTTCAATTGCAGCTCAGGACGAATGGGCGGGGGCGCTGTCGGTGCGGATAAAACATCTTTCTTGGCTTTTTTTGCGGCGATTCTGCTTGAGGCCATCTCGCAACTTCTTCAAAAGTGTGCAGTAGTGCTTGCTTGTCATTATCCGACCATCATCAAGACAGTCGGTAATGACTATCCTACGTCAGATCCAGAACACTGATAACTTTGACCTTCCATATCGGCTTCTGCATCTTCGCCTTTTAAGAAGGACAGATGTGCCGTGCTTAAACTTTTTGACCATCTTTTTGTCTCTGGATCATACACATAGACCTAGCATTCGTCACAAGTCATCAAATGATCGAAGATGTCTTCAATTTCCTAAAAAAGGCCTAGTTTTCATTTCGAAAGGCCAAGACGCATTTTTCTCTTGAACAAAGTAGACACACGAACTTCTAAGCGGGCTGACTCCTTTATCGTCTGTAGTTCTTCGCTGATAATATTTTCAGGCACTGCCAGCATTAAGACCTTTCTGTTGCACAACCATCTGAAAGGTCACACGACGATCTGTAAGGATGAGGTCCTCCACTTCCTTCACAGTCACCACCTTGTCAGTCATTGGTAGTCACTCACTTCTTGACTCCCCCGCAAGGGCCATGCAACCAAGCTGAAAATTATTTCTTCATTTTCGGTAAGTGCATGAGATGGGCTTTCCTCGCCATAAACTAATTTCACGTTCTTGATGTATTTTACCAGTATGATACCGTTTCAAATGCATTAGCTGGATGACGGTTCGGTCCTCAATGGGCCCAATGCTCATCTTTTTTACTTCTAAGTCTCTCCTACATAAGATAAAACCACTTCTCAGGATTCTCGTTGCGGGAACATTGTTCTTAATAACCAAATATAATACCAACCAAAAATCAACAAAATCGGTCTATATTTTCTATGTGATGATCAGAACTTTTCGATACCCCCTCGTACAATCAGTTCAGCCAATGCATTGAAGTGCAATGAACATTGCATTGCAATCGCAATATGTATGTTCAACTAACTATGAGCGAATATATCACTGATTGTACAGTCCTCCTCCTCCATTTTGGAGCTCAATTGGCTTCATTATTTCTCAAAGCACATTGGCTATGTATCACATCTGTCTCCATGAGGTCCGACAACGGCACACCGTTACTCGATGTCCGCCATTCGCTGATCTCGTATATCAGCGGCCTGTCCGTGCTGCCGCTGCTCACCGTATATCTCCAGTAGTGTGACCGTCCGTCCCAGGTCAGCCAGGTGACTGATGGTGTCGGCAGCCTGCCCCTGGAGCGACACTGACAGACCCCAGTACCGTCCCGGCCACCTCGGCTCCGTCACCTCCGGCCCTGTCGGACAGAGCTGTGTCAGCTGACTGCAGTCGGACAGAGCTGCCGCCAGCTCCCCGCTGCACCACTGACACCAGAGTGTCAGACACTGACGCGGCCAGTACTCATACAGCCGAGCGGCAGCACAACAATTCTTAGCAACAGCAGTTGCAGTCATATGTAGAATGTATATATGAATATACAAAGTATATGCGATAAGTATATGCGTGATAGGGGAGGACCGTACAAGAGTACGCACCTAATGCATTTTGTCGTCTCACGCCGTTCGGTTTTGGTTTACGGCTACAATCAGTATATTCCGATAAAGCCTGATCATTTGTCCACAAACTGACATGACCACAGCGGCCTACGTCCAATTTAAAGCGTGACCGTAAGCAATTTTCTAACACCCTGCATTTGCGTACTCTTGCCCGATAGGCAGTACAAGAGTACGCACTTCGTGCGGGTGGAGTACGCACTACGTGTATGCATTCCTACTCGCTGGAATCAATGCATTCATGCAAGTAATTTAACTATTGTTATCTTTATTTCCGCAGCCACTAAAACGGTCACTCTTAACAGAGTCGAGGCGCCCCGCTGCGGTCGTGCAAATGCCCCCTGGTCTACCAGAAACAGTGATGCTCTTCGTGGTTTCCCCAACTGCTCGGCGTCCCCCCGAGTGTCATCCACCTTGTTGGCCAATCCCGTGAATCTGCTGAGGGGTTGCGCGCCTGATGCACTAAGTTGATTAATGCAACACAACTACGCACTCGGAAAACTGCGTACTCTTGTCCGCCACGGCAATGCGTACTCATGGCCGACACATACGGTAGACACAAAGCGGGCTGAGAGCTGGCGCCACAGTCGTCGCGTAAGCAATTGGGACTTGACACACACACCAGATTCCCCGTGGTATCTTGATAGGGAAAAATGAAAATTCTATTGCCGCTCCCTGAGGAAGGTCACACCTTTTCCTGCACCCCAAAAAGTCTAAAAGCGATGTGAAAAACACGTCTAAGCCTCTAAAAAAGACAAGTGAACCCGTAGCGCGCCCACCTTCCACCATCGAAGCCGCGTGAGAGACAGCTTCCTTAGGACTCGAGATGACGCTGATGAGGCGTTGCTAAGCAACCGAAACAGCTGCTGCGTACTCTTGACGCCTGCGTCCTCTTACCCGCCCTTACCCTACAGTAGTCTATGAAACTACTTTATATATGCAACTACCAGTGGTTGCGCTGTAATCATTCCTCATCGAAACAACTGCCTACTAACTGTAACCATGCCTGCATTCCCTCCCGTGCTGGCCGCCTTCGATCGTGGCGCCACCTATACTCTGTATAACCACCGCGCCAGGGCCGCGGCCAGTCCGTCTTGCCGATTACGTGACAAAAGATCGTAAGACAAAAGATCGTATGGAAAAAGATCGTAGGGAAATGATCGTATGATAAAGATCGTATGTCGCAAAAGATCGTACGACTTAACCCGGCAGGCGGTGGGCCTACCAGCCACCTTCCGCGCGGTGGGGGGGGGGGGCACTTTTTTGCCCCCCCCGTATCTCCGAAACTACTGGACGGATCCGGAAAATTCAAACGGCGTTCGATAGCCCTGTCAAATTTGTCGAAGGAAACCAAATTTCATTGACCTCGGGGTCACCGATGACGTCACAGGTCAGGTCAAAGATAAAATGTTTCACCGTTCACGGGGCTTCTAGGGAAAGCGCTATAACACCGAGTAAAACGCATTTTGTCGAAAATCAGCGATAAGGCGTCAGTTGTCTAGTACATATGTTGCTATTAGAGGTCACTGGTCATACCAGGTCAGGTCACAGGTCAGGTCACCAAAGGTCACCAAGGGTCACCACATGAGCCCAACTTTACTAAGGTTATGCGATGCATGTTTTATGGCCAGTTTTTCATTTCCAACTCAATGGTGTTGGTTATAAGACCATCAGGTACGGTTTGGGTCACTTTCTGGTGGAGGTCAGGTCAAGGTCAGGTCAAAAAAGGTCAAATTTAAAAGTTGATATTTATGCATAAAATGGGTATCGATTCGATGCAGCTCGTCACGGGGAGTCTAATGGTGGTCTTTGTTTTGCGCTACGAGGTCTAGAATTGCTAAAAATTGAGTTTGAAAATTTGACGTCATCAATTTTGAACAGTTTTTTCGCTATAACTTCGCCAAAAAAAGAGGTATCGATCTCAAATTTGGTATGTAGATAGAAGGCGGTAGGGGCTATCACATATATTCCGGTTTTTTCGAAATTCAAAAAACTTTTTGGATTTTTTGGCTATTATATTCAAAAAATCTATGTTTTGATTTTTGGGGGTCAAAATCCAAAAAAATCGAAAAACCGAAATGGCAGTTTTGTAGCCCTTTTAATTTTACACCTTTTATGTCTGAAACATTTTTCTGTATCTCTAAAGCTGTAGGCCTGACAGCTCTTCCCGCGAAACCTTATTTTGGGTCGAAAATGGCAAAAATGACGTCACTCTGACGTCATTAGCGGCCAACCTATCATAGCCTTTGGAAAAATTTTTGGTCACCATGTGCGCTAGCTGCTCCCGGGAGGGTACTGAAAGTTTGGTGACGATCGGCGCAGCGGTTCTCGAGATATATCGAAAAAACTAAAGGGGGGGCAAAAAATTGCCCCCCCCCCCACCGCCTGGAAGGTTAAAACCCGCGCCCCGCTGGGCTATTCAGCCATACGCGCCCTGCTGGGGGGGGGGCAGATTCTGCCCCCCCTGTCTAACTTCCGAACCGATGGTCGTAGAAAGACGGGGAAAACGGCAATCGAAAGCTCTCAACAACGCGGATCTTAAGAGCCCAATTTTTTTGCTTAAGTAGGTCAGAGGTCAGGTCAAGGTCAGGTCAAGCGTACAAAATGCAAGTTTCTGCAGTATCGGCCTTGCACCGTAGTTGCCGCAGAATGGACTGAGACTGATTGCCCAAAACGTGTTCTTAGACTACCAAGACAATATTCGTTGCATACAATGTCATTCAAAGGTCAAGGTCAAGGTCAGGTCAGGCCAGGTCAGGTCACCAAAAACAAAATATAGAAAAGGGCATGTGCGACACATGTTTTATGGGTCATTTTACTCATAGAATTCAATAAGCACACTCAATAAGTGATATGGACCACCTCTGGACGAATTTCAGGTCGAGGTCAGGTCAAGGTCAGGTCAAGTGGGGTCAAATTTTGATGTTGGTTTTTAAGGCCAAAAAAGGTGTCTATCTGATGCAGTTTTTCACGGCAAATCGAATGGTGCTATTTTTGTTTCCGTACAAGGTCTAGAACTTCCGAAAAAATCATTTTCAAAAATTTTGTGTGTCGTGACGTCATAAAATTTTGAACAACTCCCACATTTTTGAACCGATTCTTCTAAAAATTGGTATGTAGGTGCATATAGACCACTTCTCTGACATACATTCCGGTTTTTTGAATACACTCAAAATTTTGGATTTTATAATTATTTTTCCAAAAAAGTCAGTTTTTTGAAAAAAATTTGGGCCAAAATCCAAAATTTTCAAAAACCGAGATAGCCATTTGATAGACAAAGTAGGATCACGTATAACCTTTTTTGTTACGTCTTGACTCCTTTAAAACTGAAGATGTTAGCGGCGTTTGAAATTTTGCCGTTTTTCATGCGAAAATGGCGAACATGACGTCACTAAAACGTCAATTTCTCAAAAATTTTCCGACTGATTTCGCTCAAATTTTGAGGGAACGTGTCAAATTGATGTATGATAAGGTACCGTAAGTTTGACGTCGCTGGCGTAAGCGTTTAGAAGTTATTGGCGAAAAACGGGAGGGGGGGCAGATTCTGCCCCCCCCCCCAGCGGGGCGCGGGTTAAGATCGTAAGCAAAAGATCGTAAAGCAAATGATCGTATGGAAAAAGATCATAGGAAATTGATCGTAAGATAAAGATCGTATGTCGTAAAAGATCGTACGACGAAAGATCGTCAGAAAAAGATCGTAAAGCAAATGATCGTATGAAAAAGATCGTAGGAAAATGATCGTAAGATAAAAATCGTATGTTGCAAAAGATCGTACGACTAAAGATCGTAAGCAAAAGATCGTAAAGCAAGTGATCGTATTTAAAAAGATCCTAGAAAAATAATCGTAAGATAAAGATTGTATGTTGTAAAGTATCGTGCGACAAAAGTCCGTAAAGTAGGTAAATACTCGTATAGAATAATGTTGTAGGTAAATGATTGTAGGATAAAGAGCGTAAGTCGCAAAAAAATAGGCCCGGGCAGCGCTTGTCGAACAGCACTGCGGAACCGAAGGTTGGGACTTTAATTGTGAAAAACCGCCCGCCCGCCGCCAAACGCAAACAACACAAAACGCGCAAAACGCACGCCTAAAACGCCAACGCAAACCTCGCAAAAAAAACATCGCCCGCCCGCCGAAAACCGCAGAAAAAAAAACGCACAAAATGCCGCAAAAAACGCGCGTCCGCCGCAAAACACAAACACCGCAAAAAATGCAAACACTGCCGCCGCAAAAAAACGCCCGCATCGCCCGCCGCCAACCGCCAAACGCCGCAAAAAACTGCCGCACGCCGCGAACCGCAAAACGCCGCAAAAACGGCCTCCCGCCGCAAACCGCTAAACGCCGCAAAAAACGACCGCCCGCCGCCCGCCGCTAACCGCAAATAACGGCCGGCCGCCGGCAACCGCAAAACGCCGTAAAAAAACGCCCGCCCGCCGCAAACCACAAAACGCCGCAAAAAACGGCCGCCCGCCGCAAACCGCAAAACGCCGCAAAAAACGGCCGCCCGCCGCAAACCGCCGCTTAAACGGCCGCCCGCCGCCAAACGCAAAGAGCAAAAACACCCGCATCGCCCGCCCGCCCGCAGCAAAACAAAAAAAAAACGCAAACACCGCCGCAAAAAAACGCCCGCAACGCACGCACGCCCGCCGCCAACCGCAAAACACCGCAAAAAACGGCCGCCCGCCGCCAAACGCAAACACCGCCAAAAACGCAAAAACGGCCGCCCGCCGTCAAACGCAAACCCCGAAAAAAAACGCAAAGACCGCGGCAAAAAACGCCCGCCGTAGGCAAAACGCTAACACTGACGCATTAAGACAAATATGGCGCCCTGCGGCAAATGTGGTGCATTCATATCTGCCGTTAAGGCAGCCATACCTCAATCACAGCGCATCCTAATCGACCCATGTTCGACAAAGTTACGCACACTCTGCGCTTTGCGGCAAAAATGGCGCTTTGAGACAAACGTGGCGCACTGCAACAAACATGGCGCATTCGTTCATGTCGCTTAACAATTCATCCACTCACCAAATTCTAGCCCAATCGGACTTAAACTGAAAAAAGTTATGTACATTTGAATATTTCACTATAAAATATCTCCGCAACGGAGGTGCCCAGATTTGCACGTGTGCCACGTGACCACCAGTGGTGCAAGCAGGACTTGTCCCCTCACTGATTGCACCATTTCAGTGTTCCTGGCTTGTGCTGTTTTGGTGCTCTAAGGCAACAAATCGGCAAACACACGATAATCTGGGAGGTACGCGACTCAAACACGTGGCCACGTGGCACGTGCCGGACCTTTGATAGCTTCACCGTTCACGCCACGTGATGACCCATGGACGTGGCCATCAGCATATAAAAGATGACCCCGGCCGGTGTCACCGTCCCTGAACAGTGGACGGCTAAACTCGAAAAAGGGGAAAATTTAGGGAAATTTCACCTTTCGAATATATAATTTCCCCAGAATTTTGAATTTTTCATTTAGAAGGATATCTGTCAATCAGAAGGGGTTTATGAAAAACAGATATATAGGGGAATGCATCCGAACAGTATATGACATTATGTGGGACGCCAAGCACGCAGGCTTTGATAAAAAGGGACTGATCATATTTGCAGATTTCAAAAGGGCGTTTGATACTCTTAATCACGTCTTTATTATTGAAACGCTGGAACTTTTTAATTTTGGTCCGGAGTTGATCCGATGGATCAAGATTATGTTGACTGGAGCAAATTCATGTATAACTCAAAACAAGACTTCGACTGATTTTTTCCCGATAAGCCAAGGTTGTCGGCAGGGTGATTGTATTTCACCGCTGCTTTTCATTCTCTGCGTAGAAGTATTAGGGATTATGATACAGAATGATGCTTCCATTTCAGGATACAGGATAGGTGATGTGGAAAAAAAAGTTGAACAATATGCAGATGACTGTACTTTTATCTTAGATGGAACGTATAGCAGTTATACTAGTTGTGTGGAAACGGTATCCGAGTTCAGCTTGATTTCTGGTCTGTTCCTAAACATGCACAAAACAAAATTTTTGTGGCTAGGGTCTTTTCAGGCTCCTGCGTTTGTAACTGATTCTTCGTTTGATGTTATTAAAGAAAAATTTAAGTACTTGGGCATTATTTTTACAAGCAACATGCTAGATATGAGCTCAATAAATTTTGAAGCAAAAATGATCGATATTAGAAACCTTCTGAAGGGGTGGCTCAGAAGAAAGCTTACTGTGTACGGTAAGCGCACGGTACTCAAAACGCTAGCACTTTCGAAACTAACGAACCTATTAACTGTATTACCTGGTCCTCCAGAAGACCTTATCGTAAAACTTCAAAGACAGTTTTTCAAGTTTGTCTGGGACAATGGACAGGATAAGATTAAATGTACTCATATGATTAGGAAGTTTGGTATCCCTTGTTTGCGTACTTTTAATGATTCCATGAAATTGTCGTGGATTAAAAGAATAATATCCTCTGATAAGGATTATGAACATGTCATGCAAAATGTCATTCCAAACAGTCAATTATTATTTACGTGTGGGGATTTGAGTGGAAAGAAAATGGAATCGGTAAGAATGAATCCCTTCTGGAAGGAGGTCGTTAAAGCATGGAATAAGTTTCAGAAAACTTTTCCGGTTTTGTCTGAAAGTATACATTCGCAGCCCTTATGCCTCTCGTCTTTTTTTAAGAGAGGTGGAGAAGCAATTTGGTATAAACGGCTGATTGACTCGGGTAGTGCGTATGTGGGCGATTTCTGGTCATCTGCAGGGAAATGTTTATCATATGTTGATTTTACGCAATCCTATCGAACGAGAATATCAATGATTGAGCACATGGGCATTTTAAGAGCCATAAAAAAGGCCTTTACTGGGCAAGTGCCCTATCGTATGGTAGGACCCAAGATGCAGCCCGCGCTGGAAGCAGTTTTGATACCCTTAACAGGATGCAGACATTATTACAAACAATTAATTAGATTTAACTATAGACCTGAAGAATTGCCCCTTAAATCAGAAGAAAAATGGAATCGGGATTTAGAAACAGAGTTTCAGTGGGACGAACTTTATCGAAGGTTTGTTTCTTGTACAAAGGACACTAGCTTACTGTGGTTTCAGGATAAGATTATGCATCGGATACTGACTACCAACACCTTTGCAGCAAAGTTTACGGATTGCAGTCCCTTATGTACTTTTTGCAATGCTGAACGAGAGACATTACTTCATTTATTTGTTACATGTCACAAGGTAAGGGGTATCTGGGAAAAACTAGAAAATCTTATGAGAAACAAGCTCGGCATTCGAATTAGGATAGATAAGGTGACAATCATAATGGGTATAGCCCGGCAGTTGCTGGGGTATTTCGCCACCCACCGTTTGCTGGGGGGGGGGGGCGTTAAACGCCCCCAGCCGATAACTCGAGAACCAATAGGCGCAGCGAAACGCACGAGGCGGCAAACGAAAGAGCGCGACGAGACGCTTTAGATGAGTACTTTAAAGTTGAATTTTGAGGTCACAGGTCGGGTCAAGGTCAGGTCAAACACCTGAAATCGGGCTTTCAGTAGCATGGACTTCAGGACTTCGCAATGGGCGCCTCTCGCCATAAACTCTGTCAAAATGGTGCACAATCCATCTTATAACGCCTACAAGAGTGTCAGCTCCATGTAGGGGTCAGTCAAGCATAGGTCAGGGTCAAGGTCAGGTCAACCGGGTAGGCACATATCCCCGAAAATCAGAACTGATATTCGCAGCCTGTGACACATGTTTTATAGGTAATTTGGGGCGTAAAACACGATGGTGACATTCATTTTATCATATGAGTACGTGTTTGGCTCAAAAAGTTCAATTTAAGAAATTCATGTATCATGGTCGTGAAGTAGTCACGAAAAATTGCCAAGATTCAGCTCAAGATTATGGAAAATTCGGAACGATAATCAATAATCGAAGATAGTCATTTGATTGACCATGGTATTGGCAGTCGAATGGCGTTTACGGCATGTCTGTATGTTTATTCTGTGATTTTATATGATTTTTTGAACATATGCCGTTTTTGGTCGAAAACTCAGAAATCATGACGTCACTAAAACCTCGATATCTCAAAAATTTTCCGACCGATTTTTTTGAAACTTTGTCACAATAAACTTCAATCCATTCCCTACAGGTACCCAAAATTTGGCGCGCCTGCGGCGCGCCGTTTTTATGCTATGGCCCGGCGAAAAAAGTGGGGGCGTTTAACACCCCCCCCCCAGCAACTCGCGGGATAGGAAAGGATCTGGAAATAGCGGAGGACGTGCAGATCGCTACACAGAGGATCCTTTTGATTGTAAAACGGTATATATACAGGACTAAGGTTGTAAAGAGCTCCCCTAACATTGTAGCGTTGAGGGAGTTCACTAGGCGCTATGGTTTGGCTGAAATAAATAAAAGTTCGTGTCAAGAAAATAGAAAAAGTAGAATACAGCTCGAAGCACATAAACGATTATATGATTGTTTACTTTCCGTGGTCTAAGTTTCACTGGTTGTAATGTATGTACTAGAGTTGCAAAGTTTTCCCAATGGGCTGCTACCGGCACCGCCCCGCCCCACAAACATTTTCTGGGATACCGGCATGCTACCACGCCCCAAGCAAAAAAAACCGCCAAATTACCGGCATACTAAAAAACCTGCATTCTTGATTCTGGCTTACCCCTACATGAGATGCCACATTTTGGCAATTTCAGTAACCGCCCCACCCAACAGCCACCCATTGTCCAACTTATTACAATTCAATAGCCTCTTTGTGTCCAAAGCTTGAATCATATGCTGATAATTTTTTGTGCAAAATCAAAAATACCGGCATGCTACCGGCAAGACATGCCAGATACCACGAAAAAACCTGCGGTAGTGAAAAATTACCGGCATGCCGGTAGTGCGGTAGGGAAATTTTGCAACTCTAGTATGTACCTATGTATGTGATGCGTGCTTGTTGGAAGATATGTGTTGGTATGTATAACGAGCTATGTGACTGAGAAAAATAAATAAAAAACCTTTAAAAAAAAAACACTGACGCATTAAGACAAATATGGCGCCCTGCGGCAAATGTGGTGCATTCATATCTGCCGTTAAGGCAGCCATACCTCAATCACAGCGCATCCTAATCGACCCATGTTCGATAAAGTTACGCACACTCTGCGCTTTGCGGCAAAAATGGCGCTTTGAGACAAACGTGGCGCACTGCAACAAACATGGCGCATTCGTTCATGTCGCTTAACAATTCATCCACTCACCAAATTCTAGCCCAATCGGACTTAAACTGAAAAAAGTTATGTACATTTGAATATTTCACTATAAAATATCTCCGCAACGGAGGTGCCCAGATTTGCACGTGTGCCACGTGACCACCAGTGGTGCAAGCAGGACTTGTCCCCTCACTGATTGCACCATTTCAGTGTTCCTGGCTTGTGCTGTTTTGGTGCTCTAAGGCAACAAATCGGCAAACACACGATAATCTGGGAGGTACGCGACTCAAACACGTGGCCACGTGGCACGTGCCGGACCTTTGATAGCTTCACCGTTCACGCCACGTGATGACCCATCGACGTGGCCATCAGCATATAAAAGATGACCCCGGCCGGTGTCACCGTCCCTGAACAGTGGACGGCTAAACTCGAAAAACGGGAAAATTTAGGGAAATTTCACCTTTCGAATATATAATTTCCCCAGAATTTTGAATTTTTCATTTTACAAAAAATCCGAGATAGCAGTTTTTTAGCCCCCTTCATTCTGTGCCTACACCCGTTTTCAGATCGACCCTATCATAAAATCTGACGGCCTGATGGCGATTTCCCCCATTCCTTGCATTTCATATTGTTGGTGTATTTAGGCACAAAAATTGACCCCGTGCCACGGCACGTGCAATAGCACGTGCGCCACGTGACCACTAGTGCGACAAGCTGGACTCATCTGCTCACCGGCTGCGTTGATTTGGTGTCGCTAGGTGGAGTGGTTTCCACGCCATAGGATCCCCAGTTGGCCAATGTCGGATTTTCCCGGAGGTTACCCCATCAAACACGTTTGCACGTGGCACGTGCTTTTCAATCGCCCCATATCTGACCATACCACGTGGTAGCCGACACCCCGGGGCACAACATATTGGAAAATTTTCAAAATCTAACGTGGAAATTTTTGGCAAAATCGATTTGAAAATAATTTTTCGAAATTGCCATAGGCTCAACATGGGGTAAATGTTTGTGACGATTACCCGAAATTTTGTCAATTATATTTTAAATAATTACCACCGTCAGTTGGGGTGCCAGCCCGAGATCCGACCCTAAAAATATCAGCAAATATAATTGACGAAATTTTTCGCAAATCGAATTTCCAATTTTCCCCCATGTTAACCCTATGGGAAAATGCACGTGCCGATTACCCCAAAACGGGTTAATTATATTTCAAGCGACCGATGCCAGCCGGTAGCTCCCCGATACGGGACCAAACGCTGAAAATGGCAACAAATTCTACCGTGCCGTTTCGGCGGCGATCAAAATGTCCCAAATCGCGGCAGAAACGCTAAACACCCCCCTAGAGAGGTAGCTCAGGTTGGGATTTTCAATAGAAAATCACAATTCTAAAGAATAGTGATTGTCTAATTGAAAAGTCCCAACCTTCGGATAGGCCCGGGCAGCGCTTGTCGAACAGCACTGCAGATCCGAAGGTTGGGACTTTAATTGTGAAAAACCGCCCTCCCGCCCGCCGCCAAACGCAAACACCGCAAAACGCACGCCTAAAACGCCAACGCAAACTTCGCAAAAAAAAACAATCGCCCGCCCGCCGAAAACCGCAGAAAAAACGCACAAAATGCCGCAAAAAAAACGCGCGTCCGCCGCAAAACACAAACACCGCAAAAAACGCAAACACCGCCGCCGCAAAAAAACGCCCGCATCGCCCGCCGCCAACCGCGAAACGCCGCAAAAAACGGCCGCACGCCGCAAACCGCAAAACGCCGCAAAAACGGCCGCCCGCCGCAAACCGCTAAACGCCGCAAAAGACGACCGCCCGCCGCTAACCGCAAATAACGGCCGGCCGCCGGCAACCGCAAAACGCCGTAAAAAACGGCCGCCCGCCGCAAACCACAAAACGCCGCAAAAAACGGCCGCCCGCCGCAAACCGCAAAACGCCGCAAAAAACGGCCGCGCGCCGCAAACCGCCGCTAAAACGGCCGCCCGCCGCCAAACGCAAACAGCAAAAACACCCGCATCGCCCGCCCGCCCGCCGCCAAACACAAAAACCGCAAAAAACGCAAACACCGCCGCAAAAAACGCCCGCAACGCACGCACTGCCGCCGCCAACCGCAAAACGCCGCAAAAAACAGCCGCCCGCCGCCAAACGCAAACACCGCCAAAAACGCAAAAACGGCCGCCCGCCGTCAAACGCAAACCCCGAAAAAACGCAAACACCGCCGCAAAAAACGCCCGCCGTAAGCAAAACGCTAACACTGACGCATTAAGACAAATATGGCGCCCTGCGGCAAATGTGGTGCAATCATATCTGCCGTTTAAGCAGCCATGCCTTATTTATCCGAAGGTTGGGACTTTTCAATTAAGAACAATCACTATTCTTTAGAATTGTGATTTTCTATTGAAAATCCCAACCTGAGCTACCTCTCTAGGGGGACATTTGCGTTTCTGCCGGAAATTGGGACATTTTGAATCCCTCGAAAACGGCTCGTTAGATTTTCTTGCCATTTTCAGCGTTTGGTCCCGTATGGGGGAGCTACCGGCTGGTACCGGTCGCTTGAAATATAATTAACCCGTTTTGGGGTAATCGGCACGTGCATTTTCCCATAGGGTTAACATGGGGAAAAATTGAAAATGCGATTTGCGCAAAATCTGTTCAGTAATGTTTGTCCACATTTTTAGGGTCAGTTCTTGAGCTGGCACCTCACCTTCTGGGGGTAATTATTTAAAATATAAATGACAAAATTTCGGGTAATCGACGCTGACAGTTACCCCATGTTGAGCCTATGGCAATTTCGAAAAATTATTTTCAAATCGATTTTGCCAAAAATTTCCACGTTAGATTTTGAAAAAGTTCCAATATGTTGTGCACCGGGGTGTCGGCTACCACATGGTATGGGTCAGATATGGGGCGATTGAAAAGCACGTGCCACGTGCAAACGTGTTTGATGGGGTAACCTCCGGGAAAATCCGACATTTGCCAACTGGGGGTCCTATGGCGTGGAAACCACTCCACCTAGCGACACCAAATCAACGCAGCCGGTGAGCAGATGAGTCCAGCTTGTCGCACTAGTGGTCACGTGGCGCACGTGCTATTGCACGTGCCGTGGCACGGGGACAATTTTTGTGCTTAAATACACCAACAATGTGAAATGCAAGGAATGGGGGAAATCGCCGTTAGGCCGTCAGATTTTATGATAGGGTCGATCTGAAAACGGGTGTAGGCACAAAATGAAGGGGGCTAAAAAACTGCTATCTCGGATTTTCTTGTAAAATGAAAAATTCAAAATTCTGGGGAAATTATATATTCGAAAGGTGAAATTTCCCTAAATTTTCCCGTTTTTCGAGTTTAGCCGTCCACTGTTCAGTGACGGTGACACCGGCCGGGGTCATCTTTAACATGCTGACGGCTACGTCGATGGGTCATTACGTGTCGTAAGCGGTGAAGCTGTCACAGGTCCAGCACGTGCCACGTGGCAACGTGTTTGAGTCAAAAACCTCCCAGATTATCCTGTGTTTGCCGACTTGTGGCCTTATAGCACAAAAAACAGCACCAGTCAGGAAGCCTGAAATGAAACAATCGGTAAGGGGACAAGCCCTGCTTGCACCACCGGTGGTCACGTGGCACACGTGCAATTCTGGGCACCTCCGTTGCGGAGATATTTTATAGTGAAATATTGAAATGTACATAACTTTGTAAGTTTAAGTCCGATTGGGCTAGAATTTGGTGGGTGGATGAATTGTTAGGCGACATGAACAAATGCGCCATGTTTGTTGCAGTGCGCCACGTTTGTCTCAAAGCGCCATTTTTGCCGCAAAGCGCAGAATGTGCGTAACTTTGTCGAACATTGGACGATTAGGATGCGCTGTAATTAAGGGATGGCTGCTTAAACGGCAGATTTGATTGCACCACATTTGCCGCAGGGCGCCATATTTGTCTTAATGCGTCAGTGTTTGCGTTTTGCCTACGGCGGGCGTTTTTTGCGGCGGTGTTTGCGTTTTTTTCGGTTTTTGCGTTTGACGGCGGGCGGCCGTTTTTGCGTTTTTGGCGGTGTTTGCGTTTGGCGGCGGGCGGCCGTTTTTTGCGGCGTTTTGCGGTTGGCGGCAGGCGTGCGTGCGTTGCGGGCGTTTTTTGCGGCGGTGTTTGCGTTTTTTGCGGTTTTTGTGTTTGGCGGCCGGCGGGCGGGCGATGCGGGTGTTTTTGCTGTTTGCGTTTGGCGGCGGGCGGCCGTTTTAGCGGCGGTTTGCGGCGGGCGGCCGTTTTTTGCGGCGTTTTGCGGTTTGCGGCGGGCGGCCGTCTTTTGCGGCGTTTTGCGGTTTGCGGCGGGCGACCGTTTTTTGCGGCGTTTTTTGTGGTTTGCGGCTGGCGGGCGTTTTTGCGGCGTTTTGCGGTTCCCGGCGGCCGGGCGTTATTTGCGTTGTTGCGGTTTGCGGCGGACGGTCGTTTTTTTGCGGCGTTTCGCCGTTGGCGGCGGGCGATGCGGGCGTTTTTTTTGTGGCGGCGGTGTTTGCGTTTTTTGCGGTGTTTGCGTTTTGCGGCGTTTTTTGCGTTTTTTTTCTGCGGTTTTCGGCGGGCGGGCGATGTTTTTTTGCGAAGTTTGCGTTTGCGTTTTGGGCGTGCGTTTTGCGGTGTTTGCGTTTGGCGGCGGGCGGGCGGTTTTTCACAATTAAAGTCCCAACCTTCGGATCCGCAGAGCTGTTCGACAAGCGCTGCCCGGGCCTATCCGAAGGTTGGGACTTTTCAATTAAGAACAATCACTATTCTTTAGAATTGTGATTTTCTATTGAAAATCCCAACCTGAGCTACCTCTCTAGGGGGACATTTGCGTTTCTGTCGGAAATTGGGTCATTTTGATCGCCGCCGAAACGGCACGGTAGAATTTGTTGCCATTTTCAGCGTTTGGTCCCGTATCGGGGAGCTACCTTCTGGCAAAGTTGCAAAAAATATAATTGACACGTTTTGGGGTAATCTGCACGTGCATTTTCCCATAGGGTTAACATAGGGGAAAATTTAAAATGCGATTTGCGCAAAAACTCCACGTTAGAAATGAATTATATTTTTACGGTCGGTTCCCGGGCCGGGACCCCACCTCATGGTGGTAAGCATTTAAAATATAAATGACAAAATTTCGGGTAATCGTGACGGACAGTTACCCCATGCTAAGCCTATGGCGATTTCGAAAAATTATTTTCAAATCGATTTTGCAAAAAAATTCCACGTTAGATTTTGAAAATGTTCCAATATGTTGTGCCCCGCGGTGTCGGCTACCACATGGTATGGGTCAGATATGGGGCGATTGAAAAGCACGTGCCACGTGCAAACGTGTTTGATGGGGTAACCTCCGGGAAAATCCGACATTGGCCTACTCGGGATTCTATGGCGCGGAATCAACTTCAACTAGCGACACCAAATCAGTGCAGCCGGTGAGCAGATGAGTCCAGCTTGTCGCACTAGTGGTCACGTGGCGCACGTGCTATTGCACGTGCCGTGGCACGGGGTCAATTTTGGTGCTTAAATATACTAGCATCGTGAAATGCAATGAGTGGGGGAAATAGCCGTCAGGCCGTCAGTTTTTATGATAGGGTCAATCTGAAAACGGGTTTAGGCACAGAATGAAGGGGGCTAAAAAACTGCTATCTCGGATTTTTTGTAAAATGAAAAATTTAAAATTCTGGGGAAATTATATATTCGAAAGGTGAAATTTCCCTAAATTTTCCCGTGTTTCGAGTTTAGCCGTCCACTGTTCAGAGACGGTGACACCGGCCGGGGTCATCTTTTACATGCTGATGGCCACGTCGATGGGTCATCACGTGGCGTGAACGGTGAAGCTATCAGAGGTCCGGCACGTGCCACGTGGCCACGTGTTTGAGTCGCGTACCTCCCACATAATGGTGTTTTGGCCAACTGGAGGCCGTATAGCGTGGAAACAGAACCAGCCAAGAATACTAAATTGGGTCAGTCGGTGAGGGGACAGGTCCTGCTTTCATCACCAGTGGTCACGTGGCACACGTGTTCAGCTGGGCTCCTCCTTTGCGGAGATATTTTATCGTGAAATATTCAAATGTCCATAACTTTCTCAAATATGGTCCGATTGAGTTCAAATTTGGTGGGTGGCTGCACAGTTAAGCGACATGAACGAATGCGCCATGTTTGTTGCAGTGCGCCACGTTTGTCTCAAAGCGCCATTTTTGCCGCAAAGCGCAGAATGTGCGTAACTTTGTCGAACATTGGACGATTAGGATGCACTGTAATTAAGGCATGGCTGCTTAAACGGCAGATATGATTGCACCACATTTGCCGCAGGGCGCCATATTTGTCTTAACCCGCGCCCCAGTGGCGGTCTCGGCCAACTTCGCCCTAGTGAGGGGGGCATATGTTACCACCCACCTCTAACTCAAAAACTAAGAGGGCTAGAAAGACGCGGTAAAAAGCAGTCGATAGCTCTCAACGCGTACGTTTGAAAGTGTTTCGGTCATTTTTCACCTTAGAGCAATATTAGGGTCACCAGAGGTCATCAAAGGTCAAAATTTGCCAATTGTCATTATATTTTTCAGAACACATGCCGCTATCTCAGGAACTATGGTAGCTAGAAAAACGCATGATAGAATAATCGATAGCTTTTGAACTCTTCTTTTGAAAAGGTCATAATTAATATTGACCTAAGGTCAACGGTTTAGCCTCCAGAGGGCAAACACTCCAAAAATAGCTGTTTTTACGAAAAGTGTTTTTCGCCAATAACTTTCGACTACAAAAAGCCACGACATTTCTATTGCCAGAATCGTGTTCCCCTCACCGAGACGCGTCGAATGAACTATAATTTGACCTTGAAAGGTCAACTTGAAAATTTGACCTTAGGTCAAGGTCATGACCTGACCGAAAAAGGTCATGTTGCATATCAGTCGATGCGTCTCAACAAGACAAACACAATGAGACCATCCCCAGCGTTTTATCTCTTTCCAATCGCGAGTTATTGGCAAAAAACTGTTTGTAGCCTCAAATGACCTCGGATGACCTTTCTAGAGGTTATCAGCAAAAATGACACCTTGGTCATCACGAGTGGACTAAATCATTGTGATTCTGAAATATTTGGACTGTTCCTATGCGTACACACGGATCTAGAGGCATTTTCATTTTTCTCCATTGACTTGTAATGGAAAGGTCATGCCACTGACCTGACCTTAGGTCACGGATATAAAAAATCCGAGATATACAAATTGTAGGCACCCATAACAGCATGCAATCCACCAAGTTTCAAACCTTTCTGACAAACACTGCAGGCTGGACATGATTGCAAACTTTTTTTAAGGCTTGGTCAGTTAACTTGACCTGGTGACCTGACCTGGCATGACCTGGGGTCAAAAATTTCACACATTGTCCAAAATTGATGTACCAAAAGCTACCCCAAGCGGCGCGGCGCTACGCGCCGCGGTTTTTTATTCACATGCAAAAAACGTGACAGGGTGGTAACATATGCCCCCCCCCACTGGGGCGAAGGTTAATGCGTCAGTGTTAGCGTTTTGCTTACGGCGGGCGTTTTTTGCGGCGGTGTTTGCGTTTTTTCGGGGTTTGCGTTTGACGGCGGGCGGCCGTTTTTGCGTTTTTGGCGGTGTTTGCGTTTGGCGGCGGGCGGCTGTTTTTTGCGGCGTTTTGCGGTTGGTGGCGGCAGTGCGTGCGTTGCGGGCGTTTTTTGCGGCGGTGTTTGCGTTTTTTGCGGTTTTTGTGTTTGGCGGCGGGCGGGCGGGCGATGCGGGTGTTTTTGCTGTTTGCGTTTGGCGGCGGGCGGCCGTTTTAGCGGCGGTTTGCGGCGGGCGGCCGTTTTTTGCGGCGTTTTGCGGTTTGCGGCGGGCGGCCGTTTTTTGCGGCGTTTTGTGGTTTGCGGCGGGCGGCCGTTTTTTACGGCGTTTTGCGGTTGCCGGCGGCCGGCCGTTATTTGCGGTTAGCGGCGGGCGGTCGTCTTTTGCGGCGTTTAGCGGTTTGCGGCGGGCGGCCGTTTTTGCGGCGTTTTGCGGTTCGCGGCGTGCGGCCGTTTTTTGCGGCGTTTCGCGGTTGGCGGCGGGCGATGCGGGCGTTTTTTTGCGGCGGCGGTGTTTGCGTTTTTTGCGGTGTTTGTGTTTTGCGGCGGACGCGCGTTTTTTTGCGGCATTTTGTGCGTTTTTTCTGCGGTTTTCGGCGGGCGGGCGATTGTTTTTTTTTTGCGAAGTTTGCGTTGGCGTTTTAGGCGTGCGTTTTGCGGTGTTTGCGTTTGGCGGCGGGCGGGAGGGCGGTTTTTCACAATTAAAGTCCCAACCTTCGGATCTGCAGTGCTGTTCGACAAGCGCTGCCCGGGCCTACAGTGCATCCTAATCGTCCAATGTTCGACAAAGTTACGCACATTCTGCGCTTTGCGGCAAAAATGGCGCTTTGAGACAAACGTGGCGCACTGCAACAAACATGGCGCATTCGTTCATGTCGCTTAACTGTGCAGCCACCCACCAAATTTGAACTCAATCGGACCATATTTGAGAAAGTTATGGACATTTGAATATTTCACGATAAAATATCTCCGCAAAGGAGGAGCCCAGCTGAACACGTGTGCCACGTGACCACTGGTGATGAAAGCAGGACCTGTCCCCTCACCGACTGACCCAATTTAGTATTTTTGGCTGGTTCTGTTTCCACGCTATACGGCCTCCAGTTGGCCAAAACACCATTATGTGGGAGGTACGCGACTCAAACACGTGGCCACGTGGCACGTGCCGGACCTCTGATAGCTTCACCGTTCACGCCACGTGATGACCCATCGACGTGGCCATCAGCATGTAAAAGATGACCCCGGCCGGTGTCACCGTCTCTGAACAGTGGACGGCTAAACTCGAAACACGGGAAAATTTAGGGAAATTTCACCTTTCGAATATATAATTTCCCCAGAATTTTAAATTTTTCATTTTACAAAAAATCCGAGATAGCAGTTTTTTAGCCCCCCTCATTCTGTGCCTAAACCCGTTTTCAGATTGACCCTATCATAAAAACTGACGGCCTGACGGCTATTTCCCCCACTCATTGCATTTCACGATGCTAGTATATTTAAGCACCAAAATTGACCCCGTGCCACGGCACGTGCAATAGCACGTGCGCCACGTGACCACTAGTGCGACAAGCTGGACTCATCTGCTCACCGGCTGCACTGATTTGGTGTCGCTAGTTGAAGTTGATTCCGCGCCATAGAATCCCGAGTAGGCCAATGTCGGATTTTCCCGGAGGTTACCCCATCAAACACGTTTGCACGTGGCACGTGCTTTTCAATCGCCCCATATCTGACCCATACCATGTGGTAGCCGACACCGCGGGGCACAACATATTGGAACATTTTCAAAATCTAACGTGGAATTTTTTTGCAAAATCGATTTGAAAATAATTTTTCGAAATCGCCATAGGCTTAGCATGGGGTAACTGTCCGTCACGATTACCCGAAATTTTGTCATTTATATTTTAAATGCTTACCACCATGAGGTGGGGTCCCGGCCCGGGAACCGACCGTAAAAATATAATTCATTTCTAACGTGGAGTTTTTGCGCAAATCGCATTTTAAATTTTCCCCCATGTTAACCCTATGGGAAAATGCACGTGCAGATTACCCCAAAACGTGTCAATTATATTTTTTGCAACTTTGCCAGAAGGTAGCTCCCCGATACGGGACCAAACGCTGAAAATGGCAACAAATTCTACCGTGCCGTTTCGGCGGCGATCAAAATGACCCAATTTCCGACAGAAACGCAAATGTCCCCCTAGAGAGGTAGCTCAGGTTGGGATTTTCAATAGAAAATCACAATTCTAAAGAATAGTGATTGTTCTTAATTGAAAAGTCCCAACCTTCGGATAGGCCCGGGCAGCGCTTGTCGAACAGCACTGCGGATCCGAAGGTTGGGACTTTAATTGTGAAAAACCGCCCGCCCGCCGCCAAACGCAAAACCGCAAAACGCGCAAAACGCACGCCCAAAACGCCAACGCAAACTTCGCGAAAAAAACAATCGCACGCCCGCCGAAAAACGCAGAAAAAAACGCACAAAATGCCGCAAAAAACGCGCGTCCGCCGCAAAACACAAACACCGTAAAAAACGCAAACACCGCCGCCGCAAAAAAACGCCCGCATCGCCCCCCGCCAACCGCGACACGCCGCAAAAACGGCCGCACGCCGCGAACCGCAAAACGCCGCAAAACGGACGTCCGCCGCAAACCGGTAAACACCGCAAAAAACGACCGCCCGCCGCCCGCCGCTAACCGCAAATAACGGCCGGCCGCCGGCAACCGCAAAACGCCGCAAAAAACGGCCGCCCGCCGCAAACCACAAAACGCCGCCAAAAACGGCCGCCCGCCGCAAACCGCAAAACGCCGCAAAAAACGGCCGCCCGCCGCAAACCGCAAAACTCCGCAAAAAACGGCCGCCCGCCGCCAAACGCAAACAGCAAAAACACCCGCATCGCCCGCCCGCCCGCCGCCAAACACAAAAACCGCAAAAAACGCAAACACCGCCGCAAAAAAAAAACGCCCGCAACGCACGCACACCCGCCGCCAACCGCAAAACGCCGCAAAAAACGGCCGCCCGCCGCCAAACGCAAACACCGCCAAAAACGCAAAAACGGCCGCCCGCCGTCAAACGCAAACACCGAAAAAAACGCAAACGCCGCCGCAAAAAACGCCCGCCGTAGGCAAAACGCTAACACTGACGCATTAAGACAAATATAGCGCCCTGCGGCAAATGTGGTGTATTCATATCTGCCGTGTAAGCAGCCATCCCTTAATTACAGCGCATCCTAATCGTCCAATGTTCGACAAAGTTAAGCACATTCTGCGCTTTGCGGAAAAAATGGCGCTTTGAGACAAACGTGGCGCACTGCAACAAACATGGCGCATTCGTTCATGTCGCTTAACAATTCATCCACCCACCAAATTCTAGCCCAATCGGACTTAAACTGACAAAGTTATGTACATTTGAATATTTCACTATAAAATATCTCCGCAACGGAGGTGCCCAGATTTGCACGTGTGCCACGTGACCACCGGTGGTGCAAGCAGGACTTATCCCCTCACTGATTGCACCATTTCAGTGTTCCTGGCTTGTGCTGTTTTTGTGTTATAAGGCCACAAATCTGCAAAAACACGATAATCTGGGAGGTACGCGACTCAAACACGTGGCCACGTGGCACGTGCCTGACCTGTGACAGCTTCACCGTTCACGCCACGTAATGACCCATCGACGTAGCCATCAGCATGTAAAAGATGATCCCGGCCGGTGTCACCGTCCCTGAACAGTGGACGGCTAAACTCGAAAAACGGGAAAATTTAGGGAAATTTCACCTTTCGAATATATAATTTCCCCAGAATTTTAAATTTTTCATTTTACAAAAAAAAACGAGATAGCAGTTTTTTAGCCCGCTTCATTCTGTGCGTATAACCGTTTTCAGATCGACCCTACAATAAAAACTGACGGCCTGACGGCCATTTCCCCCATTCCTTGCATTTCACAATGCTAGTATATTTAAGCACCAAAATTGACCCCGTGCCACGGCACGTGCAATAGCACGTGCGCCACGTGACCACTGGTGCAACAAGCTGGACTCATCTGCTCACCGGCTGCACTGATTTGGTGTCGCTAGTTAAAGTCGTTTCCACGCCATAGGACCCCCAGTTGGCCAATGTCGGATTTTCCCGGAGGTTACCCCATCAAACACGTTTGCACGTGGCACGTGCTTTTCAATCGCCCCATATCTGACCCATACCATGTGGTAGCCGACACCCCGGGGCACAACATATTGGAACATTTTCAAAATCTAACGTGGAATTTTTTTGCAAAATGGATTTGAAAATAATTTTTCGAATTCGACATAGGCTCAACATGGGGTAACTGTTTGTGACGATTACCCGAAATTTTGTCAATTATATTTTAAATAATTACCACCGTCAGTTGGGGTGCCAGCCCGAGATCCGACCCTAAAAATGTCATCAAATATAATTGACGAAATTTTTCGCAAATCGAATTTCCAATTTTCCCCCATGTTAACCCTATGGGAAAATGCACGTGCCGATTACCCCAAAACGTGTCAATTATATTTCTTGTAACTTTGCCAGCAGGTAGCTCCCCCACACGGGACCAAACGCTGAAAATGGCAAGAAATATAATGGAGCCGTTTTTGCGGGAATCAAAATGACCCAAATCGCGGCAGAAACGCTAAACACCCCCCTAGAGAGGTAGCTCAGGTTGGGATTTTCAATAGAAAATCACAATTCTAAAGAATAGTGATTGTCTTAATTGAAAAGTCCCAACCTTCGGATAGGCCCGGGCAGCGCTTGTCGAACAGCACTGCGGATCCGAAGGTTGGGACTTTAATTGTGAAAAACCGCCCACCCGCCGCAAAACGCAAACGCCGGAAAACGCGCAAAACGCCAACGCAAACTTCGCAAAAAAGAAACAACCGCCCGCCCGCCGAAAACCGCAGAAAAAAAACGCAAAAAAAACGCCCGTCCGCCGCAAAACGCAAACGCCGCAAAAAACGCAAACACCGCCGCCGCAAAAAAACGCCCGCATCGCCCGCCGCCAACCGCGAAACGCTGCAAAAAAAACGGCCGCACGCCGCGAACCGCAAAACGCCACAAAAACGGCCGACCGCCGCAAACCGCTAAACGCCGCAAAAAACGACCGCCCGCCGCCCGCCGCTAACCGCAAATAACGGTCGGCCGCCGGCAACCGCAAAACGCCGTAAAAAACGGCCGCCCGCCGCAAACAACAAAACGCCGCAAAAAACGGCCGCCCGCCGCAAACCGCAAAACGCCACAAGAAACGGCCGCCCGCCGCAAACCGCCCCTAAAACGGCCGCCCGCCGCCAAACGCAAACAGCAAAAACACCCACATCGCCCGCTCGTCCGCCGCCAAACACAAAAACCGCAAAAAACGCAAACACCGCCGCAAAAAACGCCCGCAACGCACGCACGCCCGCCGCCAACCGCAAAACGCCGCAAAAAACGGCCGCCCGCCGCCAAACGCAAACACCGCCAAAAACGCAAAAACGGCCGCCCGCCGTCAAACGCAAACACCGAAAAAAGCGCAAACACCGCCGCAAAAAAACGCCCGCCGTAGGCAAAACGCAAACACTGACGCATTAAGACAAATATGGCGCCCTGCGGCAAATGTGGTGCATACATATCTGCCGTTTAAGCAGCCATCCCTTAATTACAGCGCATCCTAATCGTCCAATGTTCGACAAAGTTACGCACATTCTGCGCTTTGTGGCAAAAATGGCGCTTTGAGACAAACGTGGCGCACTGCAACAAACATGGCGCATTCGCTTATGTCGCTTAACAATTCATCCACCCATCAAATTCTAGCACAATCGGACTTAAACTGAAAAAGTTATGTACATTTAAATATTTCACTATAAAATATCTCCGCAACGGAGGTGCCCAGATTTGCACGTGTGCCACGTGACCACCGGTGGTGCAAGCAGGACTTGTCCCCTCACCGATTGTGCCATTTCAGGCTTCTTGGCTGGTGCTGTTTTCGTGCTATAAGGCCACAAATCGGCAAACACACGATAATCTGGGAGGTACGCGACTCAAACACGTGGCCACGTGGTAGTGATTGTCTTAATTGAAAAGTCCCAACCTTCGGATACGAAAAAAAAAAAACAATCGAAAGCAAAAGATCGTAAAGCATTTGATCAAAAGTTTTGGAAGCTTCGGTTCCGATTTCGACTCTGTGCAAAATGTCACGGCGGCTCCGGCTTCGGTTCCTGCCACACTCCACTAAGTTAAAAATATTATGTAACCATTGGGCTGCTCGTATAACGTGCTGTTATCTCAGAAAATATAATATGTACCTATAGGAAGCCGCGCAAGAACGCAACCGGCAGCTTTTGAACTGTTCTTTTGATAATGTTCATTAGAATTCACCTCTGGTCAATGGCTTAGGCTCCCGATGTCCAGAGGAAGGTCAAGTAATGGAAATATGACCGTTATTGACAAAAAAGGTTTTTTTCATAAACTACTTTTGAACTACGAAAATTGTGGGACCGACTAAAGACTAGAGACGAGCATCCATTACTGAACTGGCCTCTAAGGGCCCTTACCAGCCCACCAGGGACAGGCTCTATTCCCTAGGGGCCCCACACCCGCCTGTAATGGTCCCACGCCAATTTCTCCGAGAGCCTTCATAACGGCGACTGTGAGGGCTCTCACCGGCGCCTCTGAGGGCCCACACCGGTCTCGAATGTCCCTAACACGAGCCCGAGGGGATCTGTGGCTCCAGTTGGCCGTCAGCGTCCACACTGACCATATTTCGACTCAGAAGGGTTCCTCAGGGCTCTTAGGAGCGCCTCATGGGCCCCTTTGTGTGCTGGTCCACGAGCTACAGCGCATTAAACCGCGAGTTGCTGGGGGGGGCGTTAAACGCCCCCTTTTTTCGCCGGGCCATAGCATAAAAACGGCGCGCCGCAGGCGCGCCAAATTTTGGTTACCTGTAGGGAATTGATTGAAGTTTATTGTGACAAAGTTTCAAAAAAAAAACGGTCAGAAAATTTTTGAGATATCGAGGTTTTAGTGACGTCATGATTTCTGAGTTTTCGACCAAAAACGGCATATGTTCAAAAAATCATATAAAATCACAGAATAGACATACAGACCAGGGTTACCGCTGCTACGGAAATTTCCCTTTTCTATGGAAATCAGCGAAGATCTAGGGATATATGGATTTCACACGAAATCTAGGGAAATGCCACCAAGCCGAAAAATAAATGTTTTTTCAACAATCGAAATCATTGTTGTCATAAATTATTCTTCCGCATGTCATACCAAATAAATATGAGAACATTTCTCGAAAATTCAGGTTTGATACCCTCGTTTTAAAGATATAAAGGGAATTACATAGTCATACCTACCTATGTATGCATGTATATATAATTCTTGCTATTATTCCGAAACAAACTGCTTCTGCGTTGTTCCATTTCGAGTGCGGCTAATTTTTCACATCAAAGTTTTTGTTTTGGCGCGACTTTTACAATGTCTATTTCTAGCGCATATCACTTCCTTACGGTCAAACTGACGGTGCAAAATAATGCATCGACTCGTCTCTTACGCCAGCACCACCGCTACCCATATACGATGTTGGTAGTTTCCCGCGTCCCACAACACACCACAATTTGCGATATACCACGCAATTATATCATACCACACACAGTAATTTGTTATATGCCATCAATTTCATTAGAATCTCTTACGTTAACCCGCGACCGCCTGGGGGGGTCGGATCCGACCCCCCCCCCTCCGTTTTTCTTGAATAACTCATGAACCACTTTCGCTATCTACTTGAAACTTGGCATACCTTTGTCCCCATCAATTTGACGTCTCCTGTGCAATTTTTAAGAAAAAATTTCCTAATTTTTTTTTTAGATATATCGATTTTAGTGATGTAACTACATGGCGTTTTTAGTCAAAAAGTGGTAAATGTTTAAAAAATCGCCGAAAATCAGGGTTTGAAGGAAATTGCAAATTAAGGACATGAAAAGACGCAGCTCAACGAGTTCTTTAAAATGGCTATCTCGGATGTTCCATAAAATGCGTTTTTCACCCCTAAAAATTCAAAAAACTATATTTTTTGGAAAACAGCTAATAGAATCCAAAATTTTGGGAATTTCCAAAAAACCGGAATATATATTGTAGAGCTCTATTAGAACATTAGATGCCCCAAACTTTAACTTTCTATCTTAATTTTGGACCCCCAAATTGTAAAAAAAAGCTCCAACATGCATAGGGCATGGTGACGTCATAAGCATTTTCGTGAATTAGAGGCACTTCTGAACATCGCATGTGAAAACAAATGGCACCACTAGATTCCTGGGACAAAGCTCGTCTAGAAAAGTGCATTTTTATGTCAAAAATAAAAAGTTGAAAAATTGACTTTTTTTCTTAGCCCTCGTTTAGTTATATATAGTATAAACGATTTTTTATGCTTTCAATGCACACTTATCACCAGCACAGTGACTTGGGGTCACATATAACCATTACCATCGGATTCGGCGTGAAAAATAAGCCATAAACCATGTGTCGCACGCCCATGTAGCAGAAAGTGAAAACCGTGACCTTTCGTGACCTGACCTGACCTTGACCTGTACTTAGCCCGCGCCCTGCTGGGGGGGGGGTGTTTGAACACCCCCCCTTGTGGTTTTTCGCGAATATCTCAAAAACGGCGGCGCGGAGCGCCGCCGTTTTTGGTACACCTTATCATGCATCAATTCTACACATGTTGTGAAAATTTCAGACCAAGGTCATTCAAGGTCAGGTCACCAGGTCACTTGAAGTGACCTCACCTCATAAAAATTTTCAATGTCTGTCATAGCTACACCCAGTGACCGATCGCTTTGAAACTTTCAGCGATTGCTAAGAGCAATAGCATGTACAAAATGTATATCTCAGAATTTTGATATCGATGACCTAAGGTCAGGTCAATTTTGAGACCTCCCCATTATAAGTCAATGGGAGAAAATTGAAATGCGCCTCTTTTGGATGAAAGACATTATAAACACTCCCAAACACCGAATTACAAGTGGTTTATACACACTGAACATGAAAATGGTGTCCGTGACTCTTGTTTATGCCCTGAGGTCATCTTAGGTCACGAATGGTATCTAACAGTTTTTCGCCAATAACTTTTGATAGAGGCATGCTAGAGCGATGAAAACGCCTTAGATGTGTTCAGCTCGACGATACGGATCGACTGATATGCAACATGACCCTTTCCGGTCAGGTCATGACCTTGACCTGAGGTCAAATTTTCAAGTTGACCTTTCAAGGTCAAGTTATAGTTCATTCGATGCGTCTTGATGAGAGGAACACGATGCCGGTAAAAGTAAGGTCGTACAAGGTTTGGGTCAAAAGTTATTGCAGAAAAACTGTTTTCAAAAAAATCGGCTATTTTTGCAGTTTTTGCCCCCTGCAGGCAAAATCGTTGACGTTAGGTCAAATCTGAGAGAATTACTCAGAAAGGGCGTTAATAGGGCTATCGGATGCGCTTTTCCGCGGAGCTGTAGCTCTATAGGTTCCCGAATTATGCGTTGGCTTCTTGGAAATTTTCGACATTCGACCTGGAAATCGGCGAAATTTTGCCTTCAATGACCTCTGGTGACCTGACCTTTGACCTGACCAAAAAATTGACCGAAGTGATTTCGTCATTATTTTTGACGCTCTTTCGAACGCCGCCTTCCGCGTATCGCTACGTGGCCCAGGAGCCGAGTTACAAGGGGGGGGGGTGTTCAAACACCCCCCCCCCCAGCAGGGCGTGGAAATCCAGGACCCCCAGCAGGGCGCGGGTTAGTATGACCCCTATACGCACATGGTACCTTCACTAGGCCTTTGAGGTCATTTTTGGTGAGTTTCGAGCAGCAGCCATCGATTCCGCTGTCCGTAAGCCGATTCATGCAAAACCCCTGAATTTGACCTTTGACCTGACCTTGACCCGAAAGTTGACCTCAATCTTAAAATCTTAAGAGTGCTTTGGGAAGGTCTCGTAGAGACCTTTCGAACGCCGCCTCGCGGGGCTTGATACGACCATTGGTTCTCGAGATAACAGGGGGGGTCGGATCCGACCCCCCCCCCTCCCCCCAGGCTGTCGTGGGTACGGAAATAGCCCAGGCGGTGCCGGGTTAACGTTACAGAATGCAGTTAATTGCTGTTTTAGGACGCAGCGACTATAACACGAATGGTTAAAATGAGGAAAGTACGTCAAATTCCATGAAAATAACCGGATCTAGGGAAATGATTTTTAAAATAGGGAAATTTTCGTGAGATTCTGGGGAAACCAGCGAGACGCCAGCGGTAACGCTGATACAGACATGCCGTAAACGCCATTAGACTGCCAGTACCATGAACCATTAAATGGCTATCTTCGATTATTGATTATCGTTCCGCATTTTCCAAAATCTTGAACTGAATCTTGGCAATTTCTCGTGACTACTTCACGATCATGATACATGAATCTTAAATTGAACTTTTTGAGCCAAACACGTGCACATATGATAAAATGAATGTCACCATCGTGTTCTACGCCCAAAATTATCCATAAAACATGTGTCACAGGCTGCGAATATCAGTTTTGATTTTTGGGGATATGTGCCTACCCGGTTGACCTGACCTTGACCCTGACCTATGCTTGACTGACCCCTACATGGAGCTGACACTCTTGTAGGCCTTATATGATGGATTGTGCACCGTTTTGACAGAGTTTATGACGAGAGGCGCCCATTGCGAAGTCCTGAAGTCAATGCTACTGAAAGCCCGATTTCAGGTGTTTGACCTGACCTTGACCCGACCTGTGACCTCAAAATTCAACTTTAAAGTACTCATTTGAAGCGTCTCGTCGCGTTCTTTCGTTTGCCGCCTCGTGGGTTTCGCTGCGCCTATTGGTTCTCGAGTTATCGGCTGGGGGCGTTTAACGCCCCCCCCCCCCAGCAAACGGTGGGTGGCGAAATACCCCAGCAACTGCCGGGTTAAAGAAGAAGTTATCGAACTAACAAAAAATCCAGAAAATTCGACTTTCGATGATCTCTGGTGACCTGACCTTTGACCTGACCCAAAAAATGACAAAACATAATTTTGTAATGTTTTTGACGAGCGTTCGAAAGCCGGCCTGCCGCTTGTCTGGTGACCCAGGAGCCGATTTAGAGGGTGGGTGTTTAAACACCCCCCCCCCCCTCAGCAGGGCGTGGAATTCCAGGGGCCGTATTCACGTCGACTTCGTAAGTCGATTTTCTTTCGTAAGTATAATTTGGTATTCACGTCGACACTTCTTAAGTTTTTATCGACGGAATTCACGTGAATAAAAAAATTTACTTAAGAAGTAGGTCAAAACTTAAGAAAATTCTTACGAAAATGATCGACGTGAATACGGCCCCAGGAGCCTAAGGGGATTGAAGCAGGTTTGACTTTGAATTTCAATCAGTCTTATCTGAATTAGTCTTTTGGTGGTCTGTGAACTGCGCGAGTGAACATGGGGTTTGTGGACATTTCTTCATTCTCGTCTGAATCTTTTTTTTTTCACAGCACACAGTTGCTGAATATTTAACAGTTAGGTGTCATTGAGCCATCTAAGCTCTAACACAAGATCAATGTACCTATGGTCGAGCTTAGCCCGCGCCGTGCTGAGGGGGGGAGGCATTTTACGTCCCCTCCTCAGGATTTTCGCGAATATCTCAAAAACGTGTTTGGTACACCTTTTGATACATCTTTTCTGCACCTAACACACTGAATCGGAAAATTGCACCCATGACCCATCTTTTTGCCTCTGAAGTCATCTCAGGTCATCAAAGGCCCCCAGCAGTTTTGTAACTATAACTTTTGATAGAGACGTACTAGGGCGGTCGAATCGCATCAGATGTGTTAAGCTCGACGATACGAATTGATTGATATGCAACATATAGCCCTTTCCGGTCAGGTCATGGCCTGGACCTGATGTCAAATTTTCAATGTGACCTTTCAAGGTCAAATAATAGTTTATTCAACGCGTCTCGAGAAGTGAAACACGATGCTGGCAAAATGACGTAACTCTCTCGAGTCAAAACGAATTACAGAAAAAAATCGTAAAAAAGTTTTTTCTTAGTTTTTGCCCTCTGAAGGCTAAACCGTTGAATTGATGTCCAATCTGAAGGCAATATTCAGAAAGGGCCTTAAAAGAGCTATCGAATGCGCTTTTCTGCGGCCCTGTAGCTCTATTGGTTCTCGAGTTAGCCGTCGGGTGTTTTAAAAATTGTTGATATGGGCAAAATTTGACCTTTGATGACCTCTGGTGACCTGACCCTTGACCTGACCTGAAAATGACCGAGGTTTTCCTTCTGCGAGTGCCGCTTACCGCGTGTCTCTACTTGGCCCAGGAACCTAGTTAGCACGCCCCCCCCCCCCCCAGCACTCTACGGAAAACTCAAACCACCAGCACGGCGCGGGTTAAGACTTACGTCGCGAACACAGAAATTCATAAGCTTTGTATGCGCTGGAGTTGGGGTGCACCATGTGAATAACATATCTTTACTGTGCCATCTTTATCTCGTACGATCATTTTCCTTGGTGATCTTTTGCTAATACGATCTTTTGTCCATACGAGCATTATACTGTACGATCTTTATCCCATACAATCTTTTGGCATACGATCTTTCTCGCTGACGATCTTTTGCGCATACGATCTTTTTTCCATACGATCATTATACCGTACGATCTTTATCCCATACGGTTTTTGGCATACGATCATTTGCCTTGACGATCTTTAGCGGATACGATCTTTTGTCCATACGAGCTTTATACCGTACGATCTTTATCCATTACGATCTTTTGCATACGATCAACTTCCTACGATCTTCTGCCATACGATCTTCTGCTTTACGATCTTTTGTCCGGTTACCGTCTCGCCAGTCTGCTCAGACTCGTCAGTACGCTGTCTATGTAATCTGTCAGTGTCAGTCGTCAACCCAGACTAATTAACTGAGAAAAATCCTGACTCCGCATGACACCCCCAGGGGGAGTTCACCAAAACGACACCCCAAAACTCCCAGGTGGTACTCCTCATTACACCCCCTCCAAAACTCTCCATTAAACCCCAAAACTTCCCTCGAGAAACTCTCTGTAACTCTCCCTACCGTTTTAGAAAACTCTTCATTACTCTCCTTTACCCTATCAAAACAAAAAACATACTCCCTGAAACTCCCTTCCATCACTCTCAATGACTCTCCTACTGCCTCATAATTACTCCCGATTACTCCATTCCATTATTCCCCAAAACTCCGTTTACAGCTTCATGGTAGGTATACCTCTTGTTACTCCCCATCAAACTCACCCAAACTTCGCATCACTCCACTCAAGCCCCTCCCCCCTCCCCCGAAAATAAATATTGGACGAATAGCGTAACCACCCAAAGCTCGTGTACCGAAGCACAGATAAAAAATATATTTCAAGAAATGTGTATTCATAGTCCGGGGCGGTGGGAGGCTTAAAAAATTAACAAACGCTTTCGACGTCCCGCGCCGCGGCACGCTCTCCGGGGATCTCACTCCATATGCTTCACGGTCGCGAGTTTTGATGATAAGAATCCAAAAGGCGGCCTACCACAGCAGGAATGCTTGGTCTGGTGGTGCCGCTACCCCACCACCTCCTGGGCCTCGACGAATACTGTGTCTTCTTCGTCCTGCTCTCCTTTCACGATGGTGGGATGGATATTTTGCTGGCATCCGTTGGCTTCAGACGTGTCTTGCGGGATGCCCTGCAGGCTCTCCAGCTCATCCCCTGCAAAATGTTAATAACCATGAAATTATAGGTACACTTAACATTGCGTGGGAGGAAATGGAGGAGAAAGAATAAAAGAGAAGGAGGGAAATAATGCAGGAGAAAGGGAGGGAAGGAGGAGAGGGATGAAGGAAGGAAGGAAGGAAAAAAGGAAGGAAGGAAGGGAGGGAGAGAGGGAGAAAGAAAGGGAGAGAGAGGGGAGGGAAAGAGGGAGTGAGGAAGGAAGCGAGGAAGGATGGAAGGAAGAAATGAGGGAGGAGACTGAGAGGTAGACAGATGAGACAAGATGGACGAGACGAGACATACGCGACCTGACGTGTTGGCACTGATACTGCATTTCGGCACATGATGTCAAAATAATGAAAGCAAGAGATTGCAAAGTTAGCATACTTCTTATGCACTACAATTTTGATAAAGTTAAGTTTCAGTGAAAGTCTAAAGGGCAAGTTAATAGTCTCCATCTTAGTTGCAGACACAGTAGGGCAATGCTATAAAACGTATACCTACTTGAACGCTCAAAAAGTTGAGCAGGTCGCTAAAAATAAGCCAAGGACGTTATACACTGCATAGGTACCCATGTTTACATTAACCCGCGCCCTGCTGGGGGTCCTGGATTTCCACGCCCTGCTGGGGGGGTGTTTGAACACCCCCCCTTGTAACTCGGCTCCTGGGCCACGTAGCGATACGGGGAAGGCGGCGTTCGAAAGAGCGTCAAAAATAATGACGAAAACACTTCGGTCAATTTTTTGGTCAGGTCAAAGGTCAGGTCACCAGAGGTCATTGAAGGCAAAATTTCGCCGATTTCCAGGTCGAATGTCGAAAATTTCCAAGAAGCCAACGCATAACTCGGGAACCAATAGAGCTACAGCGCCGCGGAAAAGCGCATTCGATAGCCCTATTAACGCCCTCTCTGAGTAATTCTCTCAGATTTGACCTAACGGCAACGGTTTTGCCTGCAGGGGGCAAAAACTGCAAAAATAGCCGATTTTTTCGAAAACAGTTTTTCTGCAATAACTTTTGACCCAAGCCTTGTACGAGCTTACTTTTACCGGCATCGTGTTCCTCTCGTCAAGACGCATCGAATGAACTATGACTTGACCTTGAAAGGTCAACTTGAAAATTTGACCTCAGGTCAAGGTCATGACCTGACCGGAAAGGGTCATGTTGCATATCAGTCGATCCGTACCGTCGAGCTGAACACATCTAAGGCGTTTTCATCGCTCTAGCATGCCTCTATCAAAAGTTATTTGCGAAAAACTGTTAGACACCATTCGTGACCTAAGATGACCTCAGGGCATCAACAAGGGTCAAGGACACCATTTTCAAGTTCAGTGTGTCTAAACCACTTGTAATTCGGTGTTTGGGAGTGTTTATAATGTCTTTCATCCAAAAGAGGCGCATTTCAATTTTCTCCCATTGACTTATAATGGGGAGGTCGCAAAATTGACCTGACCTTAGGTCATCGATATCAAAATTCTGAGATATAGATTTTGTACATGCTATTGCTCTTAGCAATCGCTGAAAGTTTCAAAGCGATCGGTCACTCGGTGTAGCTATGACAGACATTGAAAGTTTTTATGAGGTGAGGTCACTTCAAGTGACCTGGTGACCTGACCTTGAATGACCTTGGTCTGAAATTTTCGCAACATGTGTAGAATTGATGTATGATAAGGTGTACCAAAAACGGCGGCGCTCCGCGCCGCCGTTTTTGAGATATTCGCGAAAAACCACAAGGGGGGGGTGTTCAAACACCCCCCCCCCCAGCAGGGCGCGGGTTAAAGAACGAAATTCAATTATGGACACTTTCTAAAAACATACAACAATTTAGACAAATCTGTACATTAATCTCCTCGCACTGGCTCAGTACTGCATGGCAGGGTTCCCATAGTGCGCAATGCTCCTCCGCGGGTTCGGTGGGGTTTGTGGGCGTGTCACCTCACCCAAAGACGCTGTTTTCGTGAGAATATAGCCCCGAATCACTTTCGCACCGTCTTTGCTAGCGCGTAGGAGCATTGGAAAATCGGCGTTTAGCGCAGCTAGGAGCTTTTTCCAATCGTATACGAGCGAAAAATTTTGTGGTACCATGACTTCTCTGTTTGGCCCTCTAGGGGCAATGAACCAGCGCGCGGCCGCTGCGCAGCCAAGACGTCCGTCGCGGTCACGTGACTTAGGCTAGGGGACGCGCGCCCGCGATAACGTTGTGTCCCATTTCTGCCTGGTCTGTCTGGCGACACACGCGTTGCCGTCCGCCTCCCCGCCGCCGCCATGTCATGTTATTCGCTTGTCGCGTGTTATACCTCATCGGGCTGTCACCTCACCCAAAGACGCTGTTTTCGTGAGAATATAGCCCCGAATCACTTTCGCACCGTCTTTGCTAGCGCGTAGGAGCATTGGAAAAATTTATTTAAACATGCTGGTGTCGGTGGTTTTCATCATTCATGGGCAGTGGCAGTGGTAGGTAACTGATTTTTTATATATAGGGGCTAGAAAAATCAAGGTTTTTATGCCAAGATAGTTTAATTTTCTGGCTCTGCTTTGAAAGCCCTTCAAATCTGATATTTTTCATTGGTATGGATATTAAAATAATTGGGCTATAACAATAGGATCCATGACGTGTAAAGCTTGTGTAATCCTAACTTTCCAATTTATTCGAGGGAAATAATGTGTATGATATTTGCCAATACCTAGAATCTCAGAGCATGCTGTTTCCGATCTTTATCTCACTCAGAGGAACAAAACAAATCAATTACCCTTACAGAGACCATTCCAGCACATCAAGAACATGGGGTTACCATATGTTCTCATCACAGCATTATAACACTTGGCACTATAAAAGCATGATGAGAAATACAGCTAAGCTTACCTTTAAATCCAAAGTAAGTTCCAATTATCCGTCACTGTATAGGTTAGGTCCGTCTAAGTCAACACGCTCTTCACTAACACCTCGCCCGCCGCCCCGCACAACGTGCTGTGTACTACGCGCAAAAGATGGCGGCCACCGGCAGCCTCGCGACGTATGCTAAAACCCCTTCGTAACTCCCCTTTTACTCCTGTCGGAACGTTCGGGAAAGGTTTTTCGGGAGAAATGGAGAGTTGCGTCACAGAGTTATGGGGTGTCACACATGGAGTCATTTCGTCATCCATTAAGAACTCTTGAAAACTCTTTCGCAAAATGAGGAAGGCTCGAAGTTACCCTAGAACACACTCAATAACTCTGCTGAAAAGGGAGTTATCAATGGTTTTAAGGAGTTTTCAGGGGAGCATTTTCAAGAGTTTTGACCCATATGGAGTCAATTTTTTTCTCAGTGATATACTTTTGTTCAGAAATTTGCTGCTTGTGACAATGCAACTATCGCTAGTACACCTCAACTTTTAAATCACCCCGTGACGTTACACTAATATTCCATGCATATGCCACAAGCATGAACACTATCGAAGGGCATGCATTGAACCCCTCCCCCCTCTCACCACAATACGAGTAATATACACGACCCTATTAGTGGCAGGGGGGGTTGTTTTTATCCACCCCTCAGGTTTTTCGGGAATATCTCCGAAACCGCTGAAGCTACGATGCTGAAATTTTCTGACTTTTCCTAAAACTAAATTGGGCACATTCCCTGGAAATTTCAAGTTCATAACTTTACCAGGGGCGGCTCCAGAGCACTGGGAATTGGGGGTCCTATTCGTGAAGCGAGTCATTTGGGCGAAGATCACGATGCTGCACCAGTTTTACGAACAGTGAATGAAAGGTATCATGTGATAACATATACAGTTATTGTGCATCCTCTTTTGACCCGTTTTTGCTATAATAGGCGGATCCAGGCGTCCAAAAAGGGGGTTATGTTTTACCTCCCAACATAGGTGCCCTGACACCGCCTATGCATGACCAATACAATTGTAGTCGTTCTTTCATAAGAAAATTGTAACATAACAAGACCATTACCAGCCCTTTTTAGAAACAGTACCAACAAAAACCTTATTTACTATACTTTTTGTGTACCCCCAATCTCAATGATCTGTATCCGCCTATGATTTTTGAAAATGCATATTTTTAGGATCCATGTGAATTCCTGGTTCATTCTCTATCGATCGGCAAAAGTTGCGTTAAGATTGGTTCAGAAACCTGGCCGTGATAAACAGTCTAAAATGTATCTGCAATTTGCCCGTTTTTACCCCCTCTACCCCTCCTATTGACATTTTTTAATTTTTATTTTTTTAGAAATGTAGATCACGTTGAGCGAAATCGAATGCCGTTTGAATTTTGAAAATCGGCCAGTTAGATCTCGAGATATCAAGGGGGGGGTCGTAAACAGCCCCCCCCCCCCTGCCACTAATAGGGGTAGCCAGGAGCCTGCCACTAATGGGGTTAACGATGAAACTTGCTAGTTGAGGCTGATTGGTTCGTCCATTTGCCGTCTTCGCTGACCATTTGCATATACCGGCATTACATGTGTGATCTGCGGTATCTCACCTCTGACATTGAGGAAGCTGAGACCCTCCGGCAGCTGCCCCCTCAGAAGCGGGAGGTCGGCGGCGGAGACTGATAGGTACTGCAGCCCACGGCACCTGGTGAAGAACTCCAGGCTGCCGGCCGTGTGATCAGTACAATCTGGAAAACACACAGACACACGTACAGACAGGATCAGTCGGCAGAAATACATGTTGATACCTATATGACAAAACGAAAAAACACCTAATAACTCACATGGTTTTATGGACCCAGTAGACAATGGTAAAAGTAAAACAGTGCTATTATATGATATATGCAATCAGATAAGCAGATGCATTGAACTGCATTGAACAGTGGAACACAATTGTTATGAGTATGATCAACTAACTCTGAACGAATAGGTCATTGGTTGTACAGTACTCTTCCATTTAGGAGCTCAATTGGCCTCATTATTTCGCAAAGCACATTGGCTATGTATCGCACCTGTCTCCATGAGGTGCGACAACGGCACACCGTTACTCGGTGTCCGCCATTCGCTGAGCTCGTATATATCAGCAGCCTGTCCGTGCTGGCGCTGCTCACCGTATATCTCCAGTACTGTGACCGTCCGTCCCAGGTCAGCCAGGTGACTGATGGTGTCGGCAGCCACCCCCTGGAGCGACACTGACAGACAATCCAAGTACAGTCCCGGCCACCTCGGCTCCGTCACCTCCGGCCCTGTCGGACAGAGCTGTGTCAGCTGACTGCAGTCGGACAGAGCTGCCGCCAGCTCCCCGCTGCACCACTGACACCAGAGTGTCAGACACTGACGCGGCCAGTACTGATACAGCCGAGCGGCAGCACAACAATTCTTAGCAACAGCAGTTGCAGTCATATGTAGAATGTAAATATGAATATACAAAGTGTATGCGATAAGTATATGCGTGATACAGTAGTTTATGAAACTACTTTATATATGCAACTACCAGTGCAGTGGTTGCGCTGTAATCATTCCTCATTGGAACAACTGCCTACTAACTGTAACCATGCCTGCATTCCCTCCCGTGCTGGCCGCCTTCGATCGTGGCGCCACCTATACTCTGTATAACCGCCGCGCCAGGGCCGCGGCCAGTCAGTCTCTGAGTCTCGCCAGATTTTAGGACTAAAGTACGTATCGCTAAAGTACGTAGGACAAAAGTACGTATGCAAATGTTCGTACGCAAATATACGTAGGCGATAAAGTTCGTATGCCAAAAGTACGTACGCAAATGTTCGTACGCAAAAGTACGTATGCAAAAGTACGTAGTGCATAAAGTACGTATGTCAAAAGTTCGTACGCAAATGTTCGTACGCAAAAGTACGTGTGATAAAGTACGTAGTGCATAAAGTACGTATGCCAAAAGTACGTACGCAAATGTTCGTACGCAAAAGTACGTATGCAAAAGTACGTAGTGTAAAATGTACGTAGGGTAAAGTCGTATAAGAGTACGCACTTAGTGGATTTCTTGCTCTCATTTGTTTAATATTTGAAATAAAGAAATCGCAAATAGGGAATATTAAAGTTCATTGAATTAGCCATCACCCCATGGGGCAACGATCCTTCAGCGTAAATGGAAGTGGTCTAAAACTGACATTTTCTGAACCGCTGCAGTTGCGTACTCTTACCATATGGGGTGTGTAAGAGTACGCACGCCAGGCGGGTGGAGTACGCAAGCATATGAACACACACCTATGCAGCTTGTACTGTCCAAATGCTTAAAGGAAGGGTGCCACCTTCCGAAATTTTTGTTCTATGAATCTATTTTACTTATTTGAATTTTTAGACGTGGTTAGCGCGTCCACAATATACAAAAAACCGAAACATTGCATTTAATACATTGGCCAAAAAAAAAAGATCGTTGTTTATATCACCACTACAACTCAAGGTCGTTTGATGTGGCAGCTAGGACGGCTGGCATATCCTGTTGTCATGGCAACATATCATTCTGCCATTTGCATTGATGGCGCAACTGAGACAAAAAGATGAACAAATAAAAAGGAAGAAGATAACATGATTTGAACTAAGTTGTAGGTAACCAAGTAGGTAACTGTTGGCCATATTATAAGTCGAGTAAATAAGTCGAGTAAAGGTTTTTCCTTTACAATGCTTAAGAGATCTATGGAACCCTTCACCCTTCATGCAACTTACTAGAAAAACTTCCCAATTAAAATTTTAAAACTTAAGTGTATACCATAAAGAAAAAATATACCCTTTCAAAATGATAAAACATGCTTTAAAAGTATAACTTTTATACATACCTTTGCTGATTTCATGTTTTATAAAATACCCTTAACACGACGAGGAAATAGTGCTGAAGATTTTTGCCTGCCCGAATGCTGGCAGCAAAACTCGCAAATGATAACTTCACGTGCGGATTCAATGCTGACCGTCTCGAGCATAGGTAAGTGAAGCCGGTTTTTAGGTTCATGTGAGGCTAATCTTGTAAAAACTGCGTTGTGTCCAAAAGGTGGCACCCTTCCTTTAACTTTAAACTCAGAAGGCATTTAAGTTAATTCTAGTATCCAAAAAGAAAAACTTAAAATAAATATTTCAAGTCTATAAATCAAGAAATAATCATGTCGTGTATTTCTTAAAAAAAAAAAATGCACAATCAAAAGGGAGAATAACTCGTATTTGGAAGAATTTCGGTTACGCATCTGCATCACAGTGCTCCATTGATGATATACCTACAAAACAAACGTCATTGAGAGATATATTAATAATTTTATATTTCTGTATATTCGATTTAATGTATAATTCTGCGTACTCTTACCCTCCTGAACAGTGCGTCCTCTTACCGTACATGCAATTCGCGCACAAAACAACCCCGAAACGTTGTGCAAAACTTCGGAAACATAATATTGCACCGCACAGTATTTCCCCAGATAACCTCACAAGTTTCCCACAACAATCACGAAAATGTACCTTATCTCAACTGCCAAGTATCAAAATTATTGTACCATACCATAATAATATCATAACGCTCGAAAATAATATTCATCGCCTTAAACTCAACAGCGTCGCCGCTCAACGCCCACGTTCCGTTGGTGACAAGCACGCACTGGCGGCTTCATGTCACTTCATGAACTCGACAAGCCCGCGTTGCTAAGCAACCGAAACAGCTGATGCGTACTCTTATCGCCCGCGTACTCTGCCGTTCAAAGGCAAAAACGCATATGTCGGGTCAGGTCATGACCCGACATATGTGTTTTTGCCTTTGGACGGCAGTAGGTACTCTTACCCGCCCTTACCCTATGCCAAAAGTACGTACGCAAATGTTCGTACGCAAAAGTTCGTATGCAAAAGTACCTAGTGTATAAAGTACGTATGCCAAAAGTACGTACGCAAATGTTCGTATGCAAAAGTACGTGTATAAAGTACGTATGCCAAAAGTACGTACGCAAATGTTCGTATGCAAAAGTTCGTATGCAAAAGTACGTAGTGTAAAAAGTACGTATGCCAAAAGTACGTACGGTTCGTATGCCAAAGTACGTAGTGTATAAAGAACGTATGCTAGAAGTAGGGTATAGTAGTGTTAGTCGAGCCACTTTTTCTTTATTGCTGCTCTGTTGCCATACTAACAGGGAACTCATGATAAATTCATATACCAAATAATATAGCTTTGTCCATTTCGCCCATTTACTCATCGATAAATTTTGCTGTGCCTTGTAACAAATGCTCATTAAATAAAGAATAAGAAAGGTATTACACGTTGATCAACTTAACCCAAGGGTGGGGTACGTACTTAATACCCTACGTGCATTTGCTATACGTACTTTTGTCCGTGACGTACTTTTGTCCACACGTAGGGTAGACCGGGGCAAGTCGCCCCGCCGAGGTAAAACACCTCACCAAAGTTTCTCGGAACTGGCAGGGTTCTGGGGAAAGATCCTCTCTTTTGTTAAATGTGCACTATATGATCATTATATGGGCAGACTGGAAAGAAATTGTGATAATTCTCTTGGTAGATATAGCCAAAAATGTGTTTGTTGAGTGATTTTTATGTTTGGTTGTCTGATTATACATAATCGCGTTCTTTTGTGGTCCACATCAGGTTAACAACTTTTATGTATTTTGAACAACTGTTGTGTAACGCTTATGATGCTGGGTTGGTTCGTGTTAAATTATGTCTTGCTGGAGCGCAAGGCGTTGTCCGCTGACCGAACTACGTGATGGGGTAAAACGCCCCAGTAGGTCGCGGGGCAAAAAGCCCCGTTGGGCGTTTTACCTCATGTGTTGTTCGGACTACCCACTTCCTAATGTTCGGTAGCTGGCGAACAAGTTTCTATGCATTTATATGTATTTTTCTCAGCAACTGTATGGCAAAGGAAGTATATTGTTAACCCGCGACCTGGTGGGGGGGGGGGGCTATTTTTTGCCCCCCCCCTCCAGACTTTTCGATATATCTCCAGAACCGCTGCGCCGATCGTCACCAAACTTTCAGTACCCTCCCGGACATCAATTTTACACATTGTGACCAAAAATGTTTCCAAAAGCTATGATAGGTTGGCCGGAAATGACGTCAGAGTGACGTCATGTTCTGCCGTTTTCGACCCAAAAAAGGGTTTCGCGGGAAGAGCTGTCAGGCCTATAGCTTTGCAAATAGAGAAAAATGTTTAGGACATAAAAGCTGTAGAATTGACAGGGCTACAACACTGCTATCTCGGATTTTTGATTTTTTTTATTTTGACCCCCAAAAATCAAAAAATAGATTTTTGGGATATAACAGTCAAAAAATCCAAAAAGTTTTTGAATTTCGCAAACACCGGAATATATGTGATAGTCCTTACCACCTTCCATCCACATACCAAATTTTAGATTGATACCTCTTTTTTTGGCGAAGTTATAGCGAAAAAACTGTTCAAAATTGATGACGTCAAATTTTCAAGCTCAATTTTTAGCAATTCTAGACCTCGTAGTGCAAAACAAAGACCACCATTAGACTCCCCGTGACGAGCTGCATCGAATCAATACCCATTTTATGCAAAAATATCAACTTTGAAATTTGACCTTTTTTGACCTGACCTTGACCTGACCTCCACCAGAAAGTGACCTAAACCGTACCTGATGGTCTTATAACCAACACCATTGGGTTGGAAATGAAAAACTGGCCATAAAACATGCATCGCACAACCTTAGTAAAGTTGGGTTCATGTGGTGACCCTTGGTGACCTTTGGTGACCTGACCTGTGACCTGACCTGGTATGACCAGTGACCTCTAATAGCAACATATGTACTAGACAACTGACGTCTTATCGCTGATTTTCGACAAAATGCGTTTTACTCGGTGTTATAGCGCTTTCCCTAGAAGCCCCGTGAACGGTGAAACATTTTATCTTTGACCTGACCTGTGACGTCATCGGTGACCCCGAGGTCAATAAAATTTGGTTTCCTTCGACAAATTTGACAGAGATATCGAACGCCGTTTGAATTTTGCGGATCCGTCCAGTAGTTTCGGAGATACGAGGGGGGGGCAAAAAATAGCCCCCCCCCCCCCCCCACCAGGTCGCGTTATAAACAGACCCCACCAGGGCGCGGGTTAACTGATTTGCATTGCAATAATTTATCATTTGGCCTTATGAGGCAGGTGAAAAACCTGGTAATACCTACAATAGTGTCATAGCTGAACACTTGATAGGATGGAAGGTGTTACCTTCAGTGCCGTGCCTCCAGCGGTCTAACGGACCTCTAATATAAGATTTAGCCAAATACCATGTTCAATCTTTAATCTAGTGTATGGGGCTTCTTGCCTCAGGCGTGGGGCGTTTTGCCCTGGGGTTGGGGCAAAATGCCCCATTTGCAGTTGCTTCACAAATCACTTCCTAGCTGGAAGTCCGATCATAAGTGAATGAATTTGAGGGGTGGAATTTAAAATCAAATGTCCAAAGAACACATTGAGCACAATTTTGGCCTTCCAGGTGATGTGAGACAAAAGAAGGTACCTATGTAGAAAAATAAATTATCTGGGGCGTCTTGCCCAAGGCTACCCTACCTTATACCCTACGTACACTCACCTACTAAGTGATGTTCGCCCCCCGACGGCCCAGCGTTTGACTGGAGTGGTAGACTGCGCCGCCTCACACCCAGGTTCAGCGGTACAGTATATCCCTCTGGCCTCACGCTCGGCACAGACGCGTTGGACTGGGTCAGGGACGCGCCGCGCTGCGCTGGCCACCTTACCACTCATTACGGAGCGAGCGAAGCGAGCGAAGTCTTACGTAGAATAACGGACATTTCTGAGTATGAGCGGCCGGCCGGCCGTGGTCACGCTTTTGCGATGCTTATATCTCAGCAACCACTTGACCGATTTACATGCGGTAATTTTTGTAGGGTAGTTTCATTCCATCTACCAAGTATTGGACTATTTCCGATGCATGTGGATGACCCCTTATGCACGTGGCACGTGCAAAATGTCAGTTTTGTAACAATTGCAATATCTCGGTAACTACTGGGCCGATTGCGCTGAAACTTGGCATGTAGGTAGGCACCCACTAGGCAATGCATTTGCATGTGCCACAGTTGGGGTGCTGCTGCACGTGCGCACGTGCAGGGGTCGTTTCCAGATCTCGAGAACGGCTGGACCGATTGCGCTCAAATTTGGTACGCGGTTAAGGACCGGTTAGCAGGGTGCCGTGCAAAAGTCAGTTGAGGCCCATTTTGCACGTCCGCACGTGTGCAGGGTGCCGCTTCCAGATCTCGAGAACGGCTGGGCCGATTGTGCTCAAATTTGGCACATCGCTAGAGACCGGTTAGTAGGGTGCTGTGCACAAGTCAGTTGGAGATACCCCTCGCGATTTCGCACGTGCAAGGCCCACCCTCTCGCTCGCTCCGTTAGTCGCCCCAAAAGGCGTTATGCTGGTTTTATTTTTATAGGTGGAATGCGTTGGCGGTTGAACCAGCACGGCTCGTCGGAAAGTCATTTCATCCACCAAAGAAACGAAATATACCGTTCGAAAGCTGACGGTGAGCTGATTCCAAAACAGTATTTTATATAGAAATCGTTCGATGGCCTTTTTAACCCACGAGCCGCTGGGGGGGGGGGCATAAAGTTGCCCCCCCCCCCTTTACGTTTTGTGGAATATCTCCGAAACCTGATGAGCTACGAACGTGAAACTTGGCATAGCTTCAAATGAATACCTAGACAATGTTTGGAGAAAGTTTGGTGGTTGTAGCACCAAAGATGACGTCACAGTGACGTCATAAAGTTTTGTCGTTTTCCGATATGGACCGTTTCTGATGACGCTGAGCATAAAACTCAACTGTAAATGAACTAGACAGCACCTGCTGTCATCCTAAAACATCTAAGCACACTTCCATCTAGTTCCTGACCAATAATCGGCTCTTTATATTCGGTCCCATACATCTGATGTATCGTGAGGAAACTGAGAGTCGCAAATCTATAATTTGACTTATGACGTCACTGTGACGTCATTTCAAATGGGATCGACACCAAATTTGGACACAACCTCGGCTAGGTATTCAGAAAGACGTGTGCAAAGTTTCGCTTCTCTATCTCTTCGCGTTGCGACGATATCGTCGCGGAAGTAAAGGGGGGGGGGGCAACTATATGCCCCCCCAGCGGCCGGCGGGTGGCGCGGAGGCCCAGCGTCCACCGGGTTAAGAAATTGCGTTTTTGTAAAATCGTAAAAATCTTTTATTTTATTAAACGAGCTGTCCAGGACAATCTTAAAATCATAGTCATGTCTTTTTTTCGATTACCAGTGAAAGCTGAATGCCAAAAGAACAATATGTAGCGAAAAAGTATTCTGAAATATTAAGATGTGTCTCTCACAGCCGGCAGCAAGGCGCAATCACACAATTCAGTGTCACGACGGATCAAAGTAAGCCACACAAAGGCGTCAAATGACCCTTATCGACGCGTAGACCCGGCGCTCTCAGCTGTCTGACGGGCCACAGAAGAGACGTTCGGCTGTCGCCCTACTAAACAGACGTCATTTTTGTTAGTTTAACAATTCAAGTCGGTACTTTTAAGCTGTTCAGGATACCTGAGAGGAAGATTCATTGCTCTGTCATTTTCACATCATGTATGAATTTGCATTTGTTTTTGTCTACTTTGCTCAACTCAGCTAGGCATTATGCCCATACAAGAAGAGTTGGCCGCGCTGAGCTGTCAGAGGCTGTATCGGCTTCAACTGGTCAGAAGTGGGGGTAGCGCCCGGCGGGGCGGGGTAACCTTCGACCGGTCGCAGGGCCAAACAGTTGTCACTGGTACAACCTCTGACAGTGAAACCCCGCTAACTTTCCCCGCGCGGGCATTGAGCGCAGCGGGACGGAGCAAAACCTCTATAAGAAAATGTAAGTTAAAGCATGTTGTAGGTCAATCTAGCAGAAGAATGAAATTTCTTCACCGGTATCCTGAAAAACTTTGATAGTGATATGGATCGTTTAACCCGCGCCCCGTAGGGCTACCGGCGGACCCTACCACCCGTAGGGGGGGGGGGGCGTTTCGGCCCCCCCCCCCTAAGATCTCGGAAAGTTACCGGCCGATTTTCAAAATTCAAACGGCGTTCGATAGCCCCACCCGGGAACTACCTTGTGACCAAATTTCATTGACCTAGGTCAAACCGATGACGTCACAGGTCAGGTCAAAGGTCAGATTTTCACCGTTCACAGGCAATTCAAGAAATGTGCTGTGAAAGCGAGTAAATTGGTAATTTATTGAAAACCATCGATGGTACATTGTTCGTAAAACACATACTTTGCTATCTGAGGTCACTGATACCAGGTCAGGTCACAGCGAGGTCAGGTCACCGGGGGTCACAATATGAATGTGTCGTGTGATACATGTTTTATGGTCCATTTTACATGACAAATGCGATTATGTGGGTTAGGCAGCCTTTGGGGCCAGCCTAGGTCACGTTTTTGTGAAGGTCAGGTCAAGGTCAGGTCAAATTAGGTCAAATTTCAAAGTTGATATTTTTGCATTAAATGGGTATCGATTCGATGCAGCTCATCACGGGGAGTCTAATGGTGGTCTTCGTTTTGCTCTACGAGTTCTAGAATTGCCAAAAATTGAGTTTGAAAATTTGACGTCATCATTTTTGAACAGTTTTTTCGCTATAACTTGGCCAAAAAACGAGGTATCGATCTGAAATTTGGTATGTAGATAGAAGACGGTAGGCACTATCACATATATTCCGGTTTTTTCGAAACTCAAAAAACTTTTTGGATTTTTTGGCGAATATATAAAAAAAAATGCTTTTTTGATTTTTGGGGGTGAAAACTCAAAAATTTCAAAAATTCGAGATAACAGTTTTGTAGCCCTGTCAATTCTACACCTTTTATGTCTTGATCATTTTTCTGTATCTTCAAAGCTGTAGTCCTGACAGGTCTTCTCGCGAAGGTCTTTTTTCGGTCGAAAATGACAGAACATGACGTCACTCTGACGTCATTTGTGGCCAACCTATCATAGCCTCTGGAAAAATTTTTGGTCACAATGTGTAAAATTGATGCCCGGAGGGGTCCTGAAAGTTTGGTGGCGATATCTCCAGCCGTTTAGGAGATATCGACCAAAAAGGACAGGGGGCCGTTTCGGCCCCCCCCCCCCTACGGGGCGCGGGTTAACAAACAAATACGACACTTGTTTAGTAGGACGAGACTCGAACGTATTCCGTGGCCGGTCAGGCGGACCTAGCGCACAGTGATGCAAATGGGGTTGACGAGTGGCTATAAATACCAAAAAGTCAAGTTTACCAAACCGAGTAAATCACTATATGGCTAACCAAATAAATGTCGCATCTTAATCACATAGTTTTCATATTTTTATCAAAACCGGCCTCGTGTATGATTGTCAGAAGTCGTGACATTTTCTATGTCGTAAAATGACTGTCAGATACTTGCAAGTTCAAACGCCGCTAGCGTGCGTTCATTTAATACTAACTGCAAAAATAATGCATTACAATGATTCCTAAAGCCTGCTGCTTCTCATGCGGGGTCACAAAAAGCCGCATCTGTTTTGGTTTGGTGGTCATCGAATCATTTGTCATCATGTTGCAATCGCAGTTTTTTACTAAAAAATATTTGCTTTCGTTTCACCTACAGCAGTCTACACAGTGTGTGCCCGTTAGTGCACCATACCATAGCATTCTCTAACCATTTCTTCTGAGTCACACCGTGCGTTAGGCGGCACGGGCGGACATCGATAGCAGCGCCTCTATCGGTCACTAGGGAAAGCTGGGCTGTAGGCGACGATATACCGGCTGAGTTGTCACACGTTAAATAGGTTTATAGACATCCGTCTTGTGAAAAAGTTGAACTTTTGCCTTCAATATTTCTACAGGCAATTTTAGAAGTGCCTTCACATATATTACAAACCGTTTAAATTATTTTTTCACTTCAAGCCATCCCTATTGTTCTTGATGATGCGGGAACTATTTCTAATTAGTGTTTCTAGCTTAGTAAAAGAACATATTGTGCAAACGATGAAAAAAGCATAAATGAAAGATTTTAAATGCAAGTTTCTGTAACAAATAATGGTAAATTATCTACACATCAAGGAAAAGGTGCATGCTAACTGATAATTTAAAGTTCTTGGGGCCAGTTGGTTTCTTCTTTTCTTACGTCGCCCCAATGGCCGCGAATACACTTGTGATAACGCCTATCGGAAATAATTAAGGCGCTAGCACAGGGCAGACCGACGCTATTGAAGTTTTTGCCCGTTGCGGTCGGGTGTCGCAGTCGGGGCGGATTGCTTTCACCGCGGATTGCAATTTCTACATACGTTTAACTTTGACCTGCTATAAGTAGGTCAAATATAGACCTTAACTCAAAAGTAGTATGCTCACTCGCGAGATCTTGTCAAGAGCAATCCGTTGGTTTTTGTCGCGAGGCGCTAGGACACTTCGTTTAGGAACAGCAGAGGGATGCACCGACGAAACCCCGCTGTGGCCGCCCGCCCGCGGCGCGGCCGCCCGGGCCGACCACCGCGCCGCGGAACCCGACCGCAACGGACGAAAACTTTAGTAGCGCCGGTCAGCCCTGTGCTAGCGCCTTCATTCTTTCACAATACGGCTCAGAAATGATTAGGGAATGCTATGGTATGGTGCACTAACGGGCTCACACTGTGTAAACTGCTGTAGGTGAAACGAAAGCAAATATTTTTAAATAAAAAACTGCGATTGCAATATGATGACAAATAGTTAAGTCAACGCCAAACCAAAAGAGATACGGCTTTTTGTGACCCTGCATTAAAAGCAGAAGACTTTGTGGACCATTGCCATATATATTTTTTGCCATTTGTATGAAATGAACGCACGCTAGCGGCGTTTGAAGTTGCGAGTATCTGACAGTCATTTAACGACATGGAAAATGTCACGACTTTTGACAATCATACACGAGGCCGGTTTTGACAAAAACATGAAAATCGTGTTTTTTTCAGACACTCCAAACATTTGCCTAACTGGCCATTTTACGATTTATTCGATAAGGTGAGCTTGAAATTTGGGCATTTTCGGTATTTATCGCCACTTGTGAGTCGTGAACCCCATTTGCATCAATGTGTAGCGGTGGGTCGGCGAGTCGATAAGGGTCATTTCACGCCGTCTGTGTGGATGACTTTGATCCATCGTGACGCTCAGTTGTGTGAATGCGCCCTGCTGCCGGCTGTGAGAAGTGCATATTAATATTTGAGGATATTGTATTGCTACATATTGTTTCTTTGGCATTCAGCTTTCACTGGAAAACGAAACAAACATGCATATGCTTTTAAGAATGTCCTGGACAGCTGGTTGAATTAATAAATTTTACGTTTTTACAAAAACACAATTTTTGGAAAAGGCCATCAAACGATTTCGATAAAAAAACACATTTATGGCATCGGCCCACCGTCAGCTTTCGAATGTCGTTTCTTTTGTGAATGATTTGACTTTCCGACGAACCGTGCCAGAGGGTTGCCATGCCGTTCATCTCATCCGGCTAGGCTACAAAACTGCCGGTGCTGCTTCAAAACGGCATCCTTCTGCCTTGCTCTCAGAATCTCTGAACATCTGAACCACTCTCATACTTATTCGAAATTTCCTTCCTAATTTTCCTTCTCTCTTTCTTATAGTATGCCTAATACGAGGCTCATTATAACTATGTTATAACTTATATGTTTATTGTAACTATGTTATGAAGAATATGGAATACCTTGACGGCTAGATTGGGCTGTGGTCCATGTCGGCACTTTGCAGCCCATTCATGGCAATATTTCACATTAATATTATCAGAATATTATCTCTATATTCTCAAAAACCCTCCGTGGTGGTCCGTAAGCGAACGCTACCTGTGGCCTTGACACAATGATCGAAATATCTGGCCGTTGACATTGGTCTAGAGAGAGAGTGAGAGAAACGGTCACGAACAGCTCCTTGGTTCTGTCAGATGCTGGGATTCGCTGACCACCGGCGCCACGCAACCACTGCACTCAGCTGTTTTCTCTGACGCGCCAGTGAACGACCTCGCGACCTTCGTTCTCCCCTGCCCGTAGCCAAGCTGTGGCTGAACAAATCCGTCAGCGCTTGAAAGAACTGCGCGGCAATGGAAAACAACCCCTATTCCGCTAAAAAAAAGAGTGAGAAAAGCAACAAACCCAAAGTCTGCTCTCACTTCTGTGTTGGCCCGTCTCTTGTGTCTTGATTATTTATCTAATTGCTTATAAAACGCATCAGTCATATATGATTGATGCGTTGATGCGATTGATGCAATTGATGATGTATACATCATCACGAGACCCACCACTGCCAGCAGCCACTCGCCAACAAACAAGTGCAGCTTTGTAGGATAACTATATAAACTTTTTAGGTAATATAGACTATAAAAACTTTATTTATATTGTCCGCGTATAAACTTCGGCCCTCGGGACCCTGCTGGTGGTTCAAGTCCCTAACTACAGGCACGTGGTTATGCCTCGGGGCTCCGTATCTCACTCACTACTGGATTTTGTGTGGGTTCCCTCACTTCGAATCGGTCACATGACTTACCTCGCCCGAGACTTGGTCAAGTGACCCAAGCGCAGACTGGGCGCTGCGGTGCCATGGGGTCGCGACCTATCGACACTGCAGCCGGCCGGGCCAGGTCAGCCCGCGGATCCGTGGCGCTGTGGTATGGCCGTCGGGCTGGTCTTTGAATGGTCGTGTGTTCGGATCGCGCGGGAGTCGTTGCTTTTCTACAGAAAGGAGATCTGTGCTATTGTAACTTGACAGCTGATTGGTTAATAGCTTCGTGTTTATCGTTGCGTGCCTTACCTGTTTAGTGTTTATGCGCTGCATTTATTACGGAGCGAGCGAAGCGAGCGTAGTCTTTCTTTAGATTAACGGAAATTTCTGAGTATGAGCGGCCGGCCGGCCGGCCGGCGCGGACGCTTTTGCGAGGCTTATATCTCAGCAACCACTTGACCGATTTACACGCGGTAATTTTTGTAGGGTAGCTTCATTCCTTCTACCAAGTATTGGACTATTCCCGATGCATGTGGGTTAACCCTTATGCACGTGCCACATGCAAAACGAAGAGGTGTCAGTTTTGTAATTGTTGCAATATCTCGGTAACTACCTGGCCGATTGCGCTGAAAGTTGGCATGTAGGTAGGCACCCACTAGGCACTGCATATCCATGTGCCAGAGTTGGGGTGCTGCTGCACGTGCGCACGTGCAGGGGCCAGATCTCGAGAACGGCTGGACCGATGGCGCTCAAATTTGGTACACAGTTAGGGACCAGTTAGTAGGGTGCCATGCACAAGTCAGTTGGAACCCATTTTGCACGTGCGCACGTGCAGGGTGCCGCTTTCAGATCTCGAGAACGGCTGGGCCGATTGTGCTCAAATTTGGCACATCGCTAGAGACCGGTTAGTAGGGTGCCGTGCACAAGTCAGTTGGAGGTACCCCCTCGAAATTTCGCACGTGCAAGGCTCACCCTCTCGCTCGCTCCGTTAGTCGCCCCAAAAGGCGTTATACTGGTTTTAATTATCAAGAATAGAAAATCATACCTATTGCAGCGACTTGCATACCTACTTAGATCCCAGATATTTACAACTGCATAGACATGCCATTTCCTAAATGTTACGTAAATGGTGTCAAAGGTGCCGCCAACATCTCTGCTCGTTGCACCAATGCAATAACAAGGACCATTTTCACTTAAAGGTAGTGTGCCACCTTTGAAAGATTTCCCATTTTATTTTTCCTAGGATAAGAAGCTTCTGTTTTTACCTAATATCGCAAAAAAAAAATCAAAACTGGGCCTGGAATAGTGCCTTTTTCGCCTAAAAGTTTTTCGGTTTTTAGATATGTATAACAACTGTAGTGGGCTCACCTGCAAACAGGCGTCGGGCAACAATCGCGAATGCGGCGCACTTGTGACAATAAGCAAAGGTCATTATAGTGTTACGACCATACGACGTACGGGAATGAGTTATCAGCTGTCTAATCGTAGACAACACAATGTCGAGCCTTAAACTGTAAGCCCGTATTGGTATTGTTTCTTTTATTTGGCTGTCGAACATTATTTATGGTTTGAAATATGATTTTATGTAAAATAATTGATATGAAAAAGCCGTCTTATAAGTTATGACCCCATTTCACCACACGCAAGTGGCAGAAATGACAATGATCAGCTGACGCATTTTTTTGGCCGAAGTCAGAGCGCGCGGCCCGACGCACCACGCGTATTAGGAAATTCCGACCTCGACGAGCATCAGAAGCCACCTAACAGGCGTGTTCGAAACCGCAGGAGATGATGATGAACGGGTTTCTCGAAACTTGATTGGATGAGCATATCGGTAATAGCGATTTCAGTGTGTGCATTTATTGTTCATAGTGGTGTGAAATGTGGTTGGGGTACGACCGACAACCCGTCGGGGCGAATTTCGCACTGGGGTACTCAAAATTTGAAGAATTTAAGACGTTTCCATGAGTTTTGAAGGTATGGATAAGTTCTAAAAATCCGGTTCTCCTTATCTGGGCCCAGAGGTGCAAAAACCTGCCAACTCGCCAACCAGAGTATGTGCCAGAGATAGCACTTTTATCCCATGAAACGTGACAGATTACGGTCAAGTAGACACCAATTAAAGTGTCAGTTTCTATATTCCATATAAATGCGAATAGTAAGATAGCTAGCTACTACGGGGCTCCACTTTTACTCATTTGTCATTTTGCTGTAAGTTTACTTTTTGCAGTAAATTAGCTGTGGATTATAATCGTAACGGCTGCGTCATAACTGTACGCATTTACGGGGGGGGGGGGGGGCTGCAAAAAGCCGGCGGATTCTGTCACGCGGCGGCTGTCTCCATTGTAAATCCCCATTGCCTGGCCGTGGAGTTGGCGAGAGGCCGGCGGATTGTCACGCCGGCTGTGACAGTTTGTGACAGTGTGTTTTGACAGAGGTCATAAAAGTCACCAACTCGTCCACACCCGTGGGTAACCAATTCAAGTCTCTCACTGACAAGCCAGGTAACCACTCAAGGCAAAGCCATTTTAGAAAAGAGGAACAAATCTTGCTAGAATATAGAGCAAACATTGATTTCCTTATCTCTGTAAAAAAGCGAGTGTTTTTTTCATATCTTCAAAAGAAAGGTGCACAGTCAACAAATTTAGTGAAAAGTGATGTCGTGTGCTACATGAGATAGCGCCGGTCTCAGGTAGCACGCTCGGCAACTTTCCTGCCACGAACATTTACACATCTAGGTAGCAAGCAAGTACAAGTACTTGGACTTAGATATGCGGAACCAAAATCTGTTCATCATGATCAGTTTGTGGTAAATTTGGAGTCTATATTTTTGCATTTATTAACGACTTTTCTTCCAAAAAAACATTAAAACAGGGATTTGTCATTCGTTTCGTTGCTCTTTTTGTGGCAATCTTCGAGCAAGTAACAGCGAAATAGAGCTGGGAAAATGCATTACTCCAACCTTCCGGCCACGGGGTAGCCACCCTGGTAGCCACCGAGAGCCAAGGGGGAGCGGCCAATGGGAACCGCCGACAGCGAGGTAGCCAGCGTCTGATTGGCGGACTGAGGCCAGTCTGGCGTCAGCTGTTTGGAAGGGTTTGAAACTACAGGCGGTGACCGTCTAATCCTGTAGCGTCTTCCCTGACTTTCTCTTTGGTGTTGCGTATATGTGCCGTGGAACATTTGAGAGTGAGACGTTGGATATGTGCAAATAAGTGCAAGGAGTGGAAGCCAAAGTTGAAGTATGACTATGCAACGAGCGAAAATAAAGCGCGGCCTTCCATATCTTGCGAAATCATGGAAGGTCTGCAGTTTTATGGCGTGAATTCGAAGAGACATCATCAATTGGTGCACAGAAAATCCTAATATTTTGACTGCTAGTGTCGGTTGCTGGATCTGGATCTGCATTTGCTTCAGGAGAGGCTCATGCTCATTGTTGTCCAGGAAACCAGGTGAGTGTTTAAGTAAATTCATTGAGAGGAGACATAATGTATCGAATACAATTAAGGTGCCTGCCACTTCAACTTAGACCTACCTATGTACCTAATTATACCAACCGAAGTTTCCATACCATGTTAAGAACTTAATTTTAGCAACATAATAATTATTTTTACAGTAGGTGATTATAGGATACCTATGCGTTTTTTCTACATTTCTACCGCAAGTTCTGCACAATTTTATTTAAACTAATTTATTTCCTACGCATGGTACCGCGCGGAGTAGCTTCTAGAATCCGTCGTCTCCCCTACCAGTAACCATGACAACCGGAGCCGCCGGAGGGAGGCCCAACGGTCAGGGGGACGCCGCCGGGCGCCGGCGGCTAAAGTCAACATTCCGGGCACTTCCGAGGCGACAGGGACGCGGGTGCGCGTGGGTCGGCGCACCGGCCCACCCGCCGTGCCAAGGGAGAGCGAATGGTGACCAGCTGACCGCTCCGGACGCTGGGGACCTCCCCGCCGCACACTGGTCGGAAACGCTCCAGCGAGAGGCCAGCGGCCTTTCCGCAAAAGTTTTTTGCTTGTTATTCCACAACTAGTGAAGCAAACTTCATAAAACTTTGCATACCTTCTCTGTCATATGTAAGCTGTCATTTGGATGTCAAGCACTAAATATATGACGTGAATCTGTTAAGTTATGACGTCATAATTGAGTATAATACAGGATCTAGCACCACTATAAGTCAACAAGGGAAATTGGGAGCTGCTATTCGGGCTCCGGGAATGGTTTCATGCACTCCTTGCAAGGTCCAGTGCTTGACTTTAGCATTGTTGACTTTGCGTGACGTCATTTATGACGTCACTAAGGTCATGTAAGTTTTTCGTCAATAACTCCTGGTCAGATGGAGCTAGAGAGTCGGGAAAGCCACCATTGGACTCAGGAAGACCTGCCGAATCGAATGATATGCAATATGACCTCCTTCAACCATTTTCGTGACCTGAGGGGCTCCGACCTGACCTTGACCCGAGGTTAACACCTTAAGTTGACTTCACCCGAACACCAAGTATAGCATTCAACGCGCCTGAGCTAGACAAACATGATTATGCCAAAATCGCGGCAGTGCGACCATTTTTGGCAAAGTAATTAACCTAAAACCGAGCCCGTGCCTTGTGGCACTTACCTGACCTAAAAGGTCACTGGCTGACCTAAGACCTTAAAATCGGGTAGTACCTAATTTTTACGTCTTATAACGGCACACAAGCTTGTTTTTTTCCGCGAGGCTCTAGCTTAATTAGAGGCGAAACGGCGAGGGAGTTGTACCAACCCTCCCCGGTCAATGTAGAAAACCAATCGGTCCGGCCAGGGTTTTAAATACCGGAATTGTGATCTAATGTAAAAAGACGGCCCAAGGTAACCCGACGTCAGTGACAGGTGTCCTATATTTGCAGCGTCTTATATTCACGAAGGTTTCAATTTCCACTTTCTTCAGCCGAGTGATGGTTGTCAATAGCAAGGCTCTCTAAATGCAAGCCGTAATCGCCACGCAATATGTGGAAGGCTCTTGATGTCAATACATACATAAATGCATACATAAAACGCGCTTTTCACAAAATTCATAAACTCAAGCGCATCTGTTTTTAATGACCAGTCAACTACTCATGGATGCGTGCAGGCCACACAGGTCAGCGTAAGCCGGGCGCTACTGTGACGCCGATTTCGGTTTTAAGCGCAATCACGTGACACACCGCAGTCACGTGACCTAGAGGTGCGCTTTCAATAGACAGAGTGCGCTCATATCGAACCGAGAGTTTTACGCAATTAAAGACAATAAACGTGCTCAGTTTAACCTGCTCTCTTCAATAAAGCGAGATAAATGTTTCATAATGCTTCGGTACCAACGATATTGCCAATCCATCAAACATTGTAGTCAGGAGACGATTTGGCATTCGACACTTTTTCGAATTAATTCGGCGTTAGAATTGCACATATTTTAACAAATTGCGCTTTACAACAACAGTCGACTGAGCCGTCCGAGCGCACCCATTCCATCTGCGCCGGCAGGCGACAGAAACCGCCAGTGGCGGAATCAGGGAGGAAGGGGGGGGGGGGGTAAGAAAGTGGGGAAGTCATTTTGTAGTTACTATCATGAAATACTCGGGAAACTTTGCCCTATTTTAGCTACTGTGGCTGTTGACGGCGTTCGAGTGTGAAACCAATGGCGTTAATGACGTAGAAGAACTTCAGTGAAAATGTCTTCCAATTACTCCAGTGACCTTGACTCCAGGGTGGTGTTTCACAGCAGATCGCTGCAGTGCGCTGCGCGCGTCGGCGCGTTGGGTTTCCATGGCAATATCAACAAACTTCACTCTGACGCTAAGCTATGACGACGTCATCGCAAAACGCTAGCGCGCCGCTCCGCCAGCACGCTAGCAGCATTCGCACCCAAACCTCTGTTCTCTTTGTACTTGGTTCCTTAGGACCTCTGTTCCAAACGCGATTCATCATAAGCTAACAGATCGCTCGCAACGTCATTCGAGTGACGTCAGGGGTATGCCTTAGCTCCCAGCGCGCGCAGCGTCGGGCGGTGAGACAGGGGCCAGGGCCCAGGACAATATTTATTAATCGGTTTATCGTCCAAGGCCGTATATTAGGGGGTTAACTCATCAGTAGTTCTGTTTACATTTGCTCAGCTGACGAAATGTCGTCAATGGTCGTCCGCCCCGCAAGGATCGGACGGCCGCACACAGTACGTAGGTGCGTAACGCGGGCACAGGCAACAATCTCATCGACCTTATCTTGATAGAAAACACAACAGTAAAACGCTCTAAGCAGGGGCGCAGCCAAGGGGGGCACACTGGGCTTTAGCCCCCCCCCCCCAAATCTAGTAGGCGCCCTCATCCAGGGCGCCGAAGGCGCCCTGGATGGCGCCTTGGATGGATGGATGGATGGATGGATGGCGATGGATCGTTTCGGGGTGCCGAAGGCGCCTTTCTAATGTCCAGCACTCTAGGCGCCCTCGACGGTTAGCCATTGCGGTACACCATGCGGCACTGGCGCCCAGGTTTACAATTTTATATCTCTTTGTGGGTGAAGATGCACCCACAATCCTGAACTGCCAGACATCCACCCCCAATCTCCTGACCATCTAGCACCCTGGCATCATCTTCAGCGCCCTTCTGTCTGTTCGGCGCCCTTCTGATCTGTCGGCGCCCTTCTCGCCATTCAGCGCGCTTATGGCCTGTCGGCGCCCTTTTCACATTCGGCGCCCTCTGGGCTGACCAGTCGGCGCCTTCATGGTCCTTACCACACAGCATCCTCCTGATCTTTCTGCGCCCTCCACACTTGCCGGCGCCCTCCTGACCTGTCAGCGCCCTCCTTATCGTATTATAGCGCCCTCCTCACCGTACAGCGCCCTTATGGGCCCATCGATAGCGCTTCGGCGATACCTATCGCCTAGAGGCTGCAATGGGGCCCTTAGCGTACGGTGTCAGACCCACCAGAGGCCGGTGTTAGACCCAAGGGTCAGCGAAGGGCCTCAAAGGGCAAAGGCCCAAGGTAGGGCCCCAGAGGCTGATGTGGGCCTTCAGAGGCAAGTGCGTGACGCCCAAAAGTAAGGCTTGAGCCCCCCAGAGATCATAATAAGGCCATCAGTGGCCGGTGTAGAGACCTCATAGGCCAGTTTGGGGCCCCTCAGAGGCTAGTGTGGGGCCTCAGGTGTCGGTATGAGGCACTTAAAGACCGTTATGGGTCCTCAGAAGCCGGCATCGATCCTTCAGAAGCCAGTACGGAGCCCTCAGAGGCACATAAGGGTCAGTTTGGGTCCCAAAGACAGAAATGGGAGTTGGGACCATCAGAGGCCGGTGTGAGACCTTTAGAGGCTGGTTTGGGTCCTTAGGGGCCAAATTAGGGCCCTCAGACCAGTACAGGACCTGCAAAGGGCAGTTTCAGACCATCAGAAACCGAATTGGGCACTCAGAGGCTAATGTGGGTCCTTACAGGCCAGCATGGGGCCCTCAGAGGTTAGCGTGGGGCCCTAAAAGACCAACATGGGCCGGCGTTGGGCCCCAGAGGCCATTAGAGGGCCCTCAAAGGCCAAGATGGGCCCTCAGAGGCCGATGCAGGCACTTAGAGGCCGGCATCAGGTCTTCAGAAGCCCGTGCGGGGCCCTCAGAGGCTAAGGTGGGTCCTTACAGGCCAGCACGGGCCCTCAGAGGTCAGTGTGGGGCCCTAAAAGACCGGCATGGGCCGGCGTTGGACCCCAGAGGCTAACAGAAGGCCCTCAAAGGCCAAGATGGGCCCTCAGAAGCCGATGCTGACCCTTAGAGGTCGGCATCGGGTCTTCAGAATCCAGTGCGGGGGGCCCTCAGAGGCTAATGTGGGCCCATACAGACCGTCATGGGCCCTCAAAGGTCAGAATGGGACCCTAAACGACTGGCATTGGCCGGCGTTGGAACCCAGAGGCCAGCAGAGGGCCCTCAAAGGCCAAGATGGGCCCTCAGAGGCCGATGCGGACCCTTAGAGGCCGGCATGGGGTCTTCAGAATCCAGTACGGGGCCCATAGAGGCTAATGTGTGTCCTTTCAGGCCAGCATGAGGCCCTCAGAGGTCAGTGTGGGGCCCTAAAAGACCGGCATGGGCCGGCGTTGGACTCCAGAGGCCAGCGGAGGGCCCTCAAAGGCCAAGATGGGCCCTCAGACGCCGATGTGGGCCGTAAGCGGCCGGCATTGGGTCTTCAGAATTCAGTGCAGGTGCCCTCAGAGGCTAATATGGGTCCTTACAGGCCAGCATGGGGCCCTTAGAGGTCAGTGTGGGGCCCTTAAAGGCCGGCATGGGCCGGCGTTGGACCCCAGAGACCAGCGGAGGGCCCTCAAAGGCCAAAATGGGCCCCCAGAGGCCGATGCGGGCTCTTAGACACCGACATCGGGTCTTCAGAATCCAGTGCGGGGCCCTCAGAGGCACTTAAAGGCTAGTCTTGGGACTAGAGAGACAGAAATGAGGCCACCAGAGGCCGGCGTGAGGCTATCAGACGCCGGTTGGGCCCCTGAGGCCAGTTTAGGGGCCCTTAACCCGCGCCCCGCTGGGGGGGGGCAGAATCTGCCCCCTCCCGTTTTTCGCCAATAACTTCTAAACGCGTTACGCCAGCGACGTCAAACTTTCAGTACCTTATCATACATCGATTTGACACGTTCCCTGACAATTTGAGCGAAATCCGTCGGAAATTTTTGAGAAATTGACGTTTTAGTGACGTCATGTTCGCCATTTTCGCCTCAAAAACGGCAAAATTTCAAACGCCGCTTACATCTTCATTTTTTAAGGAATCATGGCGTAACAAAAAAGGTTATACGTGATTCTACTTTGTCTATCAAATGGCTATCTCGTTTTTTTTTAATTTGAGTGTATCGAAAAAAACCGGAATATATGTCGGAGAAGTGGTCTATGTGCACCTACATACCAATTTTTAGAAGAATCGGTTCAAAAATGTGGGAGTTATTCAAAATTTTATGTCGTCACGACACACAAAAATTTTGAAAAATGATTTTTTTTTAAGTTCTAGACCTCGTACGGAAACCAAAATAGCACCATTCGATTCGTCGTGAAAAACTGCATCAGATGGACACCTTTTTAGGCCTTAACAACCAACTTCAAAATTTGACCTCACTTGACCTGACCTTGACCTGACCTCGACCTGAAATTCATCCACAGGTGGTCCATATCACTTATTGAGTGTGCCTATTGAATTCTATGAGTAAAATGACCCATAAAACATGTGTCGCACATGCCCTTTTCTATATTTTGTTTTTGGTGACCTGACCTGACCTGACCTGACCTTGACCTTGACCTTTGAATGACATTGTATGCAACGAATATTGTCTTGGTAGTCTAAGAACACATTTTGGGCAATCAGTCTCAGTCCATTCTTCGGCAACTACGGTGCAAGGCCGATACTGTAGAAACTTGCATTTTGTACCCTTGACCTGACCTCTGACCTACTTAAGCAAAAAAATTTGGGCTCTTAAGATCCGCCTTGTTAAGAGCTTTCGATTGCCGTTTTTCCCGTCTTTCTACGACCATCGGTTCGGAAGTTAGACAGGGGGGGGGGGCAGAATCTGCCCCCCCCCCAGCAGGGCGCGTATGGCTGAATAGCCCAGCGGGGCGCGGGTTTAAAGGCCAGTGGAGGGCCCTCAGAGGTCAATGTGGGTCCTCAGCGGTCAATGTGGACGCTTGACCGCCACTGAAGGGCTCTCAGAGGTCAGTGTAGGACCCTCAAAGACTGGTATTGGAGCTGTTAATAGCTGGCGTGGGTTTCTCGAGCCTCGTGACAATCGAATACGGGCCAGGGCCCCATACGGCCATGGGGGCCCATCGGTTGTTTGGGGGGGGGGGGGCAAATGATATGATGCTCCCCTGATTTGCCTTTGGGGGGCATGGCCCTGATGCCCCCCCCCCCCCTGCGACCGCCACTGGAGCCGTCCGCCTTGCATACACCTATGCATTCATATCTCGGCCAACACCGACCAGATGAGCGCCACACGGACACATTTGGCAGCACATAGACCAGTGCGAAGGAAATCCCCTCCGCTAATACTTTACACATAACAGGCCTAATGAAGAGGGGTCCCGCGCAAGCAACAGGTAAGTATGTGCATAGAGTAAATACAACAAAACTGATCTTTAACATCTAAACATGCTAAAGTATAGCATAAAAGGCATTAAATCCACAAAACCAGTGACTGAAGCCGCCTCTGTCAAGTAAATTGTGCCGTCAAGTGTAAGTGCAATGCGCCCAAATCAAACATGAAAGTGTCTGGAAAGGGCGCATATGCGCTCGGATCATACTGCAGAGTGTCGTTAAATGGCGCAGTGCGCTTTTATCTGACTCGGTAGTGTCGTTTTTAGGCTAAGTGTCTGATAATTGCGCCTGAAGTCGACTCGGGAAAATTATTCAAACAGGTATTTCGAGAAAAATACAAGTGTTAAACGCAAAAAAAAGCTGTCGGAATGCGTTTTGCAAACACACCTATCAATTAAAAGTGTTTGGGTCACCTTCAGGTCATTATTTAAAAAAAACTTGTGCACCGAATTCCAGCTCAACATCTAGGTAAGGTATACCACACCCACTCCGTCGTCGCGGCAAAATCCTTCATCTGAAAATTCAAGTACATATGGTTGTGAGTATGATGTACCAAATGTATGCATTATGCATCAGAAATGACGAGCGAGAAAATCTCTTTCAAATGAGCATCATTTTTTAAAGATTGGTTGCGAAATAAACGAATGAGAACAGAAAAACGGAAAGTGCTCGACCACTCAGGCTCCAACAGGACTGTTGAATACAGGCGCAATTTGCCCACGATTTGTCGCGAATGAGCGCAGTTTCACCGCATCGTTTTGCATCGCGTTTTTCTCATTTGTGGCGGAATCAAACAGTGTCCTGATACTATCACATATTCCGGGGGGCTAAATTTACCTCTTTTCATTGCAGCGAGCTTCCTAGAATGCATAAATTTGAAGATTTTGCGACATGAAAGAAATGTCGTATTTCAGCGCAGTTTGTGTGTGCAATTTGCGGCAACTGTCGCTTTTAAGCGCTGTCGTTTTATTTTGCGCAAAGTCGAATTCGAGCGCAAAAAAGTCGAATGAGAGTTGAATCGTATTCCCGGCGGCCGAGCCGAAACTGGGGCGGGGCGGGCGGTAGTTGGGTAGGAAGAGCGGCTCCTGCAAATTTTGCGCAAATATGCGCAGTTAGCTTTTATGTTGCCCTGGTGTAAATTTAAATTCTACTTCATCTCACAAAAAATCAGAGTGGAACTAGATGGGACTACCTGTTGTTTCCTTACCTAAACTTTGCAGTTATATTCCAGAATCACTGTAGGAGAGTCTTCATAAAAAAGCTATAGTACATCTTAGTTAGGAAAAAGTATACCAAACATTTTGCACTGACCAGTCGGCAACTTCATAACGAACATTTTGATGCATAATATGTGGGATTTCAATTTGGTGTCTATCAGCAATAAGACTCTGAATATCCGGCTCAAGAAACCTCTTGCTCCGCGTCAGTTTCCGAATTCTGGGATACCCCATCTTCGGGGGCTGATTACAGCTATTTTTGGTCACCCGGATTAGTTTTTCTGGCCAAGTATAATAATTTGATCAATTTCAAATCGATCTATATAAAAAATAATCCGAAACTCCGGAATCGCCCGTGGCCTCTCGTGAGGGCGTTTCCGACCAGTGTGCGCCGTGTAGAACGTCCACTATGACCGTCTGCCCACAGCAGGACTCTGAGCCGTCCAACACGGCTGTCAACGGAGCAGACGCGGACGGCCGGGTTTCTGGTCCGTCCCAAAATGATCATCTGCCATCTGCACATTATATGGTCGATGACTGCGAAATTGTAACAAATCAACGCTTTCCAGGAATCAAAACAGATTGACATTTTATGTCTGACTAACACACTGCTGACGGAAATCATACAAAAGGACTTTCTAGTTTCTAGCCCGCGCCGGGCCGGCCCGGTGCTCGGCGCCAACCGAGCCGGGCCAGGGGGGGGTAGGCCGTCTGAACACCCCTCGTCTAAACTCGGCTCCTGGGCCACGATACGACGTAGGCGAGGGGGCGGTCGAATGGATCCCCTCGGTGTTTCGCAAATAATTGGCGTAAACAGTGGCCGATTGCGACGAAACTTTCAGTGCCCTCAGGTTAATCAATTCTACATCTACTCTTAAGATTTCATTATCCTGACCCAAATGACCTTTGACCTGTGATCTATTTATCTAGACCATGTTTGACCGGCATTGCGATTCGGCGTATGTCGGCTCGCATTAGCCGCGCGCTTACAGTCCTTTCGTGGTTTCAACTTTCACGCGTACAAACATGTGATATGATGCTGGTCCCATGCATTATGGTGGGTGTCAGCTGTCAAGGTGACCCAGAGGTCAGGTCAGGTCATTGACTTTTGATGACCTCGTTTCACTTTTCGCGAGCTTTACTTGTTTCTAATCTAGCTTTTGGTGCTAATTTCGAATTTAGCAACCATTTGAACATTTACGAGGTAGTTTTGGTGCCTTCGTAACATGCTACGCAGCTGTCAGAGGCCGTTGACACCTACTGCGAATACCTGGCAGGACCGCCATTGGTTGATCTGACCTGACCTGACCTGGCCTAAGTAGATGAAAACATCATTGATTATCAAAACTAACAGGATATTCGTGATCAGCAACCCTAAAAAAGTAATATTCTCACTCAACGACGCTCTAACAGGTCCCGACTTTACCGTCGTTTGGGTCATTGTTCTGACCCGGAATGTCAACCAATGACCTTGGACCTTAAAAATTAGGTATCATCGGCTTCCTCTTGTCACGGACAAGTTCGTTTATACCGCAAAGCTCTAGTTCGATCAGGGGCCAAACAGCAAGGCGGGATCCAACGGGCCCCTCCCCCCCCCCTACCTTCGCTGCTGGCAAGACACCAATACCGGCGAGGGTTGAGTGGCATTCGAAAGAACGTCAAAAAGCAAGACGAAACATTTCGGTCATCTTTAGGTCAGGTCAAAGGTCCGGTCACCAGAGGCCATCAAAGGTAAAATGTTGCCTACTTCAACATTCTTCGAAAATCCAGTGCATACCTAACTTGGGAACCAGTAGAGCTACAGCGCTGCGAGAAATCTCATTCGATAACCTTTTTAACGCTCGATCCGTAATGTGTCCTCATAGTTGACCCCACGTCAAGGTTTAGTCTCTAGAGGGCAAAAAGTAAAGAAGCCGTTTTTACGAACTGTTTTGCTTCAACAGCTTCAATAACACAAAGGCCCAGGTAGCCACCTGGTAACAACAGGAGCGTCGTGGGTAGCCACCCGCCCACTTTTATGACCTTTGTGTTTTGAGTGTCTTAGCCGGGCTAGGGAGGTGAGGTGAGGCAGTATGGGATCCAACAGCATTACTACGGCTGCGCGGGCAAGATGTGCGGGCTGTTTGTATGCCCCCAGCATGCAAGATGTATGCTGTTGATAGTAATATTTATAGTTCAATCAGTCTTGAAGCATGTGGATGTAAGATGAAGACGAGCAATAGCCAATAACAGAGCCTTGAGGTGACATTCAGCTAAAACTCTCAGCATACAAAAACTCAGTCAGAAAATTTGGCATAAGTGTATATTGATATGGGAATCCAATTTTGGCTGTCTACCCTGCTGTCAAAATTGAAATAGATGAGCATTCAATTAGGATGCATTCACATTTTTATTTGAATCATATCAATGAAATATTTTAGATTAAGGCTGGCATCACCATTTTTGTGTGCAAAACCTTGGGAGGAAAATTAATAAAATGTTGGGCAGCTCAAATGCTGCCCCTCCGTCAACCTTCAGGTTATGTTTGCATAATAACCTGCTTTTGTTTATGCCGCAGCCTACACGTTTTACATAATCCAAATTTTTCTAATGATTTTCAGTACCTATCCAAAATGTACTTACCTTCTTTCAACTAGGCCATAGCTTTGACCATATCGTCCTGGCTTCTAGTTAGAAACTTGACAATGCTTTTGGTTTGCAGCATATAGGCACTTACCCATTTTCATGCTTTCTATTGTGTAGGGTGCCGTTGTGTACCAGGCTGTGTGTCATTTCTGCCTCTAAACCAACTTAATTTTATTTATCTCAAGTGAATTATCATAATAGTTTGTCTTATAAAAGTACTAACTATAGTTAATGCACACCTACTTACTGCATTTGCATAATCAGAGTCCGAAGGCAGGTGTTTTAATTAAGGGTTTCAATATTTGAATATTGTTGAGAAAAGAACAGTAGAAATAAAAGTCAGGTCTCAAGGTGCTCAATAAGAAGAGTGCCTAATCATTGGAACCTGTCATAAAATATGTTAAAATTCAAGAAATGATTAAAATTTCAGAGATCAGGGAAAAGTAAGTACATCCAGTCATCTCAACGTAACCTCTGTCAGCTGACATCACCTGGTGGATGGAAGCTGCGTGACAGATTCCGTGTGCCACTGGCAAAGTATGTGACAGCTGAAGAGGTTTTTGCACCTCTGTCTGGGCCATTAACTCCATACGGTCCAAGAAAGCTGGCACACTACCTTTAAGCCTGCATTTGTAAACTGTAGGCCACAAGGGCGGATCCAGCCGGCCGTCTTGGGGGGGGGGGGGGGGGCAACCGGTTGGGACTAGCCAAACCTAGGGTACCCCCAAATCTGGTTTTCTCACCGGTTTTAGGCCACTTATTTTTCACCCTTCGCCTTTTCATCGAAAAAAAAAAAACGAAACGAAAACATTTGCAAAAAGTGAGATATTTTGTCTCAGCTGAGTCAAGGAACTACCTTTTTGGTAACGTAGAATAAAGGCTTAAATCTTCCACATGAGCTGTCAAGCCAGATAAAGAGGGGGATTTTTTCTTAAATGTTTTCTTCCCTTTTCGTTTTCCTTTGTGACCCACAACCGCTAATTCAGGGAGGGCAAGCTGCCCCGACGGTTCCTAGCCCTATGAAAAGTTGTGGGGCAGCACCCCCACGGCCCCAGAGTTGTGGGGGCAGGCTGCCCCCACTGACCCCAAGCTCCCGCGCCCATGACCACAAAGTTCAGGCCCATTTCCCGGCGTCGAGCTCAAATTCAGACTCGGCAATGTTGATGGTGTGTCCGAGTTCAGACAAGCTGAGCTTATGCTGGGTTCAGCTAGGACGATTGAAGAGGTATCCTGTTGGGCTAAATGCCGGACAATCTCAAGCTCTATAATTTTGCATTTAATGCTTAATTATCCTACTATGTTGAGTGAAACCTACCCATGTGTCATTAAGTATAACTTCAAATAGTGGGTTTAGTTAGTGACATATGGTGGAGCATTAGGGGTTTTAGGGGTGCACATGCACCCCCTAACTGAATAAAGCACCTTCTCAAAATGACGCTGGAAACACTTCAAAAACAAGTACAGGTAAGGGGAAATTGTGTCTTCCTCTGTTAACCCTCCCCCATATAGGGGGAGGGGTTGAACAGACCCCACCCCACTCGGTTTTTCGCGAATAACTCGCGTAAAAACGGCTAATCGCGACGAAACTTTCAGTACCCTCGAGTTAATCAATTTTGCATCTACCCTAAAACTTTAATTACCCTGACCCAAGTGACCTTTGACCTGTGACCTATTTCTCGAGACCATGTTTGGCCGGGATCGCGATTCGGCGTATGTTGGCTCGCATTCCCTAGTAAAAAAGTCCTGTAGGACTGCATTGAAGTCCTTGAACTCCTACAGGATCCTGTAGGATTTTAAGGATTTCTCTGAAGGATTGAAGAATCCTATAGGATTTTCATGAAGGACATTTGAATCCCACACCGATGTCCTACAGGATCCTCTAATATGAAGTCGTACATGATTTTATTCCTACAGGATCCTGTAGGATTTCTCCTGTATGACCCAATCCTGTAGGATTTTGTCCAGCAGGATTCTATAGGTTTCTGTCGTTTATGATCCTGTAGGATACTGAGTGCAGAATCCTATAGGTACGACTCATGGTCCTGCAGGACACTGTTCGACTTTCCTTCGCAGTACCTTAAAGGATTTTATCCACAAGGGCCCTGGAGAACCTTTCATAAAAGCTTATAGAAATATGCCCTGTCCACTTAGGCATTATCATGTAAGATGAACGCGTCGACCGCGGATCTGCTACTCAGGCGTACGAAATGGACATAACGTGAGAGGGGCGGCCGGCTGATCATCAGCCAATGTAACGTTCGAGCAGAGTCTGTGCGGTGCTGTGGTTAACGGAAGATAACGTTTGTTAAATGTTCGTTAAAGGGACCCTCCCACCTTCAAAAAAGTTAATGAATTGGCATGAAAGTGATGTCGCTCGGTTCAGAAAGAGCAAAAACGAATATCTACCAAATTTCATCGAAAAATATTCATCGGTTTTCAAGCTATTAGACTTTTACTTTTGTTTACTTTTTGGGATCTCCGCTGTTCCTAGCGACTTTATTTGAAAGTGCGGCATTTGTTGCGCGCAAAGCAGCATATACCACCGCGTGCTACAAAACGTTCTAGTCAAACATTTAACGGACGTTCGAAAGCCTGATGACGTCATCAGATTCCCGTAATGGTTAAGAGATAGGGACCACGCTGGTCCCACCCTGCAAGTAAAGGGAAGAAATTTCTTGAACACCATAAAGCTGCGGGGGTTGCGACCAGGATAAATGGTGGTTTCTGAGCCTGGCCGCAAACTTGGCTATCTCAACTCAAAACTAATGTTAACCCTCGCCCATGTAGGGGGGGGGTTGGTGCAACCCCCCCCCTGAGGTTTTTCGGAAATAGTGCAAAAACGGCGGCGCGCAGCGCCGCCAAATTTTGGGTACCTTATGGGGCAAACCTTGCGCATCTTTTGATAAAAAAATTTGACCGGGTCATGTCAGGTCACGGAGTTATGACGTCACAAAGGGAACAGCCTCCGGCCGGATTTTCACAAACTGAGTGCCAACGCCCGAGGTTTCCTGCCGGTGGTACGGACATCGGTTGATGGATCGTGATGAAACTTCCCATGCATGTTGGGGCAAGTATTGGCTATCATATGGTATAAGAAACTTGACCGGGTCAGGTCAGGTCACGGAGCTATGACGTCACAAGAGGAACAGCGTCCGGTACTATTTTTGAAAAGCGCCCGAACCACTATTTTGCTAATTCTTGTCACCTCAATGGGAATATGCAGCAATATTAGCTTCTATAGGGAGCAAATGGACCTCCCAAATCCAAAAATACAATCAGATTTCAAAAATTTAAATTTTGATTTTTCGAATTTCTGCCGCCGACTGTGACCTTGCCGACTTCCGGCGCTCCCAACGCGCCATTTTTAGAGCTAGGGAAACGAAATACATACCAAACGATAGAGAATTGATCAAGGAACACGATAGTGAAGGTTTCAAGTCGATATCTCCCACCGTTTTGCCGCAATCGCCGCGGAAAGTTGAAAAAAGTCTATTTTTCCGAAAATTTGACCTTTGACCGGTCAAAAGTAGGTCAAATGTTGACCTAGGACCAAAAAATATACCACCAATCGCGAGATCTCGTTGAGAGCAATCCGTTGGTTTTTTCCGCTAAGCTCTACGACGCTCCGTTTTCAAACGCCAAGGGGGGGGTCGCACCAACCCCCCCCCTGCATGGGCGAAGGTGGCAGATCGCCGTTTACGGGCGAGGGTTAAGGTGGGAGGGTCCCTTTAATGGGTAGCGCCGGACCGCTGCGAGACGGTCCTCCGCACAGCCGCGCCGCCGCCGGTGGCGGCCCCGCCGGCGCGGCGGCGCGGCGGCGCGGCGCTCTCGGACGCCCCGGCCTGGCGGGCATAGCGTCTCGCTGTGGGGGGTCAGTGCTGGGTCCGGCGGGGGTGAGCCCCTCGGCCGTCCCGGGCCGGCGGTGGCGCGTCTCGCTGTGGGGGTCTGTCCGAGCGGCCGCGTCCACCTCACCGCATTCCGGCGGAGAGGGGTCAGTCTGGCGAGAGGTTTGGTGCGGTGTGCACGTGAAGTGAACATACTGGACAACCACAGGTTTGCTTTAATTATTTGAAACACCTACTATCATAATATTTTCCAGACAGGACCACACTTCAATCAAGTTGACCACCTAAAATACCATCACATTTCCATCCAAACCGCTGGATGATCAGTAATGTAATGTTGTGCTGGGGGGGGGGGGGTATAATACTCCTGTTTGAGCTGTTAACTTTGAGCATTGTCCTCATGGCTAGACGTACATATGAGGTACTAAAGCGGCGCAATGCCAGACAATTTCTCTTCAAAATGTTTGACATTATACGCTATTTTACTGAAATAATCATTTTTACATGTTTTAAAGTCATCTACAAATTCGTTCAAAGTAAACCACACTCACACGTAAAATGAGAAGGAACACAGAAGCACCGACGTGAAAACAGGCCCGTTTCATTTCACGCGGCAAGTAGAACAGGAAGCCAATATTAAGGCCGCAGCAACGCCAACGGGGCCGAGGTTGCAGCGCGGCCTGCGATGGACCAAGTGAAGCTGAACGAGATGATCGGTAAGTTTAACTGTACGCTTAAATTACTCGGTTCGCATCAGGAATGGGCTGTTAAAAAAAAAAATATTACAAACATCGTGGTTTTATAACGTATGTATCTATATTGTACCCTGGTGATGGGGAAAGTTGTACGGGTGTTAAATCTGAATGAGTCATCTTTTTCATCTTTTTTTCACAGGAAACTTAAACTAAAGAAATCGGAACTGCGTGTCATCTGCAGAGCGAAAGTCAACGACGAAACGAAGCTCCTGCAGCGCAGGACTGCGACGCGCCCGGCACCTGAGCCGGCAATGTACCTAACTAGTCCGACGGTGACCTCCAAGTGTAAAATGGGCATTATGTGGAATACATTTCGCAGTCTACGAATTTTGTTGAAGCCGATAGCTGACTGTGATTACATCATTGAAGTGGGGTGCTAAGTGCTCACGCAGAATGGCTGGTTCAGCTACTGACTGATATCCGTGAGACATACGTATTGTAGGACACCCTGTATAACAACATGTAGGTTTCATGTAGAGCACCTGTAGGGCATTATGTAGGATTCCTGTATGACGGCATGTGGGACTTGCTATAGCATCCCTGTATGAACGCATGTAGGACAACCTATAGGATTCCTGTAGGACATCCTATATAGGATTCATGTAGGATATCCTATAGGATTCCTGTAGGACATCCTATAGGATTCATGTAGGACATCCTATAGGATTCCTGTAGGACATTCTATATGATTCTTGTGGGACATCATACAGGATTCCTGTAGGACATCCTACAGGATTCCTGTAGGACATCCTACATGATTTCTGTAGGACATCCTACAGGATTTCTGTAGGACATCTTATGTGATTCCTGTAGGGCATCCTATAGGATTCCTGTAGGACATCCTATTGGATTCATGTAGGACATCCTATAGGATTCCTGCACGACATCCTGTAGGATATCCTGAAGGAGTCCTACATGAATCCTTGTAACAATTTCGCACAAGAATCATACAGGACTAATCCTTCATGATCCATGGAGGACGATCCTACAGGAATCCTATAGGACTTTTTCACTAGGGTTAGCCGCGCGTTTGTAGTCTTTTCGTGGTTTCAAGCGTTCAAACATGTGATATGATGTTGGTCCCATGCATTTGGATGGGTGTGAAGGTCACCTGAAGGTCAGGTCAGGTCATTGACCTTTGATGACCTCAGTTCACTTTTTCGAGTTTTACATGTTTCTAGGCTAGTTTTTTGAGCTGAACTCGAATTCAGCAACCATTTGAACATTTACGAAGTAGATTTGGTGCCTTCGTAATATGTTACGAAGCTGTCAGAGGCGGTTGACACGTAGTACGAATACCCGGCAGGACCACTACTGGTTGACCTGACCCGACCTGGCCTAAATGCATGAAGACATCTTCTGGGATCAACACTAACACGATATTCGTGATCAGCACCCCGGAAAACCTCAGCCACACTTACGACGCTCAAACAGGTCCCAATTTTCCCGACTTTTGGGTCATTGACCTGACCTGGAAGGTGAACCATGAACCAATGACCTAGGACCTTAAATTGGGTATCATCGTCTTCCTCTCGTCACGGGCAGCACGCTCGTTTTTTTTTCGCGAAGCTCTAGCTCGATCAGCGGCCAAACGGCAATGGGGGCAACGCCCCCCCCCCCCTATACATTCGCGGCTGACAAAACGCCAATACGGGCGAGGTTTAAATCCATATACATTCAGGCATGAGACAAGAAAGCTCCTGGTTAATAGTGTTAATGAACTATGAGGAAGCTTCAGCTATTAAGAAGCTTCTGAAATCTCTCAAGCTGAAGTTGATTATAGGTACTCAGTGTTGTTATGATCATTCCTCAGTTTTCTGACAAGAATCACACATTTGGCCATGGCAAACGTTGCAAATACCTTTTTCTTTAAAAAAGTGCCTAATGACAATCTTATTTTTCAACAAATTTGCAATTAAAACCAACCAGTACACAATACAGAACACGTGCCTATGAATGCGAATAACAATGTGATATCATGTCAATTTCTCCTACACCTTCGCCGGCACAGGCCATTTTGACTCTGGTTGGCAGAGTTTTTCACGTTTGCCCCAAGGTCACCCAATCATCAAAGCAATATTTCAGTTTTTCAGCATAGGAACTTTGAGAATGTTTATTTTTTAGTTTTCTTGACTTATGTCTGGGGGGAGGGGGGGGGCAAAAGATAGTATGGCCCCCCTTTGACCGTCTTGGGGGGGGGCATGGCCCCGTTGGCCCCCCCCTTGGATCCGCCCTTGGTAGGCCAAGGCCCTACCTGTCACACATGATCTGGCACCCCTGACCCCACGGCCGTTAGTTATATCCTTGGCTCCAGGATCTGGCTCCGCCTGTGTTTACAGTGTGGAGTCCTTCACCACCAGTCGGTCGGTCACGTGGCTGACCTAGCCCGAGCCCCGGCTGTCTGACCAGAGTGCGGGCCGCGTGCCGACTGATCGTTTCGCTCACAATTGATACACCTCCGCGGCTTCCGACAAACATATCTACTTTCAAATTGGGAGTCTGTGCCTTAGTCTGCGCGTATTCCGTGGCGTAGCAGCAGGGTGCTGGACTATGGATTGGAGGGTTGTGTGTTCGGGCCACGCTGAGGTGATTGCTTTTGTTAGGAACTTGTTTTTCCTAGCGCGGCATTAAATTAATTCTTGTCCTCCTCGGGACGAAGTCATCATGCTCCTCATGATTCCCTTTCCAGACGGCGGTCACCCCACCACACGACCGGTGCAGGTGACGGAAACTCCTCATTCGATTACACCATTTCCGGGGTGACCGTTTGAGCGGCAGGACGGGCTGTCCTATCGGGACGTTCCCATCCCACTATCGGTACGATCTCTGCCGCTGCGGCACACCCTCGTAGGCCCGCGCAGCCCAGCGTTTTACGCCCGTGGAGGTGCATCGAAGTCAGCGAAACGATCAGTCAGCACGCGGCCCGCATTTCTGTCACCCGGCCAAGCCTCGGGCTAGGTCAGTCACGTGACCGGCCGACCGGTGGTAAATGACTTAACACTGTAAACACAAGGCGGAGCCAGGTCCGGGGCCCACGACCTTTAACTAACGGCTGTGGAATGACAGCGTAGGTATCAATTACAGTTTGCAATTGCAGGCCAAAGCCTGTGTAAATGGTGGAACGTGCGGAGGTGTTGGCGGCATGCCTTGACACCACTCAGCATCCTTGATGACATCTCTCTGCAGACATAAGTAACTGGGCTTTATCTAATGAAGTCGCTGCAATATGCTTCCTTTCTATACACACTAGTAGATATAGATAATTCAAGTAATGCTACGCGTTAACAGGTAAGGCATGCAACGACATACAGGAAACTATGAGTTCATACAGCCAGCTATGAGTTCAATGTTTGTTTGTTTGTTTTGTTTTGTTGGGTTAGGCCCTTTCGGTCTAACAAGACCATTGCAGAGCCGGAAGGATGATAGGAATTAGGGGGAGACATTGGTCTGGGCAGGCACCCTAGTGAGTCGCCGGGGCTGAGCCCGTCCAGAGGACAGGCCACCCAGCCCCAAAGCACTCACTGCACCCGGCTACGGGGTGCGCTCCCCCAGGAGCAGCGGTGCCGCTCCAAGGGAGCAGCCCGCATGAGATAAAGTTGCCTGTCCAGCCCGGAGGGGGTTGCGGCGTGGAGGAGAAGGATTTCAGTATCCTGAGGATAGAAGCAGGGAACGGTGAGTTCAATGGCACGGATCTCCTTTCTGTAGAAAAGTTACGACGTCCGCAGGATCCGAACGCACCGCCTCTCAATTACAAGCCCACCTTCTAACCACAGCGCCACGGACCTGTGGTGGTTTTCGAGTGTTATCGCAGTGAAACTGTTGTTCTGATAGGTGGCGACCCCATGGCACCGCGGCGCCCAGTCTGCGCTTTGGTCACTTGGCGAGCCTCGGGCGAGGTCAGTCATGTGACCAGTTCGAGGTGAGGGCTCAGCCACAGCTTGTCTGCGAGGCAAGGGAGAACGTGGGTCGCGAGGTTGTTCACTGGCGCTTCGGAGAAAACGGTCGAGTGGTTGCGTGGCGCCGGTGGTCGGTGAATCCCGAGCAATTGACAGGTGGGCCTCTCAGCCAACGTTACCATGGTGGGGGGTGAGGGAGGGGGCCACACAAGTATTTGACCACGCATGGTTATCTCGGAAGGTAAGAAAGCAAAAAAGAAAAAGACGCAGTAAAAAGCAATCTATAGCCCACTGTTGGATTTTTCATGGGTTATTATTCCATCAGATTATCGCTAAGGTCACTGCAGGTCACCAGCATTAAAATTATCACGAATTCTGGTTCCCCATTTTGACAACTTCTCACAAGCGGCGCATAAGTCAAGTCTGGAACTGTTAGAGCTACAGCGCCGTAGAAGAGCGCATTGAATAGCTCTTTGAGTTTTTTTTTTGTGTGTATTTTCTCAGATTGGACCTAGAGTAAATGGTTTATACTCCAGAGGGCAAAAACTTTCAAAATTTGACGTTTTGCGGATAGTTTTTCTGTAATAACCTATGGCGTCATGCTTTTATTACGTTGATTTAACCGGAATCGCGTTTCTTTCGTGAAGACGCGTCAAATGAACCATACATTGAAATTTAATTTACAAAAATGATCTCAGGTCAAGCTCATAGAAAAGGTCATGTTGTGCCTATCATTCGATTCCTAGCATTGAGCTGAACGCATCGGTGTTCTTCAGCGTTCTATCATGTGTTATCTAAAGACATTGTCAAAAACTGTTAACCCTCGCCGGCACTGGCCATTTTGCGTCCTTCGACGGCACAAGGGGAGGGGGGGGGGGGGGGTACAACCCCACTCGTGTTTCGCCCCTGATCAAGCTAGAGCTTTATGGAAAAAACAAACGTGTTGCCCGTCACGAGAGGAAACCGATTATATCCCATTTTTAACCCTCGCATGTGTGCGGCGTTTGCCAGCTTCTAAAGTGTAGGGGGGTCGGTTGGACCCCCCCCTTGCCGTTTGGCTCCTGATTGAGCTAGAGCGTCGCTTAAAAAACGAGCGTGGTGCCCGTGAGGAGAGAAGGCCGATGATGCCCAATTTTAACACGCGCAGTGGAAGGGGGGGGCGGATTTCGCCCACCCCTCCTGTTTTTCGCCAATAACTCGCGCCGCAAGTACAATATCAATGTGAAATTTCGGCTACCTGTCCAGAATTGAATAGCGGATCTTCTCGTACAAAAAGTAAGAAAATCGGTTCACAACTTTTCTAGTAATAGCGGTGTAAAGTCAAACATCGTGCCGCCGCGGTGGCGCGGCGGCGCGGCGGCCGGCGCTAGCCGTTACGCGCCGCCTGAATTGTAGACTGTGCCGGGGCGGGACGGTTCCGTCTTTACATCGCGCTCCTTACCGCTGATTATTTTAGATTCGCGTCAAATTCGGTGAGAAGACTGAGAATTGTACAGGCAATCATATGGTCAAAGAATTTTGAAAATCGGCCGGTAACAACTTGAGTTATGAGTGTGTAAACACAAAATTGTGATTGCCGCGTTTCCCGCGTCGGCCGATGCCGCTTCAGCCGGCGACATCTTACCCTTAGCAGGCTTCTAACTGCCATATTTATTGTTGGATTGTCTAGAAATTCACCATACATACTCACAAATGTTTGCTCTTTCGTATAGTGAAAGTTTTAAAAAAATCGGCCGGTAACTTTTTGAGTTATCGGCGTGTAAACGCAAAAAAGTCGCTAATATGGCAGATTTGACCACATTTGACCTCATTTGACCTTGAAGATATTGACCTAGGGTCACGAAATTCACACACAATAGAGTTCCCCATGGCCCCCACCTACCCTCCAAATTTCGTCTTTCTAGCTCCAGTGGGAGCTGAGATCTTAGGGGGGGGCGACATCCGCCCCCCCCTTCCACTGGGCGTAGTACTCGCAACCCTTCCACTGCGCGTGTTAAGGCTCTAGGTCATTGGTTGAGTGTCGCTGCTATGTTTTTTTTTTGGGGGGATGCTGATCACGAATATCGTGTTACTTTTGATCACAGATGATGTCTTTAAGCATTTAGACCAGGTCAGGTCAGGTCATGTCAGGTCAACCAGTAGGGGTCGTGACGGATATTCGTAGTACCTGTCAACCGCCTCTGACAACTTCGTAACATGTTACGAAGGCACCAAAACTACTTCGTAAATGTTCAAATGCTTTCTAAATTCGAATTCATCTAAAGAAAAGGCATAGAAACATGTAAAACTCGAAAGAGTGAACCGAGGTCACCAAAGATCAATGACCTGACCTGGCCTGACCTTCAGGTGACCTTGCCATCCACCCTATTGCATGGGAGCAACACCAAATCACATGTATGAACGTTTGAAACCACGAAAAGCTTGCAAACGCGCGGCTAATGCGAGCCGACATACGCCGAATCGCGCTTCCGGCCAAACATGGCCTCGGAAAGTAGGTCACATGTCAACGGTCATTTTGGTCAGGGTCATGAAATTTTCAGGGTAGATGTGAAATTGATCAATGCGAGGGTACTGAAAGCTTTGTCGCAATCGGCTGCTTTTTACGCGAGTTATTCGCTTGAAGCCTTGGGGGGGGGGGTGCATCAACTTCCCCCCGTGCCGGCGAGGGTTACGGAGACGTATCATGATGTGAGATGACTTCAGGGGCATAAAATGGGTCAAGAGTGGAATTTTGTGATTCGGTGTGCCATTATTCACCTGTATCCGGGTGCCATCGCTAAAAAGAGGAGCATTTTGACCTGACTTTATGATGTGACCAGGTGTCAACAATTCCAGACACGATACGAAATTCATAAGCTGTGCCAAGTTTTGCGTCGCTGTGTGCCGCAGTTTCCGTTACAGACACACACAAACATTGGCAAGTGTGGCCAAACAACCCCCCCCCACACCCCACCCGGGAGAAAATAAACGATATAAATTGCTATAACTAATCTCACTGAGCTAAATGCGATCGTGACCACTTACAAGCATCATATTCGAGTCGACACAGAAAGACCAGCGATTCGCAGCAGGCCCCCTAGCCACAGATATGTGACTGTGAGCGATAAGGCAACCAGCGCGGCGCGTCCCTGACCCGGTCAAACGCGTCTGTAGCGAGTGTGAGGCCAGAGAGATATACTGTGCCGCTGAGCCTGGGTGTGAGGCGGCACAGTCTACCGTTGAGGCCAGAGGGATGTGCTGTGCCGCTGAGCCTGGGTGTGAGACGGCGCAGTCTACCGCTCCAGTCAAACGCTGGGCCGTCGGGGGGCGAACATCACTTAGTAGGTGAGTGTACATGACGAGGTGTCCAAGTGGCTTGATGATGGCTGTGTTACTGACCTCGTGATGTTTGACTTTGCCAAAGCATTTGATGTTGTATCTCACTCTATCCTTCTTCGCAAGCTTCGCATGATCGGCATTGCAGAGCCCCTCATCTACTGGATTGAAGATTTTCTGATTGGTCGATCTCTGTCTGTGTCAGTGAAAGGTGTACTGAGCAAAACTCGTCCCGTGTCCAGTGGGGTCCCACAGGGCTCGGTCCTTGGTCCGATTTTGTTTTTAGTTTTCATTAACCATATTGGTAGCAGTCTCGCATCTAGTCACAAGATTTTCGCTGACGATCTGAAGCTTTACTTGAAAGTTGCCCACAGCTCAGCAGACGCATATGATCATGCCTCCTCGCTATGTCAACAGGACATCACTGCCCTGCACCGTATTTCTTCGTCATGGGACCTTCGTCTGAACCGTGACAAATGTGTGGTCATACGTTTTCAGAGCAAGGCTCAATCTCAATCTCTTCCACCTCCAGTGTATGACATCGATAATTCCCCGATTCGAGTTGTCCCCTCCCATCCGGATCTCGGAGTACTGGTGGACTCGAGCCTCAAATTCCACGACCACATATCCGCTACTGTCCACAAGGCCGCAGGTCTTTCTCAAAACCTCCTGAGGAGCACGGTGTGCCGATCTCCGGACTTTATGCTGACACTTTTCCGTACTCACATAAGACCAGTTATCGAGTACTGCTCGTGTGTGTGGCACACTGGGTACCTGGGGGACCTGCGCGCTCTGGAGTCGGTCCAGCGTCGCTGGACCAAGCATATCGCTGGCCTGTCGAGTCTGGATTATCAGTCCCGGCTCTCATCGCTGAACTTGTACTCAACTCAAGGCAGACTGCTAAGGGCTGATATGATTCAGTACTGGAAGGTGTTCCATGACAAATGTGCGGTGTCCCCCGCTGACTTGTTCACTCTACCTCCTCAGTTAGGCATGCGCGGACATTGCTTTAAGATTTCCCATTCCCGCTCGCAGACTGATGTCAGGCGTAGGTCATTCTCGGTGCGCGGTGTGAGACTATGGAACTCCCTCCCGGAACACGTCGTAATGGAACCTAACTACAAAACCTTTAACCCGGCAGTTGCTGGGGTATTTCGCCACCCACCGTTTGCTGGGGGGGGGGGGGGCGTTAAACGCCCCCAGCCGATAACTCGAGAACCAATAGGCGCAGCGAAACGCACGAGGCGGCAAACGAAAGAACGCGACGAGACGCTTCAGATGAGTACTTTAAAGTTGAATTTTGAGGTCACAGGTCGGGTCAAGGTCAGGTCAAACACCTGAAATTGGGCTTTCAGTAGCATCGACTTCAGGACTTCGCAATGGGCGCCTCTCGTCATAAACTCTGTCAAAACGGTGCACAATCCATCATATAAGGCCTACAAGAGTGTCAGCTCCATGTAGGGGTCAGTCAAGCATAGGTCAAGGTCAAGGTCAGGTCAACCCGGTAGGCACATATCCTCGAAAATCAAAACTGATATTCGCAGCCTGTAACACATGTTTTATGGGTAATTTGGGGCGTAGAACACGATGGTGACATTCATTTTATCATATGTGTACGTGTTTGGCTAAAAAAGTTCAATTTAAGAAATGCATGTATCATGGTCGTGAAGAAGTCACGAGAAATTGCCAAGATTCAGTTCAAGATTTTGAAAAATGCGGAACGATAATCAATAATCGAAGATAGCCATTTGATTGTTCATGGTATTGGCAGTCTAATGGCGTTTACGGCATGTCTGTATGTCTATTTTATGACTTTATATGATTTTTTGAACATATGCCGTTTTTGGTCGAAAAGTCAGAAATCATGACGTCACTAAAACCTCGATATCTCAAAAATTCCGACCGATTTTTTTGAAACTTTGTCACAATAAACTTCAATCAATTCCCTACAGGTACTCAAAATTTGGCGCGCCTGCGGCGCGCCGTTTTTATGCTATGGCCCGGCGAAAAAAGTGGGGGCGTTTAACGCCCCCCCCCCCCCCCAGCAACTCGCGGGTTAAGGGTTTGCTGGCGGAAGCCCTAGGCGACGCTCTGTATGACTTTCACTAACCGCCTTGTTTTGTTCTCCGTCTTGCGAAATGTACTGTACCATGGACACATTTAAAGTAGCATTGTCTTTGTCTTTCTCCTGCATCAATTATGTACAACATAACTACTCTTGTTTGCATCTTGAACCATGCCTGTTTTCGCGCAAACATATGTGCAGGCGCTCCACTCCGGTAGCAGCAACTACTGGTGCGCCTTGTGTCTGCGGGTTCCTACTGTATCCCTGCCTACTCCTTCCTGTCTGCAGACGTGAGATTGGGAACCCCACCAGGTGAGTGAACCAGGTGTCTTGAAAATTTAATGATCCACCTTCAATCCTGGCATGAGGGCACAAATAAAATAGCTCTCTCTCCTCTTGGAATACACAAATTAAAATATTTAATGTCTTTTAGTTGGGCGCAAAATGACCTTGTAGTCGGCGCGCCCTTAAGCCCCAATAAACAACAAAAATGTCTTTTAGTGGATCGACAAGAGCCGTTAGGGTGCAGGCCCCGTGTAAAGGCGGACATTTGGCCAGATGGGGATTAGAAGAAAAAAAAACATGTTCTTGATATTATCAAGAGCTTTGGAAACTGCATACGTTCCATGCGCTTATGAGACATTTGTTGCGCAGTGTACCCTCCCTGTATATTGCCGCCAATTTCTCGGCATTTCCGGCGGTTCAAACGTTTCTTCTGGGTTTTAGGCAATTGCTTGAGTTTCCGTTATTTGAAAAAAAGGTGTTTAATCGCCCGATCAATCTAGTGGAAGGGGTGAGTCGGCCAGTGATTTCGAGGTAAGCCACCAATTAAGTGCAGCCTGCTCTTCAGTCTTCATGGACTAGACTGAGGTCACAACCCTTTCACTAAGCCTTTACGCAAGCCCTTCGTAACCCTTTCGCAGCCTTTTCATAACTTATTTGAAACAACCCTTTCGTAAACTCATGGTAACCCTTTCTCAGCCTTTTATTAGTTTATTCAGAGTAACCCTTTCATAACTTATTTTTAACTATGTGCAATATTTTCATAGCTCATTCAAAATAACCCTTTCGTAAATTATTTGCAACCCTTTCGCGACATTTTCCTGACTCATTCGAAAGAGGCTTTTCATTAACTTATTGTAACCCTTTCACAGCCCTTTCATAATTCATTCAAAGCAAATTTCTCATAGATTATTTGTGACCCTCTGACAACTTTTTCATATCTCATTCGTAAAATCTCTTCATTAACTCATTGTAACTCTTTCGGAACCTTTTCGTAACTCTTTTGAAGGAACTCTTTTGCAAATTCTTCATAACTCTTTCACAGCCTTTACATAACTCATTTCAAACAACACTTTTGTTAACTTGTTGAACCCTTTGGCAAAATTTTCATAACTCATTCGCAGTGTCTCAAAATTTGTCAATTTGGGTGGAACAAGACATCCAAATGAAAATAATTTTCCACACCCACCTCCAACTTTCAATAGCAATTTACCACTCATGAAAGAGCATCTAATTGCATGATCGCATCAGATTCTACCATTGTACAGAAAAGTGTGCAATTTTCCTTCTTCTATTCTTTATTTTTGGGGGGGGGGCGGGGCTAACCTTATCAAGAATATACCACCCTCATCCCTTTTTTGAAGAGGAATTTTCCCCTCTAACACCCAAGCATTAATATAATTTTGTGACACTGCAGTCATTCGACACTGCCCTTTTGTAAATTATTTGGAACCCTTTCACAACATTTTCATAACTTGTTTGAAGTGATTCTTTCATAACTACCTTTGACATCAGCTTCCCAAGTATGTATTGATCTTCCCTATTTAACATTGATGCAACAAGTAGTGCCTACTAAATTTATTAGTACCTATGCCATTACCACCCAATGCCATTACAACATGCTGCTGAAATCAGAACATGTGTCACTCATGTGCAGTTTCAAGAATTGTTGTGGTGGCTCTGTAGTCTGCAACCCACTTCATTAAATGGCCGCTTGTTAACTCCTCAGATAGTAGGCATATGCTTCTAGCCTGCATATATTAATTCAGGCTGCTTTGAAAAATTGACTTACTTTCTTTGAAATTGGTATCCCATTTGTCAAGTACCTAGGTAGTATGCTCTTTTTTTCTGGGCTGATTCATAGTAGTGTCAGTGTCAGTTATCAGTTTGTATTTATTGTTTTACAAATAAGAATATTACCATCAGGCTGCTCACGCATGAATGTGAAGTTTCACTAGTGGGGACCGAAATTCCTCATAATATATTTTTACCTAGGGCTAAGGGGTTTTAAATTTGAGCCTTCTGGTGAATGACAGTGACACTGAAGAAAATGTTTTTGTGACAATTTGGCTTTTCTTTCCAGATGAGTGCGACACCTACGTGCATCAACGTTTAGTGGACCTAAAGGACATCGTCAGCACCGAGATTTGCCAGCTGGAAACGCAGTGGGGCTACACGCAATGGAGGCACGCGTACCACTCGTCCTAGACAAAGAAACGTCCTCCGTGCTTCCGACGAACTTCAATCGGCGCGAAATTCCTAAACCTCGAGTCACGAGTTCATTCAGAGTAAAATAGCATGCCGAGGAAAAATCACTGTTCGGGACGAAAAGAGGAGCTCAGTAATTTAGATAAAGCCGGCCGTCACAAAATCATATTGTTCTTGTTTTTGCCCTCCTGCCATGAATTTCCTCGGCCTCCAAAGCGGGATGCAGCTGCGACTGCTACTTCTAAAGTGTGTAAAAGTCATGAACCTATAGGACGATAAGTCGTGATCTCGATTAACTTCGCCACGAGGTTGCGAACTTAATGAAAATGTTCCTGTCGGTGTTCTTGTTGTCCATGATCGGCCCGTTTTTTTCTTCGTATTCAGTTATTTCATGTTTGTGATTTAACTACTGGGCGGGCAGAATCTATGCAAGTGTTTACCCAACAACCTGTTGAAAAACAGGACGGAATGCGACATGCCTTGACGCAGGACGGCCGCCGACTGTTGAAGGCAGCTAAAAATTGTTATGTGACTTGAATTGCGAGCGAATGTGCACCTATCAAAATGTTGGCGCATCAGAATCTGGTGCGTGAGCGTGCGTGTCAAAATGTGTTTATGTGACTGCATTAGATTTGTGATAAATGTATTGATATGCTACTTGCGAAGAATATACATTCTATATTTACGCGACGTTGATTGTGTCAATATGAAGAGATTGAACATGAAAATAACTGGCCCGCACCCTGACAGGTATCTCCCATCGCCGCCATGCCTAGGTACCTACATGTTTGGATCATGCCTACTGACACTTTGATTAGGTAGTCAATTTTTAAGATTAAGTAAATTATGTTCAGGTAAGTGAAGTTCTCCAATTTTACTCTTATTTGAAACGCTTAAGTAGCCTCATTTGAAAGAAATAGCTTTAGCGTATGTCCCCTCACCCTAAAAACATTTTTGCCCGGATAAGGCCTGAGACCGCTATTGCACCCAGTGATTGGCAATGAAGACAGGGGGTAAAAGCAGCTTAGGCTAGGCGCAATGGGGGTATGGGTACCATCATTCGAATAGCAATTAATTGCTGTTTGATTATCTACTGGGGCATTAACGTAATATTCAAATTTGACTGAGTTGTAAGCATTGAAATATAGTAAAAGTGTATGTTATATCGACCGATAACGAAAACAATCGCGTCAAAAGTAGCATAAGCCATCACTGACTTGTGGCTAATATGCATTTTTAGAAAGCTTACTTTGTGGGCTTTCGTATTCCGGTGGGGCATTTATCGAAGGTGTTATTTATTCATTAATTTTATTAGTTAATTATGGTGATACCACAATTTTGCCTAGTGCTTGCTTATCAAGACACGAGAAAAAAGTAGCTTAGGGTAGGCACCATTGAGGCATGCGTAACATCATTCGAACGGCAATTAATTGATGTTTAATTATCTACTGGGGCATTAACGTAATATTCAAATTTGACTGAGTTGTACGCATTGGAATATAGTAAAAGTGTATGTTATATCGACCGATAACGAAAACAATCGCGTCAAAAGTAGCATAAGCCATCACTGACTTGTGACTAATATACATTTTTAGAAAGCTTACTTTGTGGGCTTTCATATTCCGGTGGGGCATTTATCGAATGCGAAATATGTGCAATGATATTATTAGTTAATTGAAGCGATGCAATTATTTACTAATCAAATTATCCATTAAAATACCTATTTACATCGCGAGATGTATCATGAAATTAAGCTATAATATGAAATGCATTTTTCTTAAATTTTCAGTTAAGGTTTCGTTGACGCACAACGTATCGTTACTAAATAATTTGAATTAACGTGCGATCCGTTGCGATAGTTCCGACCGGCCGCCGATGGTGGCGCTGGTGTCGCTCCGGCCGTTATGGCCGCGGCCGCCGCCTATCGCAATTACCATAGCTTCCCATCAAGTTAACTTCTGGCACTGATGAATTACACTGACACCTCTGATCCAAGATAAACTTGGAAAACCTGCCTAGTCAATCAATCATGCAACAGACGAACTTGACGTCAACATGATATTTTGCGATAGGTACCTAGGTATACATCTTGGTATACATCAACGTACTTTGCAGTTTGGAACTTTTTTGCTTATTCGCTTCATATTTTGTAACAAACGCGCAAAAACTGCAATATAACAGCACTATATGCTTCTTGACAAAATGCAATAGAAGTAAAACTTAACCCTGATGGCATTCATTCTTAACCCTATTCCTGGCGGGGGGGGGGCCTCAGGAGCCCCCCCCCCCCCTGAGGTTTTTTGGTTATATCTCCAAACGCGTTGAGCTAGGAAGCTCAAATTTTCTGACTTTTCCTAAAAGGTTTCTACGCAACATGTCTGAAAATTTTGAGTTGATCTGACCTCAGGTCAGGTCACCAGAAGCGGTTTGGTGACGCTACCTCAGAAAAGTTTGCAATCACGCCAGAGCTAGAGTTTTTGACCGATCAATTTCTTCTCTTCAGGGTTTAGTTAGGGTACCAGTATGTGCAATTTGTATATCTCGGAATTTTGATATCGGTGACCTAAGGTCAGGTCAATTTCGCGACCTCCCCATTATAAGTCAATGGGGGAAAAATCAACTCCCTGTTTTTACCACTAAAACGGGTCGGAATGGCCCCATATACCATACATGACTTCATATACGATCAACCTTCACTACCCTGAGGTCTGTTTTGCTGTTGGGCAGCTGTGAGGTCATGTGACGTCATCAAAGGTCACCAAAGGTTTTTGGCCAATAACTCCGTACAGGAACAAGATACAGACGCGTGGATGGTCTCATTGTGTTCAGCTCGTCAAGACGCATCGAATGATATACATGATGACCTCGAGGTCACGTGACCTGAGGTCAACCTTTGACCTTGACCTTTCGAGGTCAACATATATATCATTCGATGCGGATTGACGAGAGGATCACGATGATGCCCTTAGTTTGTTCCTATCTTGCCTAATTCGAAAGTTATTCGAGAAAAACTCTCTCCATATCTAGTGCCGCCATTTTGACTTTTTCGACCCCTGTGACGTCATCTTTGACCTGACCTGAAAATGACCTTAGTAAAAATTGTAGATCTTGGCCGTGCGTATCCGATGCCGTTTACCGCTTGTCGCTATCTTGCTTTGTTCTCGAGATCTCAGGGGGGGGGCCGAATCGGCCCCCCCCCCCCGCCAGTTTCTTGTCCCGGCGGAGCCCGCCAGGAATAGGGTTAATGGATATGTAATTACAAAATATTTTGTAGTAACTTTTAAATTTCGGCTGAAAACAGTGCACGGTTTAAAAAAGAATCATTCCCATGACTGTCCATTCTTGCGGTCCTGAAATCGCCACTATTTCCGTCCTCTCCAACGCAACTCGTTGTGTAAACGTAAATATGCTCGTGCACATGCAGAGCTGCGTCAGGTGCGTCAGCTGCCCGGCGAAAACACGGAAGCGTTCGCTAATCGCGCCCGTAAGCTCACGAACACTGCAAACCCAGGACTGTCCAGCAAGTATCGTGAACAACTGGCATTGGATTATTTTCTGTGCGGCCTGACCGATCTCAAACTCCAGGAGAGGTTGCATGATGACGATGCGGCGTCAACTCTCCATAAAGCAGAGGAGGTCGCTCAAAAACTGTTGGAAAAGGATCTCACTCTGACTGCTATACGGTCGTCATCTGGACAGGACGCAGCAGCGGTCGTTTCCACCAGAGAAACCCAGCACGCAGAGGAAGGCCAGACAGCAATGTTGGAGAACGCCGGTAGCAGCGGGTGGCGTCGGTAATTCGAGCACCCCAAGCAGCAGGTTCGGGTGACATGCCTGAATTGCGGGAAACAGGGCCACTGGGCTGCCGACTGTTGAAAACAAAATGACGCAACGGGAATCCAGCCTTCAAGCCACAACACAGCAAAGTGCGCATCAGGAAAGCGACCGTTGACTGGTGCTGCTAGGCGGGCATCAGTGAGAGAGGAGAAAGAGTTAAGCAGCCCTAAACGAGCATCAGTAGTCAAAATCGAGGTCGAAGGAAGAGGGGTGTGGTCCCTTGTCGACTCAGGCGCGGATGCGTCCATGATAAGCCAGGATTTCACCCAGACAGCGATCCAAGAAACTTCAATCCGTAAAGGGGCTTTTGGAGCCATCATACAGGCAGGTGGAGGGAAGATAACTGTTTGCAGCCAGGCCGAGGTCACGTTCCAGGTCCAGGCAAGGCAGTTCATCCGAACCATGATGGTTATCCTCGGTTTGATCTACCAGGTGGTGCTGGGCAGATACTTCTGCTGTCAGCACAAAACGGTTCTGGACGACAGATCGGGAGTTTTGAGGATCGGTGACCTGGAGATTCCTCACCCTACATACGCAGAGTTGCGACCACATCGATCCCGAGTGGTTACATGCACTGCGATCACGGTACCCGCCAGATCAAAACGGCTCGCTCCGATGATGGTCGAAATACCAAACGGTGGCGTAAAGATTACTCGTGAGACCACCTGGCAGGGGGTGATGGAGCCCTTACCTGTGGGAAACAATCAGGAATGGAGGATTCACCGTATCATTGGATCAGTGTCCGAAGATGCGACGATACCCGTCCAAATAACCAACGTCGGAACGCAAGCGGTCACGATCCCACCTGGCACTGAGATCGGCACTCTGTTCACAATCGAGGAAATGGAGAAGGTGTGTACGACGTGCCCAGCGCCGCTACCGCCTCAGCGGAGCCCTGCGCTGGGACGCTCCATGGTCTCATCTCCAACCTACACATCGACGCCACAGTCCTGTCTGAAGATGGAAAAGCCTCACTGAAGCGTCTGGTGACGCAGTACGGTGACATCTTCAGCAAAAATGACTCAGATATCGGGAAGACAACGGTGCTCCAGCAATGTATCGAAACTGGCGATGCGGTGCCAGTGCGTCAAAATCTTCGCAGGATTCCGATGAGACTCCGGGAGGAAGTCGAACGGCAGAAAAAAAAATGCTCAAAGAAGGAGTAATCGAGGAAAGTTCGAGCCCCTGGCGTTCACCAATTGTTTTGGCCAAGAAGAAAGACGGCAGCTTCAGATTCTGCGTCGACCTCAGAGCAGTGAACGCAGTCACGCAGGCAGAGCTTGCCGGTCCCACTCCCACGCATTGACGAAAGTCTCGACAGTCTCTCAGGAGCAAAAATTTTCTCCACACTCGACATGGCGTCAGGGTACTGGCAGGTTGAACTGGCCGAGGAGGATCGCGAGAAAACGGCCTTCAGCACAGGAAGAGGACTGCATCAATTCCGAGCCAAGCCCTTCGGTCTCAAGAATGCTGGAGCCACGTTCCAGCGACTGATTGAGTTGGTGTTGGCCGGAGTGGACTCCAAGAGATATCTCGTGTATATAGACGACATCATCGTCTTCGGAAAGACAGAGCAGGCTCATCTGAAGAACCTGGAGGAAGTTTTTGAATATATATTACTGACCGGGCCGACGAAATTATTTGGAAACGAGGTTTGCAAAATTGACGTAGGCCCGAGTGCGAAGCACGAGGGCCGGAGTCAAATTTTGCAAACCGGGTTTCCAAATAATTTCGTACGGCTGAGGTCAGTAAGATTTTTCCTACATGCCGCATAGCTAGGTTAGTTTCGACAGGTTTTGGTGACACTTTTATACAATTGTTTTGTCCATATTTTCCTAACAGTGATTGCGCTACTGCTGTGGATAAAGCCTTAAAGGAAATTTATAGAAGAAAATGCATCAAAATACCTTACTTCAAAAAGAATCACGTCTGAAAATATCAACTCAGAATGGCACAACAATTAGATATCCAAGGAACATAATACTTGAATGATTTACCACGACATAAGAACAAGAAGAAGGTATAATATTCCTAGTGATTAAACGTGAATTTACCCAGTGCTCTTGCAAGAATCTTTGCTTCATTTATGTAATCGTACTTTGTTGATATGCCCTATGGCTAAACGTTCGTTAAATACATTATATTTTCCATATTTTACATGTTTGTTTCGAAGAAAGGACTACAACTGCCAAATAAAAACGCATTAACTTAGGCCCAAGGTATCAGTGGACATATCAAACGAAGATAAGACAACAAGCGATAACGGATTTCGATTAATAGGCGTACCTACTATATCTTACCATAATTTCGGCTTTGTAACCAATACAAAATATTTCAAAACCCTTGATAAGCAGAGCAGATATTTACCAAAAAATGTTAGTTTTCTAATTTTACGCGGCAAATAATATGCAATAATGATGTCAATTATACATTCCCTGTCAATTATACCTCTGGACTAATGCGATAAACTGTAGTTTAGAGGTCATTGACCTGGGCAGTAAACTCGGACAGTAAACTTTTGTTTCCTGCCCGGCCCAAGGCCCGGCCTATCAAATAACATGGCATTTTGACACCGACAGTTTCTTGGTCATAGTTTTACTGCCCGGCTCGTGCTGTGCTTAACCCTCGCCGGCCGAGGGGGGGGGGCGGGTGCCGCCCCCCCCCCATAGGGTTTTTTTCGCGATAGCTCCGAACACGCTGGCGATAGAGAGCTGAAACTTGGCATACCTGACCTTTGATCCAAGCCGCATCTTTTGACACCAACCGCATTTTTGGGTCAGGTCAGGTCACTGACCTATGACGTCATAAGTGAACCTCTGCACGGTCTTCAGATGTCGCAACTTCGCAACGCCCTCACTGCCAGAGGAGATGTCACAGGGAAATGAAACTTGCAGGATCTAGTATCCATTATGAGTCCCACAACTTGTATATCTCGGATTTTTCCTAAAGGTCATATGAGGTCAGGTCATTTTCGTGACCTCACCATTATAAGTCAATGGGGAAAAATTCAAACTGCTATTCTGGCGCCGGGAACGATCTCCAATTATCTCAAGCACACAGAATCGTGATTTTATGCACTCCTTGCAAGATAAGATGCGTCACTTTTGCAATGTTGACCTTGCGTGACGTCATTTATGACGTCATCAAGGTCATATTAGTTTTTCGTCAATAACTCTTGATCAAATTGAGCTAGCGAGTCGGAAAAGCCACCAATGGACTCAGGAAGACCTGCCGAATCGAATGATATGCGACATGACCTCTTTCGACCAACTTCGTGACCTGGGGGTGCTGACCTGACCTTGACCTGAGGTCAACACCCCAAGTTGACCTGACCCGGACAAAAAGTATACCATTCGACGCGCCTGAGCGAGACGAACACGATGCTGCCAAAATCGGCGCTCTGCGGCCGTTTTTTGCGAAGTTATTCACCAAAAACGGAACCGTACCTTGGGGCACTTGACCTGACCTCAGAGGTCACCGGTTGACCTAGGACCTTAAAATCGGGTACCAATCTCTGCGTCTCGTAACGGCGCACACGCTCGTTTTTTTCCGCGACGCGCTAGCTCCACCAGGGGCGAAACGGCGAGGGGGGGTCGTACCCACCCCCCCCCCCTCGGCCGGCGCGTATGTAGAAAACCAATAGGTCCGGCGAGGGTTAAGACATACCCCGTCATGTAGGAAAGGATAAGAGCGGCGAAGATGAAACTAAAGCCACGAAAATGTTGCCTTGCACGAGATGAGGTGGTGTTCCTTGGACAAAAGGTCGGGAAGGCTGGCGTGCAACCCGACCCAGGAAACGTCGACAAGGTGCGTAACTGGCCGCGACCACAGAAGGCCGACGAACTGAAAAGTTTCCTGGGACTCGCAGGATACTATTCCCGATTCGTCCCCAACTACTCTGACCTCGTGAGACCCATTCGGGAAGCTGCAGAGAAAAAATGTGACATTAAATGGACCCGAGAGCTCACGGAAAGCTTTAAAAGCATCAAAGAGAAACTGACGTCTTCCCCGATTCTGGCTTTGCCGACATGCAAGGGAGAATTCAAACTCTCAACCGACACGTCGAACTCTGCAGTCGGAGCGGTATTGACTGGAACGGTGGACGGTGAGGAAAAGGTGGTGGCTTATGCGAGCAGGGTGCTGAGCAAGAGTGAACGCCGATGGCCCACTTACGACAAGGAACTGTGGGCATCCCCTGCTCGATTAATGTCGACGGAGATGCCACAGGGCGGCGGGGAAGATGGGCTGTTGAGCTGAGTAGTTACTTATGACTTTGATGTGCTTTACCGAAAAGGCAGTGATAATGGAAATGCTGATGCCCTGTCCAGGCCAGTAATCGACTTGAAGGCGGAGGAAGTCAACGAACTCATGGCCACGACACGTGACGAAGCCACGAGCGGAATAGCCGTCGAAAGCTTACGGCGTAAGCAAGAGCTCGATCCGGTTTTCGGTGAGGTCCAGAAGTGGCTAAAAGCAGGTCACCTCCCTTCAAGGAAATCTTTGAGAAAAAGAAACAAGAATCTGCGCACGATGGCTCGGTTGTTCGACCATCTGACAATCGAGCACGGTGTCATGAAGCTACAGCGTCGTGGCGAGGGAAACGAACCGGTTTTACTCCTCCCTCAAACGTACCGCGTCGCTGTATTGAAGATGCTGCATGATGATGAGACCGCTGGGCACTTGGGAACCGCTCGAACGCTCGAAAAGTAGAAGCGAGGTTCTTCTGGCCGTGAATGGCGAAAGACGTCTCGCACTATTGCGAGTCCTGCGAGGTCTGCAACGCCGGGGTCGCCCGACACCAAAGATGCAGGCTACGCTGCGAACAGACAGCTATTCGAGGCCATTCGAAAGGGTGGCCATCGATATCACTGGAATGACCATGTCTGCGCGTGGGAACAGGTACGTCCTAATAGCAATGGACTACTTTACCAAGTACGGTCTTCACCTATGCAATGCCGAACCAGACCGCCGAGACCGTGTCCGAGTGTCTCCTCGACATGGTACTAAGGCAAGGAGTACCAGAACGACTCCCCAGCGACCAAGGGCGGCAGTTTGAGTCTGCAGTCTTTCAGTCTCTTTACAAGCGTCTTGGCATAGAAAAGACGCGGACATCACCGTACCGACCGGAAAGCGATGGCATGGTTGAGAGATTCAACCGCACGCTCAAAGACGTGACTTCAAAATTCATCAAGCCACTCGGATCAGACTGGGACGATCACATAGCGTCCCTGACTTTTGCGTATAACACTTCCAAACACTCGGTGACAGGATTCAGCCGTTTTTCTTGGTGCATGGACGCGAAGCTCGATTGCCAGTCGACGAGCTGTTCAGTGCACGCCGCGACCTGTCAATGGTCGATACCTATGTCGCCAACAAGCTTCGTCAACTCAGGGTTGCGTACGCAAGGGTAGGTGAGAATTACAGATGAAGCCGCTTCCGATATGACAGAAGCACGGAGCGAGTCCTCACGAGAGATTTCATACCTTCCAGGTCAAAAAGTGTGGGTTAGAGACCATACTGCCAATGTTGGAGGCCAGCAGAAACTGGCACTGTACTACAAAGGTCCGGCGACGGTGGTGCAAAAACAAGGTACCATTGAAGAGAATGTCACTGACAGGATCAGAATACCGGGAGGAAAGGAGACAAACGTACCTCATAACCACCTGAAGCCTCTAAAAGCGAGAGAGCCGCACGTCCCAAATGCTCCTCCTGCGATCCGAGGCGCCAGCAGGGAGCAGTCTGGTCAAAACAAGCAAACTGAGAGCGAAGAACCAAGTATGATGTTAGAAGCGGACGGCTCGTGTCCGACCTTCGCGTGGATACCGGACGAGACAGCCAGCGCACAACAACCAGGACGAACTTCGAGTCCATATGTCACACGATACGGGAGGGTATCCCGGCCTCCGGTAAGGTACCCCGACCTGTGAATACGCTTGTGAGCGATTGCATTTAATGACATGTTAATCCTTTATCCTTTAGCATCTCTGTTCAACTTGCCGTAGTAATATTCATAAATATACACACGTCAGACTTGTTCGGTTGTGTGTGATCAAAGTGTGCGACATGTTCTGAGCTAATGTGTCATCGGCAGGCCTAAACCTCGAGGGGTTGAAGTGCGAGTTGGCGTCCCAGCGCCGAGATGCAGATGCGGCGCTCGATTTTTGATGCTGTCACCGGCGCAGACATCACCAGCGCCAGATGTCGCCGACGCAGACGTCACCGACTGCAAGCCCGCAGCCAGGCCGACCAGCTGATGCCACAGCTGCAGCTGAGCGCGGCCTTGCCGGTGGTCAAAGCAAGCGTTCCGTCGCGGTGCTTTACAGTACAGAGAATGAGATGCATTTTATTTAGGGGGGAGGTGTGTTAGGAAGTGTTAGTGCACTGTGCCCGGTGCCTCCTCTCGGCGCGCTGCTGGGCGCGCCACTGCGGACCGCCTCCCGCTGGGCGCGCCGCTGCCACCTGTGGCGTGTGGTCACGGCCGCAGCCGGGGGCGGCGGTCATTCTGGACCGGGGAGCCGCCATGCGCGGGTGCTGCTGTTGCTGCTGCTGCTGCTGCTGCGATACCACAGCTCCAATACACAACAGATCGAAACGCCGCCTTTCTGCCTAACAGGTCTATAGTAGCAATAACATCGAGTAAAGCACATTTTATTTAAAATCAGCGATAGGGCGTCAGTTAACTGGTACATATGCTGCTAATAGATGTCACTGATAAGTGATAATACCAGGTCAGGTCACAGGTCAGGTCACCAAGGGTCAGCACATTAACCCTATTTTACCAGGGCTGTGTGATGCATGTTTTATGGCCAATTTTGCATTTCCAACTCATTGGTGTTGGTTATATGACAATCAGGAAAGGTTTAGGTCACTTCCTGGTGGAGGTCAGGTCAATGTCAGGTCAAAAAAGGTCAAATTTCAAAGTTGATATTGTTACATAAAATGGGTATCGATTCGATGCAGCTCGTCACGACGATTCTAACAGTGGTCTTCGTTTTGCTCTACGTGGTCTAGAATTGCCAAAAATGGAGTTTGAAAATTTGACATCATCATTTTTCACCTTCCAGGCGGTAGGGGGGGGGGGCATTTTTTGCCCCCCCCTTTAGTTTTTCAATATATCTCAAGAACCGCAGCGCCGATCGTCACCAAACTTTCAGTACCCTCCCGGGAGCAGCTAGCGCACATGGTGACCAAATATTTTTTCCAAAGGCTATGATAGGTTGGCCGCTAATGACGTCAGAGTGACGTCATTTTTGCCATTTTCGACCCAAAAAAAGGTTTCGCGGGAAGCACTGTCAGGCCTACAGCTTTAGAGATACAGAAAAATGTTTCAGACATAAAAAATGTGAAATCAAGAGGGCTACAAAACTACTATTTCGGTTTTTCGAATTTTTTTTTTGGATTTTAACCCCCAAAAATCAAAAAATTGATTTTTTGAATATAATAGCCAAAAAATCCAAAAAGGTTTTTGAATTAAAAAAAGGGAATATATGTGATAGTCCCTACCTTCTATCTACATACCAAATTTGAGATCGATACCTCTTTTTTGGCCAAGTTATAGTGAAAAAAAAAAACTGTTCAAAATTGATGACGTCAAATTTTCAAACTCAATTTTTAGCAATTCTAGACCTCGTAGCGCAAAACAAAGACCACCTTAGACTCCCCGTGACGAGCTGCATCGAATCGACACCCATTTTATGCAAAAATATCAATTTTGAAATTTGAACTTTTTTGACCTGACCTTGACCTGACCTCCACCATAAAGTGACCTAAACCGTGCCTGATGGTCTTATAACCAACACCATTGAGTTGGAAATGAAAAACTGGCCATAAAACATGCGTCGCATAACCTTAGTAAAGTTGGGCTCATGTGGTGACCCTTGGTGACCTTTGGTGACCTGACCTGTGACCTGACCTAGTATGACCAGTGACCTCTTTTAGCAACATATGTACTAGACAACTGACGCCTTATCGCTGATTTTCGACAAAATGCGTTTTACTCGGTGTTATAGCGCTTTCTCTAGAAGCCCCGTGAACGGTGAAACATTTTATCTTTGACCTGACCTGTGACGTCATCGGTGACCCCGAGGTCAATGAAATTTGGTTTTCCTCGACAAATTTGACGGGGCTATCGAACGCCGTTTGAATTTTCCGGATCCGTCCTATAGTTTCGGAGATACGGGGGGGGGGCAAAAAAATGCCCCCCCCCCCACCGCGCGGAAGGTGGCTGGTAGGCCCACCGCCTGCCGGGTTAACCAGCGCCCGGCTGGGGGTCCTGGATTTCCACGCCCTGCTGGGGGGGGGGGGGGGTGTTTCAACACCCCCTTCTAACTCGGCTCCTAGGCCACGTAGCGATACGCAGAAGGCGGCGTTCGAAAGAGCGCCAAAAATAATGACGAAATCACTTCAGTCACTTTTTTGGTCAGGTCAAAGGTCAGGTCACCAGAGGTCATTGAAGGCAAAATTTCGCCGATTTTCAGGTCGAGTGTCGACAATTTCCAAGAAGCCAACGAATAACTCAGGAATCAATAGAGCTACAGTGCCGCGGGAAAGCGCATTCGATAGCCCTATTAACGCCCTTTCTGAGTAATTCTCTCAGATTTGACCTATCTTCAACGGCTTTGCCTGCAGGGAGGCAAAAACTGCCAAAATAGCCGATTTTTCGAAACCAGTTTTTCTGCAATAACTTTTGACCCAAGCATTGCACGAACTTATTTTTACCAGCATCGTGTTCCTCTCGTCAAGACGCATCGAATGAACTGTAACTTGACCTTGAAAGGTCAACTTGAAAATTTGACCTCAGGTCAAAGTCATGACCTGACCGGAAATGGTCATGTTGCACATCAGTCGATCCGTATCGTCGAGCTGAACACATCCAAGGCGTTTTCATCGCTCTAGCATGCCTCTATCAAAAGTTATTCGCGAAAAACTGTTAGATACCATCCGTGACCTGAGATGACCTCAGGGGCATGAACAGGGATCACGGATACCATTTCCATGTTCAGTATGTCTTAGTTACTTGTTATTCAGTGTTTGGGAGTGTTTATAATACCTTTCGTCCAAAAAAGCGCCTTTCAATTTTCTCCCATTGACTTATAATGGGGAGGTCGAAAAATTGACCTGACCTTAGGTCATTGATATCAAAATTCTGAGATGTACATGTTGTACATACTATTGCTCTTAGCAATCGCTGAAAGTTTCAAAGCGATCGGTCACTCGGTGTAGCTATGGCAGATATTGAAACTTTTTATGAGGTGGGGTCACTTCAAGTGACCTGGTGACCTGACCTTGAATGACCTTGGTCTGAAATTTTACAACGTCTGTAGAATTGATGCATGATAAGGTGTGCCAAGCCGCCGTTTTTTTAGATATTCGCGAAAAACCACAGGGGGGTGTTCAAACACCCCCCCCCCCCCCAGCAGGGCGCGGGTTAACAGTTTTTTTTCGCTATAACTTGGCCAAAAAGATATATCGATCTGAAATTTGGTATGTAGATAGAACATGGTTGGAACTATCATATATATTTCAGGTTTTTTTGAAGTTCGAAAAAAAACTTTTTGGATTTTTGGCTTATATTAAAAAGAATAGTTTTTTTATTTTTGGAGATCAAAACTAAAAACTTGAAAAATCCGAGATAACAGTTTTGTAGCCCTGTTCATTCTACAGCTTTTATGTCTTTATCATTTTTCTGTATCTTCAAAGCTATAGGCCTGACAGCTCTTTCCGCGAAACCTTTTTTTTTTTTGTCGAAAACGGCAGAACATGACGTCATTTCCGGCCAACCTATCATAGCCTTTGAAAAAAAAAAATTATACACAATGTGTAAAATTGATTCCCGGAAGGGTACTGAAAGTTTGGTGACGATCGGCCCAGCGGTTCTGGAGATATATTGAAAAGTCTGGAGGGGGGCAAAAAATAGCCCCCCCCCCACCAGGACGCATGTTAAGGTACTAGGTCATTGGACAGTGATTGACCTTCCAGGTCAGGTCACTGACCCAAAGGTTGGGAAATTCAGGACCTGTTAGAACGTCGTAAAGTATAGCTGCTATGGGTTTTTGTCGGGTTGCTGAACACGCATATCATGTACGTTTTGATCACAGATGATGTCTTCATGCATTTAGACCAGGTCGGGTCAGGTCAGGTCAGGTCAACAAGTAGGTGTCATCAGTCATGCCGAGTGTTCGTAGTAGGTGTCAAGTCAACCGTCTCTGGCAGCCTCGTAACATGTTACGAAGACACCAAAACTACTTCGTAAACGTTCAAAGGTTTGCTTAATTCGAATCCAGCTCCAAAAACTAGCCTAGAAACTTGCAAAACTCGAAAAGTGAGCCAAGGTCACCAAAGGTCAACGATCTGACCTGACCTTCAGGTGACCCTGTCCCTAACCCTCGCCGGCACAGGGGGAATGGATGCATCCCCCTCACGACTTTTCGCAAATAACTCGCGTAAAAAGCGGCCGATCGCGACTAAACTTTTAGTATCCCCGCGTTGATCAATTTTACACCTACCTAAAAATTTCATGACCCTGACCTAAATGACCTTTGACCTGTGACCTAATTTTCGAGACCATGTTTGGCCGGAATAGCGATTCGGTGTATGTCGGCTCGCATTAGCCGCGCGTTTGGAGTCTTTTCGTGGTTTCGAGCGTTCAAACATGTGAGTTGATGTTGCTCCCATGCATTAGGGCGGATGCCAAGGTCACCTGAAGGTCAGTGCAGATCACTGACCTTTGATGACCTCAGTCCGAAGGTCGGTTAGCTAGTTTTGATCACAGATGATGTCCTTATGCATTTAGGCAAGGTCGGGTCAGGTCAGGTCAGGTCAACCAGTAGGGGTCCTGCCGGGTATTCATAGTACGTGTCAACCGCCTCTGACAGCTTCGTAACATGTTACAAAGGCACCAAAACTACTTCGTAAATGTTCAAACGGTTGCCAAATTCGAATTAAGCTCCAAAATTAGCCTAGAAACATGTAACACTCGAAAAAGTGAACAGAGGCCATCAAAGGTCAATGACATGACCTCACCTTCCGGTGACCTTCGCACGCACCCTAATGCATGGGAGCAACAATAACATCATATCCCATGTTTGAACGTTTGAATCCACAAAAGACTGCTAATACAATCCGACATACGCCGAATCGCGATTCTGACCAAACATGGTCTCGAAAAGTAGGTCACAGGTCAAAGGTCTTTTGGGTTAGGGTCATGAAACATTTTGGGTAGGTGTAATATTGATCAACGCGAAGGTGCTTAATGTTTGGTCGCGATTGGCCCCTTTTTACGCGAGTTATTCGCAAAAAAACTTGGGGGGGGGGTGCATCGCCCCCCGTGCCAACTAGCTAACATGTAACATTTTAAAAGACAGTATGTCATTAGTTATATGCATTAGACAGACAACTCAGAAAAACACTCGAAAAAAGGTGTTTTGTGCTCAGCCAGCAAAGCCCAACCGACGCCCACAATAGGGTTGCTGAGGCTTCCCATCGTTGCACGACACATATAATGAAAAGGTAAAGGAAAAATTGTGCAAGAAAGCTGTCCATTTATATTGGCGTGTCTATATTCTCCTGCGTCCCAATTCTCCAGTCTCTCCCCTATGTGATCTTCTTAGGTACCTCACCTCTGACATTGATGCGTCTGAGCCCCTTCGGCAGATGTTTTTCCAATTGCGAGAGGTCGGTGGCGGCGACTGACAGCCGCTCCAAAGTCTCCCGTGAGCTCCGCAGCTCCGTCAGCTCGCTGAGACCGAATCCGTCCCGAAGGATGATAGTGCTTAGGCCCACCTTGACGATATCATTACCTGGAATCACGCCGAATATATAGTCTACTGGAATATTGGTCGGTACTCGGTAGTCACTGAAATGTGACAGAAACTCTGCAAAAAACGCCCATAAAATTAACTGGCATTCAGAAACATAGATGAGCATTGAGCGGTCAGTTAACACGCGCAGTGGTAGGGTTGCACTTGCGAGTACTACGCCCAGTGGAAGGGGCGGATGGCGCCCCCCCCCCCTAAGATCTCAACTCCCAGTGGAGCTAGGAAAACGAAATTTAGAGGGTAGGTTGGGGCCCTGCGGATCTCTGTTGTGTGTGAATTTTATGACCCCAGGTTAATATCTTCAAGGTCAAATGAGGTCAATTGTGGTCAAATCTGCCATATGAGCGATACAGGTACAGAAAAATGTTTAAAACATAAAAGGTGTAGAATTAAGAGTGCTATCTCAGATTTTTGAAATTTTTGGATTTTAACCCCCCAAAAAATAAAAAGGATATTTTTTAATATAATAGCCGAAAAATCCAATTTTTTTTGAATTTCGAAAAAAACGGAATATATGTGATAGTCCCTACCGCCTTCTATCTACATACCAAATTTGAGATCGAAACCTCTTTTTTTGGCCAAGTTATAGCGAAAAAACTGCTCTAAATTGATGACGTCAAATTTTCAAACTCAATTTTTAGCAATTCCAGACCTCGTAGCGCAAAACAAAGACCACTTTTAGACTCCCCGTGACGAGCTGCATCGAATCAGTACCCATTTTATGCAAAAATAACAACTTTGAAATTTGACTTTTTTGACCTGACCTTGACCTGAACTTCACCAGAAATTGACCTAAACCGTACCTGATGGTCTTATAACCAACACCATTCAGTGGGAAATGAAAAAATAGCCATAAAACATGCATAGCACAACCTTAGTAAAGTTGGGTTCATGTGATGACTGATGACCCTTGGTGACCTGACCTGTGACCTGACCTGGTATGACCTCTAATAGCAACATATGTACTAGACAACTGACGCCCTATCGCTGATTTTCGACAAAATGCGTTTTAGTCGGTGTTATAGCGCTTTCCCTAGAAGACCCGTGAACGGTGAAACATTTTGTCTTTGACCTGACCTGTGACGTCATCGGTGATCCCGAGGTCAATGACATTTGATATACGTCGACAAAAGAAACAGGGCTATCGAACGCCGTTTGAATTTTCCGGATTCGTCCAGTAGTTTCGGAGATACGGGGGGGGGCAAAAAAATGTCCCCCCCCCCCACCGCGCGGAAGGTGGCTGGTAGGCCACCACCAGTTTATACCGACGGGGGGGGGGGCGGATGACCGCCCCCTCCCCTGAGATCTCGAGAACGAAGCAAGATAGCGACAAGCGGTAAACGGCATCAGATACGCACGGTCAAGGTTTACAATTTTTACAAAGGTCATTTTCAGGTCAGGTCAAAGATGACGTCACAGGGGTCGAAAAAGTCAAAATGGCGGCGCTAGATATGGAGAGTTTTTCTCGAGTAACTTTCGAATTAGTCAAGATAATAACAAACTAAGGGCATCATCGTGATCCTCTCGTCAATCCACATCGAAATATATATATATATATATATATATATATATATATATATATATATATATATATATATATATATATATATATATATATATATATATATATATGTTGACCTCGAAAGGTCAAGGTCAAAGGTTGACCTCAGGTCACGTGACCTCGAGGTCATCATGTATATCTTTCGATGCGTCTTGACGAACTGAACACAATGAGACCATCCGCGCGGTTGTATCTTGTTCCTGTACGGAGTTATTGGCAAAAAAAAAAACTTTGGTGACCTTTGATGACGTCACATGACCTTACAGCTGCTCAACAGCAAAACAGATCTCAAGGTAGTGAAGGTTGATCGTATATGAAGTCATGTATGGTATATGGGGCCATTCCGACCCGTTTTAGTGGTAAAAACAGGGAGTTGATTTTTCCCCATTGACTTATAGGTAATGGGGAGGTCGCGAAATTGACCTGACCTTAGGTCACTGATATCAAAATTCCGAGATATACAAATTGTAGCTACTAAGTAATGACCTTATAACATCCTGCGACTTTCAAATGCCTTCGACAATCGACATCTACTGTAGCTCTGGCACGGTGACAAAGTTGCAAAAAAGTGACTTAAGGTTGGGTCATTCAAAGTGACCTGGTGACCTGACCTTAAAAGTTAGGAGGTTCAAACTTGCACACCATGTGTAAAAGTGATGAGGGAATAGTCCTACCAAATTTGCGCCGCTGTTTTCCCTCTATTTGCGAAAAACCTCAGGGGGGGGGGGGCGGATATCTGCCCCCCCGTCGGTGCGCGTGTTAACGTTAAAACACCTCTACGATGGGCAAGAAAAAACATTCCCTTGCTTCTTGCCTCGTTTACATAATCAGTCAAAAGCTCACCTAGATCATTCCAGAACACAGGGCGAAAAGTTATGCAGAAAACCCCGATATTCCTGAGGCTGTATTCAATACCATTTTTGATAGGGCAGCTCTTCCTTCATCTTTTGTGATCGGTCCCTCACATGCTAGCTTTTCTGCCTCAGACAGCCGTTCTGCGTTGTTATCAGGTACCAAATAACTATACTTATCGGGACCTAATGATTTTGACTCGTTAACCCTATTCCTGGCGGGGGGGGGCCTCAGGAGCCCCCCCCCCCTGAGGTTTTTTGGTTATTTCTCCCAAACGCGTTGAGCTAGGAAGCTCAAATTTTCTGACTTTTCCTAAAAGGCTTCTACGCAACATGTCTGAAAATTTTGAGTTGATCTGACCTCAGGTCAGGTCACCAGAGGCGGTTTGGTGACCCTACCTCAGAAAAGTTTGCAATCACGCCAGAGCTAGAGTTTTTGACCGATCAATTTCTTCTCTTCAGGGTTTAGTTAGGGTACCAGTATGTGCAATTTGTATATCTCGGAATTTTGATATCGGTGACCTAAGGTCAGGTCAATTTCGCGACCTCCCCATTATAAGTCAATGGGGGAAAAATCAACTCCCTGTTTTTACCACTAAAACGGGTCGGAATGGCCCCATATACCATACATGACTTCATATACGATCAACCTTCACTACCTTGAGGTCTGTTTTGCTGTTGGGCAGCTGTGAGGTCATGTGACGTCATCAAAGGTCACCAAAGGTTTTTGGCCAATAACTCCGTACAGGAACAAGATACAGACGCGTTGATGGTCTCATTGTGTTCAGCTCGTCAAGACGCATCGAATGATATACATGATGAACTCGAGGTCACGTGACCTGAGGTCAACCTTTGACCTTGACCTTTCGAGGTCAACATATATATCATTCGATGCGGATTGACGAGAGAATCACGATGATGCCCTTAGTATGTTCCTATCTTGACTAATTCGAAAGTTATTCGAGAAAAACTCTCTCCATATCTAGCGCCGCCATTTTGGCTTTTTCGACCCCTGTGACGTCATCTTTGACCTGACCTGAAAATGACCTTTGTAAAAATTGTAGATCTTGGCCGTGCGTATCCGATGCCGTTTACCGCTTGTCGCTATCTTGCTTCGTTCTCGAGATCTCAGGGGGGGGCCGAATCGGCCCCCCCCCCCCCCGCCAGTTTCTTGTCCCGGCGGAGCCCGCCAGGAATAGGGTTAAGATTTATCTAATAATCGGCACCGGGCACATGCTTTTAAAATTGTTTTATTGACCCTTACTGTGCTACCGTCTATCTCCTTAACCCTCGCCCGCACATGGGGGGGGGGGTTGCCACCCCCCCCAGGCAGTTTTTCTGCTCTGCACTCAACATTTTTAGAGCTAGAAGGCTGATTTTTCGTATAGCTGCTCGTCTATCCTTTCTTGATGTCCACTAAAAAATTTCAAGTTTCTGTAATTTTTAGTTTCGGAGATATGACCTTGTTTTTCAGGTCATGTCATGACCCAAATGGCCAATTCTCAACATCTTGCGTTTGTCATGGGCCTTGTGAGCTTTTGACACCCTGATTTCGGCCTTTTTTGCCAGTCTTACCTCCCACCTATCATGGAACATGTTGTTCGACGATGTACAGGGGTCAAGGTCAGGGTCAAGGTCAACCTAGGTCATCTATGATAATTGCGTTTTAGGCAAGCTGAATTTACTTTTTGTGAAGTTTTTTTGACTGCATTTTTGGTAAACTTTACCAGCTTGAAGCTTCTCAGATCATGATTTCATGTGATATGGACCCAAAAACAATCGGTGCACACATCAGTATACACACAGACACACACAGACATACAAACACATATAATTGACCTTGACCTAACTTGACCTGAAATGACCTCAGCAGCAAAATTCTGGTCGGATAGTGTGACAAAGAGGTTCTAGCTGGCTTGGCACCAGAAAACAGCATCGTCATCGGTATTTGATAAGCAGCGCACTTGATATCCAACGGTGACCCAAAACAGCAACATTTTTTAGTTTGACCTGACCTGGAAGGTCAATGACTGACCTGAGAAGGTAAAATTGGGTATCATTGGATTCGTCTTTTCCCAAAGAATCTTTTTGGTCTTTACTGCTAAGCTCTATCTCCAACAGGAACGAAATGGCGCGGGGGGTGGCACCCCCCCCCCATGTGCGTTCTAGGATGGGAAAATGGCATGTGCGGGCGAGGGTTAATCGCGGTGATATCCTTTTGAGCGGCTCGTTGTTCCACCATTCGAGTACTGTGCGTCAGTTTACTCCAAAATAGGGGATCGTGATTCCCGGGGGGGTCATCATTTTTCTCTGTGTATGGCTGTGGGCGGCTGTGGGGCCGGGGGCGGCTAGGCTGTGAAAAAAATTGCAGCCGTACAGTATATCTAAAAGGTATGTCCCCTGGTTTGGCTCTCCCACAGGAGGCGAATCGGTAACTTGGCTGAATCCCAGTTGCGGCACCCGGCCGCCAGGGTCGCTGCCGCGCGAGCGGCCTTGACCGCTCGCATGTCATTGGCAGTTCGGTCCCTCCCCATCTATACCGAGGTGGGGAGGGGAGAAGAGGGGAAGAGAGGGGAGGGAGCGGCATCCGCTCGGCACTGGGCGATACCTGGCTGACCCCGCGCTCCCTCGCTGACCTTTGTCCTGCCCTCAGGCGAAGACCGACTTCCTGGCCTGTAGCGGCCCAGTGGAAAACCGAGCTCGCGGGGCGCGACTCCATTGGCCCAATCTTATAAATGGAATGCTGTCGTATTCACGGCATTAGATAATATTAATAGTGATACCAGCAGTGGATGTGGTAAAATACAGTCCAAAACAAACGAAATCACACGATTCGTGCATAATGCGCCCTCCCATTCAAATAAGCCTGCCCACTTCGATAGATGGTGTAGTTTCTTAGGGCGTAAAAGATGCAAAACACTACCGATTTTTTTTTTTTTTTTAGCTCGGCCATTGGGAATGACAATATACAATTGACTGAAATGCATGAAAACCATTTTGCATTTAGGTAATAGCCGTTTTCTGTACTCAAACTTTAGCCAGTGACGCCCTGTCCATTCTAAAGCGTTTATAAGATTGGTCCCAGCACCCGATCTTATATGAGGAAGTCGTTCAAAAAGCATCTTATTTCTAACGAATTTATTATTATGGCCACTTTTACAGGACGTCTATAGAGCTTTGACTTTTACATTTCTTCCTCGTTCAGGAGAAACGTTTTAACCCTCACCGGACCTTCAGGTTTTCTGAATACCGAGGGGGCGTTGGGGGTTGGAAGTGAGGAAACAACTCCCTTCGCCGATTCGCCCCTAATTGAGCTAGAGCCTCACGAAAGAAACGATCGTGTGCGTCGTTACGAAATGCAGCGATTGGTCTCCGATTTAAGGACCAGGGTGAGCCGATGACTTCGGAGGTCAGGTCAAGTGGCCCAAGGCACAGGTTCGGTTTTTGGTAAATAACTTCGCTAAAAATGATCGCAGATCCGCGATTTTAGCAGCATCGTGCTTGTCTAGCTCAGGTGTGTTGAATGGTATACTTTTTCTTCGGGTGAGATCAACTTAACCCTCGCCCGTATAGAGGGCGGGGGGTCGAAAGGACCCCCCTCCCTCGGTTTTTCGCGAATAACTCGCGTAAAAAGCGGCCGATCGCGACGAAACTTTCAGTACCCTCGTGTTATTCAATTTTACACCCACCCTAAAATTGTCATGACCCTGACCTTAATGACCTTTGACCTGCGACCTACTTTTCGAGACCATGTTTGGCCGGAATCGCGATTTGGCGTATGTCAGCTCGCATTAGCGGCGCGTTTGCAGTCTTTTCGTGGTTTTAAGCGTTCAAACATGGGATATGATGTTGCTTCCATGCATTAGGGTGGGTGTCAAGGTCACCGGAAAGTCAGGTCAGGTCATTGACCTTTGATGACCTCGGTTCACTTTTTCGAGTTTTACATGTTTCTAGGCCAGTTTTAGGAGCTGAATTCGAATTTAGTAGCCATATGAACATTTACGAAGTAGTTTTGGTGCCCTCGTGACATGTTGCGAAGCTGTCAGAGGCTGTTGCCACCTACTACGAATACCCTTACTCGTTGACCTGACCTGACCTGACCCGACCTGGCCTAAATGCATGAAGACATCATCTGTGATCAAAACTAACATGATATGCGTGATCAGCATCCCGAAAACCCCATAGCAGCCACGCTTTACGACTTTCTAACAGGTCCCGATTTTCCCGACTTTTGGGTCATTGACCTGACCTGGAAAGTCAACCGACGACCTAGGACCTTAAAATTGGGTATCATCGACTTCCTCTCGTCACGGCCAACACGCTCGTTTTTTCCGCGAAGCTCTAGCTCGATCAGGGGCGAAACGGCAAGGGGGTCCAACGGACCCCCCTTATACGTTTGCGGCTGAAAAAACACCAATACGGGCGAGAGTTAAGGTGTTAACCTCGGGTCAAGGTCAGGTCACAGCCCGTCAGGTCACGAAGCTGGTCAAAGGAGGTCATATTGCATATCAATCGATTCGGCAGGTCTTTTCATGTCCATTAGTGGCTTTATCGACTCGGTAGCTTTAGTTGATCGGGAGTTATTGACGAAAAACTGATAGCCTTAGTAACGTGATAAATGACGTCACGCAAGATCAACAAAGCAAAATTGAAACATCAGACCTTGCAAAGAGCGCATGAAATCACGATTCCGTTTGCTTGAGAATTTGAGATAGTTGTATATATTTCCGGACCAAACTAGCAATTTCCATATTCCCCTGACTTTTAATGGTGAGAGACCGACCTGATCTCAGGCGACCCTTCAGAAAATCCGAGATATACATTTATACAAGTTGTGAGACCTCTCGATCATACTATAAGATCCTGTAAGTTTCATCTCCCTATGAAAGCTCTGCACTGAGGGTGTTGCGAAATTGGAACATTTTAGGACTGTGCACACAGTTCTAAAATGTTAATTTTATTAAACAGTTTAGGACAGTTTCACACAGTTCATTTTGGGACTGCTCATTTATGACGTCATAGATCAGTGACCTGACTTGACTTAACCCTATTAGTGGCAGGTTGTTTTCATCTACCCCTCAGGTTTTTCGGGAATATCTCCGAAACCGCTGAATCTACGATGCTGAAATTTTCTGACTTTTCCTAAAACTAAATTGGGCACATTCGCTGAAAATTTCAAGGTCATAACTTTACCAGGGGCGGCTCCAGAGCACTGGGAATTGGGGGGTCTTATTCGTGAAGCGAGTCATTTGGGCGAAGATCACGATGCTGATGTATTATAACTGTATGCACCAGTTTTACGAACAGTGAATGAAAGGTATCATGTGATAACATATACAAAGTTATTGTGCATCCTCTTTTGACACGTTTTTGCTATAATAGGCGGATCCAGGCGTCCAAAAAGGGGGGTTCTGTTTTACCTCCCAACATAGGTGCCCTGACACCGCCTATGCATGACCAATACAATTGTAGTCGTTCTCTCATAAGAAAATTGTAACATAACAAGACCATTACCACCCTTTTTAGAAACAGTACCAACAAAAACCTTATTTACTATACTTTTTTTGTATCCCCAATCTCAATGATCTGTATCCGCCTATGATTTTGAAAATGCATATTTTTAGGATCCATGTGAATTCCTGGTTCATTCTCTATCGATCGGCAAAAGTTGTGTTAAGATTGGTTCAGAAACCTGGCCGTGATAAACAGTCTAAAATGTATCTGCAATTTGCCCGTTTTTACCCCCCTCTATTGACATTTTTTAATTTTTATTTTTTTTAGAAATGTAGATCACGTTGAGCGAAATCGAATGCCGTTTGAATTTTGAAAATCGGCCCCTTAGATCTCGAGATATCAGGGGGGTCGTAAACAGCCCCCCTGCCACTAATAGGGTTAAAAATGCGGTTGGCGTAAAAAAATCCGACTTATCAAATCCCGACTAAAAAATCGACTTATAATCCGGTTAATCAAATTCCGACCATGTTTTTACCTGGCCATTAACCCGCGCCCTGATGGGGTCTGCCGAGCAACGCGGTCTGATGGGGGGGGGGGCATTTTGCCCCCCCCCCCTAAGATCTCGAGAACCACGCAACATAGCGACAAGCGATAAACGGCGTTGGATAGCCCCAACGGGGAACTACCTTGTGACACAATTTCATTGACCTCGGTCAAACCGATGACGTCACAGGTCAGGTCAAAGGTCGAATTTTCACCGTTCACAGGCATTTCAAGAAATGCGTTGTAAAATCGAGTAAAATGCATTTCATTGAAAATCATCGATGGGGAAATGTTCTTCAAACACATATTTTGCTATTTGAGGTCACTGATACCAGGTCAGGTCACAGAGGTCAGGTCACTGGGGGGGGGGGGGGGGTCACAATATGAAGTGTCGTGTGATACATGTTTTATGGTCCATTTTACATGACAAATGCGATTATGTGGGTCAGGCAGACTTTTGGGCCAGCTTGGGTCACGTTTTGGTCAAGGTCAGGTCAAGGTCAGGTCAAATTAGGTCAAATTTCAAAGTTCATACTTTGCATAAAATGGGTATCGATATCGATGCAGCTCGTCACGGGGAGTTCAATGGTGGTCTCCGTTTTGCGCTACAAGGTCTAGAATTGCTAAAAATTGAGTTAAAAAATTTGACGTCATCAATTTTTAACAGTTTTTTTTTTGCTATAACTTGGCCAAAAAAGAGGTATCGATCTAAAATTTGGTATGTATATCGAATAGCGCAGGGACTATCACATATATTCCGGTTTTTTTCGAAATTCGAAAATTTTTGGATTTATTTTTTAGTTTTTCTAAAAAAATCAATTTTTTATTTTGGGGGGCCAAAATCCCAAAATTTCGAAAATCTGAGATAGCAGTTTTGTAGCGCCGTTTTTTTATCTATACAACCACATAAAGAACTTTAAAATTGCTTGTTAACTGTAGAATTGGTGAGCGTTTCAAGATGTCATGTTTTTTGCTCATTTTTACTCGAACATGACCTCAGTTTGACCTCAATAACTCCTGACCTGAGGTGACCCGTGACTTGAGATTTTGTGTGAAGGTGTCAACTTGATGCCCGGTAAGGTACGCAAAATTTGGCGGCGCGCAGCGCCGCCGTTTTCTCGCTATTTAAGAAAAAACACAGGGGGGGCCAAAATGCCCCCCATCAGGGCGCGGGTTAATGTGTTCTAGCCTTACAGTTGATTGTTTGAACGCGGAAGATGCTATCTTGGTTAACCCCATACTTATCGTATGATAAAGAACGTCAGTGTTAGAAAGTTAATTAACAATTTTATTTAGGATAGTTTAATTCAAGTGGGTATAATCCGACTTGACAATTTACTAGGAGGGTTTTGCAGCGCTATTAGTTCGGCATGTAATTATAAATCATTGCTAATTTTGATCCGGATATCGTTATTCAATGCTGGCCTTTGCGTCCTCAGAAAAGTTGTTTATAGTCATGAAGGCTTGCATTGACCCATACTCCATTTTTCAGCACCATTATTCGCCGTAGTTGACCAGGTGTTTTTCTTCAGCTCTCCCCTGAATCCTTTGGCTTAGACCTGGCGTATCACCCGTGCATCGCAAGACGCACCTACCACACACAAGTTCATGATCCCCACGAACTAGAGGTGTCAATCGGAACCGAAAATTTTGGAATTCCGAAAATTTCCGAATTCCGATTCGGAAATCGGACGGAAAAGTGACAAACACATCGGACATATTCGGAAAACTAGTTGAAAGTTACAAATTTCTTGAAGAAGTTAAAATTCAAACTTATTTCAATTATCCATATGCAAATTGCAAAACATGTCATCAAAATTGGCAGGGGATAGGTGCATCATACATCATTCATAATTATAGTGCAAGATGAAAATAAACGTGATTGCATGTAGCGGGTAGCTCTGAGTCAAATCAGGTACATACCTACCTACCTATAGGTACTGTGCCAACTTTTAACTCTAAATTTGGAAATGTGTTTACAAATGGCAATAGCCATTGTTGTCAGCAAGCCCATCATTAGATAACACAGTTATGAACATGATGTACAATCATTGACCTGTGAGAAGCACTAGACACCAAAGCAGTAAAGGAGGGAATCCAAAAATAGATTTGCCTCACTTGATGTTAACAGAAAAGAGACAGAAGAAAATTGAAAATATCAAGGTGTGTCAAGTAGCACAAGAGTCCTACCTAGAACCTCCTATCATAAAGTCATCCTTTTCTACCCCTTCCCTCCAAAAATATCCTTGCCGAAAAATCAATGTTGCATAAATGCCGATAGCCTATCAATAAACTAAACAATTACCAAAAGATGATGAAATGCGGCGAAAGCGTCATAAATGTCACCTAAGGAAAGATGGCCTCCCGATGAGAATCGGAGGAGACAAAAAGTGACGTCTAAAACAATAAATACAGTCATTTTGCTTTACAATTGAATTATTTTTGACAATTTATCATATTTTGCAATACTAATTGAATTTAAATCAAACAACTAATGGTAAGTGCACTTCAATAGGACAAGTTATATGACAATGACGTCATATTGTTGATTTTCTTTCACCTCATCGACTCAAAGCCGGATACCCATGTTCCATGCTACCAAGAATGGTAGCATGAAACGTGTTTTTCATTCTACCAATGATCACAACCTCTTTTTGCTTGTGAATTTCAGTGAATTTGTGTAAAATCATAGCAAGTATTTTTGTGATCGCTTATTCTTTTGGATATTCAGAGATGTGTGGCTCAGTGAAGAGCACGTTATTTCCAGATGTACCTATCTCACACGTTTCTTCTCACATGAACTATTTTGCTTTTGCAAGAAGTGTTCTACTTTACATCTCAATCCAAGTCTCAGTCTCAGCCAGTGTGATATAAGATCAAGATATGCACAATTATTGTAAGTGACTAGCTTCTTGCATTATTGCTGTATTAATTCATCATCAAGTGGCTTACTGTCAAAGGGATGTGGCAAGAAGTCAATATTTGAGAACGCAGGTTGGAGGGATAAGGCAATGCTTTGCATTATTCCTGCTTACTCAGCTTCAGTTGTAGGCTGTAGCACATTTTAAAGCAGAATAGGCTTGTCTCAATATGCTGTGTTTGTGTTATAGGTATATCAGGTTAGGCCTATTGCCCAAATGCCCACCCCCATTCCATACTGCATAATATGATATTGCTTCAATATTTTTGGTGCACTCAAAACCAGATGGCAACTATCTGTTATTTAGTTATCATGTAGTACCTACATACAAACATATACCTAATATAGATCAATTTACGCATACTCCCTTTCCATATCCAGCTTTCGGACAGTTTTCGGACAAATCCTTGCTTTGGACATTTTTCGGACAGAAGTGAGCTAGGATTTTGGACATTGGACGGACATCGGACAAGAAATTTCTGAAATTGACACCTCTACCACGAACCCACATCAGCGTCCGTTCGCTTGGTGTGTGACCCCTTGACCTTTGGCCGCGACAACTGCCAGCTTGCTGGAACACCCCTCCCTACACGCGCTGCCCCGCCCGCTCCCCTTTCTCCCCCCCCCCCCCCCCGGGGTCGTGTCACGAAGGTTCGGGCTTACGCTACTACCGGCCGCTGCGCAGCTGTCACCTAGCGCTTGGGAATGTGTGGTCTGGTGCGGATTCAGCCAACTACCGGCTCGCGACACCAGCGCCACGTAGTGGCGACGGTACATTCTTTTTAGACATACTGTACAGACCTCTCGCTAAAACGGACTACTTACCAGTGTAGAACAAGCATATGCTTCGTTTTTCGCGATGGTTTTTCGCTGCCTCCCACACAAGCACCAGCAGAAGAGGGAACTTGTCGATTATGTAGTCGACCAGTCCACTCCGGGTGTCGCCCACCATGCGTCGTCCTTCTTCAGGTACCTCATCGAAGTGGTGGAGCTGCACAAAAAAAGATGCAACGCTGCTGATTTGTGTGTTATACGAACGTAACCATCTACAGTATAGTAAAACGCCCAAACTTAACCCGCGCATGACTGTGGGGGGGGGGGGGGCTCTACAGAGCCCCCTCCAGTTTTTCGGCAATATCTTCTAAGTTCTAAACCGTTTGACGGATTAACACGAAACTTGAGGACCCTCAGCGACATCAATTTGACACCTTGTGCTTAAATTTCAACTTTCTAGCTACCATAGTTTGACCGGAAATGACGTCAGAGTGACGTCATGTCGGCCGATTTTGATGCAAAATATTGAATTACGGCAAACACTCTCAAGAGCTCAGTTTTAAAGCTAGATCCAATTTATTTGCATGAGTGGACTACAAATACATGTAGCTATCAAACTGTTATCTCGAATTTTCGAAAATTTAAAACTTTTGAAAAATATGTATTAACAATTAAAAAAAAAACTTTTGATTTTTTTTCAAAAAGCTTTTGATTTTACGCAAAAACCGGAATATATTTGATAGAACACACACTGATAAACTACTCTAGCAAGTTTTAGCCCTATATCTTCAAAATGACCAAATTATTTGCATTATTGTCAAATATTTGCAATTCTATATTTTTGAAAACCATTTTTCAGTACGTTTTGACATCGTACATCAATATGAATGACACCATCGTGTTTCTGAGCTCAAACTGCATCTGATAGGCACCTTTTTTGTTCAAAAATTTCTTTTTTCAAAATTTGACCTTTTCTGACCTGAAGGTGACCTGACATCCGTTTAAATTCAGCTGAAAATGACCTCAAATGACACAGACGACATTGTTTTCGAAATATACGAGGAAAATGGACCATAAAACATGAGTCACGTGACTGATACATGATATACAATTTACGTGACCTAGGATGACCTGGCCTTGACATGAAAAATTCAAAGTAAAAGTTCGGTACCCTCAGGGTATCTAAAGCATATATCAAGGAGTGAGAAAACAAAAATGAGCCTGATCGGACTTGTCAGCCGGCGGTCAGAGCCTAAATTGTGAACAAGCAAAAATGCGGATAATTTTACTTTGACCTGGCCTGTGACGTCATCAGTGACCTCGAGGTCGATGAAAATACTTTCGCTCGACAGTTTTTCCAGGGCCATCAGACGCCGTTTGAATTTTGACGATCGGCCCAGTAGTTTCGGAGATAGGAGGGGGGGGCTGGAGAGCCTCCCCCAGTCACTCGCGTTATGGAAAATACCCCAGTCAAGCGCGGGTTAACCCTCGCCCTGGCAGGGTATTTTTCACAACACGGCCTGGCAGGGGGGTGGGGTCGATGCGACACCCCCCCCCCCCTCGCGATTGTCTCCTATGGCACCTAGAAACACCCAATTTTGTAGGTAGGTGAACCCCCTGGAGTTCTCGCCCCTGTGCAAATTTGGTTGCTCTAAGTCAATATTTAGGGGGGTTTTGGGGGTATAAATGTAAAAATTTCGCTAAAAGCAGGTCAAAAGTTTTTCGCTTATAACTTTTGATCTAATTAAGGGTGCGTTAACTTCGGAGGTGGCTCCGCTCAGCGTTGGTGTCCGAGCACTACTACTCTGATTCTCAGCCAGTAGATGTCACCAGGGTAGAGCGCTTTTTTCCCACGTTAATGACCTTCTCCCCCTCCTCATTTCACGGCCCTTACGATAACGACGTTTGGTTACTGCGCCGGCGCGGCGGGCGGCGCCGACTGAGGGAGATCATGGTGTGTAAACACCGCGCGGAAGGAACACGTCTCTCGACAGGCCTTCCCGGCGCCGTCCTTAGCCTGGTGTAGGTACGTCCTACCCAGTTAGAACGAAACTGATTATTTGATATGGATACATGTTATCGAATATTGAGTCTGCCGCAGCTCTAGTCACAAGAATGCGTCTGATATCCTCACATGATTGACCTGACGGCATTGTTTTAGTGAAATGCAGTGCTAGATTCACATTGCTACACATACTACCAGTAAAACGCCTTATAGGACGACAAACGGAGCGAGCGAGAGGGTGGGCCTTGCACGTGGGAAATTGTGAGGGGGTACCTCCAACTGACTTGTGCACGGTACTCTACTAACCGGTCTCTAGCAATGTGCCATATTTGAGCGCAATCGACTCAGCCGTTCTCGAGATCTAGAAGCGGCACCCTGCACGTGCGCACGTGCAAAATGGGTCCCAACTGACTTTTGCACGGCACCCTACTAACGGATCCCTAACCGCTAACCAAATCTGAGCGCAATCGGTCCAGCCGTTCTCGAGATCTGGAATCGACCGCTGCACGTCCGCACGTGCAGCAGCACCCCACATGAACTGTGGGACATGAAAATGCATTGCCTATGTGGGTGCCTACTGCTTACCTACATGCAAAGTTTCAGCCAATCGGCCCAGTAACTACCGAGATATTGCAATTGTTACAAAAATGACTCCTCTTCGTTTTGCACGTGGCACGTGCATAGGGGGTCACCCACATGCATCGAAAGAAGTCAAATACTTGGTAGATGGAATCAAGCTACCCTACAAAAATTACCGCAAGTAAATCGGCCCAGCGGTTGCTGAGTTTTTTTTTTTAGCCTTTCAAAAGCGTTACAGCCCGGGCCGGGTCGGGCCGGGCCGCTCTTACTGAGATTTATCCGTTATATTGAAAAGACTTCACTTGCTTCGCTCGCTCCGTAACAACAACGGGAAGTTCAGCATCTATTTTCTCATTTGAAGCTAGGCCCCATGCGCACAATCTTATCTTAATGGAGCAGACTATGAGCTGGAAGATTCGTATTCCATTTTTCATCTATTTCTCATTTGAAAGGATGTCGTTTGAAGCTAAGCCCCATGCGCATAACTTTATTATATCAAGTAGACTCTGGACTGGATAGGTAGGTACAAACTACAAACATTACAAAATATCAATTTTACCTATAGGTACACGAGGCATTGGTAGGCTTGCTTGCTTTTATAGCAAGCTGCATTTTATGGACTGCAACCATGTAATATGTTCCTTGGGAACTTCACAGAAATATCTATACCTACTTACTATCCACCTTTTTCAAACGGCTGCTATACTTATGGAAGGGATGATAATTTAACTTGCTTCTCCAGTGCCACTGCCAGTGCTCTACCTCCTCCCCCTCCCCTCCCCTCCCCAACAAAAGTAGAAGTCTTGTTGCTTACGTACGACGCTACCAGCAACCTAGCCGAAAACTTGATGTCGCAGGTGGCAAAAACCCTCGGCGGTAAACGGGTAAACCACTACCAGAAACGTGGGTAGGTACAGGGACCCGCAGTTGCTACTGTATAGCGACCCTGAGTAAATTGTCCCAGCACCCTCACAGGGAACAACGATAAGCTGTCAGAGGGTACTCACAGGAAACCTCAGCTGCTCTTGTACAGGGACCAGCAGTCGATATCAATGTTATCGGTTGTTACTGGACAGGACAGACGGTTAGACTTGGGGTTCGTGTACAGTAGCAACTGCGGGTCCCCGTACCATGACCGCTGTGCCGCAGCAGCTTTAGCCTTCCAGTCCGGCAGCCAGATGCACATCGATGTTTTCAAACAAAAATATCAAAAAAGTCCAACAAAGATCATGAAAAAATGTCAATGTCGCTCAAAAGAAACGTCTCCAACGTCCCAACGATCCGGCCAAAAGGGTTAGCAGATACGTCCGGCGTTCTCTCGCGGGGACAGATGGGGACTATGGACCCGGCTGTGCTGCACCCGACTTAGAGGACCGCGATATTCAGCAATATCAGCTCAAAACAAAGGAGTTCTTAGACAGCCGAAGCACTGCTGTGGAGCGTGCCCAAATCGCTGAGAACACTGCTGATGACAAGGAAGAGTGGCACCGCGAGCGACGCAAACGCGTCGCTGCGACAACCTTTCACCAAACAGCGAATATGCGAGACTCAACGTCAAACAAAAACATCATGAACAGACTTCTTTACGATACAACAAAAGATTTAGATACACCTGCTCTGCAGTATGGCCGCGTCAACGAGGAGCTAGCTATACAAGCATATGAAAAGCAAACAAACACTGAAGTGAAAAGACCAGTTGGGCTGGTAGTGCACCCGAAGCATCCATTTTTGGCCGCCACTCCTGATGGAATCGTTTCTGATGACATCACATCATAGTAGAAGTGAAATGTCCCAAAAGTGCAGAGAACACTTCACTGGAAAGACTGCAGCTGCGTCTTCTAGTGGACTAACTATAACTAACTAACTATAGTTTTTTTTTCTTGACGACAAACTTGAGCTAAAAAAGAGTCACCAATATTACACCCAAGTTCAGTGCCAGTTGGCTTGCACTGGTGCAAAGTTCTGTGACTTTTTTGTCTGGACAGCAAACGAAACGTCATGTCAGCCCATAGCTGCTGACGAAACGTTCATCGCAAACAGACTGGAAAAAGTGAAGGCATTTTATGATGAGTGCATCGTGCCTGAAATGATAGATCCCCGCAAAGCACGACACATGCCGTTCCGTGAGCGGTCAAGGTATAGGGAGCCCAAGGGCAAAGACGTGAAGAAAAAAAAACATACAGGATGAGGCGACTAGCCCTGCCACACATCTAACAAGCGGAAACTTTTTTTGTCACTCATCCCATCATGGCAAAACGGGTAAAAAGGGGAGCGACTCACAACAGTGAATGAGACTTTGATGTAACATATCATTGGCTCAGATGTCCACCACGCATCAGCTAAGGTAATTTCAGCAATCGTGTCAAAACTGAAGCATTCGCTCAGCATCATGCCGATCTCATTTTGTGCTCCTTGTTCTGTGTCAGTTTCGTGTCATGTACGAATGCAATATGTCAATGCATGCCATGGATGCAATATTATGTACCGGTTATACTGGTATGTTTTCATTGGCTTCGCCTCTGCACTGTGTCAGCAGAGCAGACGCCATACTGGGGATTTATGTGTGATGCATCGCTGATGTGCAACTACTGATGCACTGGAGGTGAGCTATGGATAGTTTGAGCATAATTATGAATATTATGATGGTAGAAAATGACCTTATGCTCATGATACAATGAAATGATATTAAAATAAGTCCAAAAAGTATTATGATATATTTCGACTTGCGTCGTCTTCAGAATGTACATTTCCAGAATTGTCGACGAGCAAATTCAAATCCTTTCAAAATAGCGTGCAACATTTTTGTGAGATCTCTGGCTAACAAATTACAGTCAGGTCATACCTATAATAAATTTTAACAGCGTACAATACAATGAATACAATATCACTGAATAATAATTGGATAAATATTGTCAATGCTACACAATACCTAAAAGTAACACAGGCATATGTTATTTTGCAGCACGCCAAACTCGCGAAAATGCATAACCTATGCAGAGTGATTGACAGGATAAGATGCATTCATACACTTAATTACACATGTTTCAGGTGCGTACAACTAATACATACACACAGCAGAGTAAACATGACACCAGTGTAGAGCTCGCTGAGGTGGTGTACGAGTGGGGGGGGGGGGACGCTGTCAACTGCGTCTACCCTAAATCAAATTAGTACAAATGGCGATGAAAGACGCACCTAACAAGTACAAGTACTTCAGGTGAGACAAATAAAAAGAATGGATAAACCAATAGAGACATGCTGACAAAAAAGAGGACGGAAGGCCAAGCATAGAACATTGCCTATGTGGGAGTGTAGGGAGGGGGATGGAGAAGGGGCCAGGATGAGGTTTGTGTGTTTAGGCATGGTTTTTGGTTTCTTATTTCAACAGATTCTGCTATTTTCAGATCAGCCACATCTTAACATACTCTCTCTATGCTAATTTTGAATGAGGATGACGATATACTACATGATGGGTGGTTGAGGTTGACATGGTCTCCGAGAGGGGTGTTTTTGGTCTTGTTTTTAGCATCCCGTAGATGCTCATTAAATCTTTCGCGGACTCTCCTTTTTGATTCACCTATGTACACAGCGGGTTTCTCATCACACAGGTTACATGTGATTTTATATACAACATTTTTGGTATGACAGCGGCTACGAAGGCCTGCTTCACAGGTGTGACATCTCTTTGATCCAGCAGGGCACGGAGGACTTTCGAGACCTGACCGTATCATATGCTTGGACACCGTTTTCCCGCTGACCCATGCGACCTGTGCCTTCAGACCAGACGAGCGCACCGCACCGTTCACTCGGCGCGCTAGTGTTTCGTCAATGTACGAGAGCGATATGTAGGTCGTGTCATTTTTGTTGCGTCCAGTGGTGTTGTGTTTGTGACCTTTCTGTGTGTGGTGCATGATCTTGTGCTTAGTTCTCTGTATGAGTTTGTTGGGGTATCCGTTGTGTCTGAAAAGTGTCTCTACGACCTTCATTCCTCGCTCTTTTGCCTGTCTGTCTGAACCTAGCCGTTTAGCCCGCAAGAGTTGTGAGTGGAGTACTGATCGTTTGCATTGCATTGGGTGTGCTGATGTGTAGTGAATGATGATAGGTGCAGCCATAGGTTTGATGTACAACTCTGTGCTGTAGGTGCCGTCTTCATGTACTGTGATGATGGTGTCTAGGTAGGGTATGCTTCTATTTGGTGTTCTGTCAGTTCTTTCGATAGTGAATTTTAGCGCTGGGTGGAAGTCGTTCATAAACTGGAAATACTCGTCAAGCCTGTCTGCCCCATGGGTCCAAATGCCTAGCACATCATCGATATAACGCATGTAGGTCACTGGCTGGTACTGAGAATTTTGAGAAGTCAGGATCAGGGATTCTACAGCATTCATGAACACTATGGCTAGTGGGGGAGCAATCCTAGAGCCCATCGCTACTCCTACTGTCTGTTTGAAGAACTTTTGACCGAACCGAACATAGTTATTACTAAGACAGTGCTGTAGGAGCGTTTCGATGTCTTCAACAGAGAGTCCAAAAGTGTCAATTTTGTCCAGATGCTTTTTGATGAGGTCCAGGGTGGCTGTGACAGCTTCGCTAGTGGGGATGTTGCCGTAAAGGTTCGTCACGTCTACAGAAAATACTATGGCACCCGCTGGGAGTCCGTGGGGAAACTGTGTTTTGGAACGGATCATAACGCAGCTCCTTGCATTTGTGCCAGCGCACCTGACTAACACAGACGATTATTTACACCGGCTTAGGACACAGTTTCCCCACGGACTCCCAGCGGGTGCCATAGTATTTTCTGTAGACGTGACGAACCTTTACGGCAACATCCCCACTAGCAAAGCTGTCACAGCCACCCTGGACCTCATCAAAAAGCATCTGGACAAAATTGACACTTTTGGACTCTCTGTTGAAGACATCGAAACGCTCCTACAGCACTGTCTTAGTAATAACTATGTTCGGTTCGGTCAAAAGTTCTTCAAACAGACAGTAGGAGTAGCGATGGGCTCTAGGATTGCTCCCCCACTAGCCATAGTGTTCATGAATGCTGTAGAATCCCTGATCCTGACTTCTCAAAATTCTCAGTACCAGCCAGGGACCTACATGCGTTTTATCGATGATGTGCTAGGAATTTGGACCCATGGGGCAGACAGGCTTGACGAGTATTTCCAGTTTATGAACGACTTCCACCCAGCGCTAAAATTCACTATCGAAAGAACTGACAGAACACCAAATAGAAGCATACCCTACCTAGACACCATCATCACAGTACATGAAGACGGCACCTACAGCACAGAGTTGTACATCAAACCTATGGCTGCACCTATCATCATTCACTACACATCAGCACACCCAATGCAATGCAAACGATCAGTACTCCACTCACAACTCTTGCGGGCTAAACGGCTAGGTTCAGACAGACAGGCAAAAGAGCGAGGAATGAAGGTCGTAGAGACACTTTTCAGACACAACGGATACCCCAACAAACTCATACAGAGAACTAAGCACAAGATCATGCACCACACACAGAAAGGTCACAAACACAACACCACTGGACGCAACAAAAATGACACGACCTACATATCGCTCCCGTACATTGACGAAACACTAGCGCGCCGAGTGAACGGTGCGGTGCGCTCGTCTGGTCTGAAGGCACAGGTCGCATGGGTCAGCGGGAAAACGGTGTCCAAGCATATGATACGGTCAGGTCTCGAAAGTCCTCCGTGCCCTGCTGGATCAAAGAGATGTCACACCTGTGAAGCAGGCCTTCGTAGCCGCTGTCATACCAAAAATGTTGTATATAAAATCACATGTAACCTGTGTGATGAGAAACCCGCTGTGTACATAGGTGAATCAAAAAGGAGAGTCCGCGAAAGATTTAATGAGCATCTACGGGATGCTAAAAACAAGACCAAAAACACCCCTCTCGGAGACCATGTCAACCTCAACCACCCATCATGTAGTATATCGTCATCCTCATTCAAAATTAGCATAGAGAGAATATGTAAAGATGTGGCTGATCTGAAAATAGCAGAATCTGTTGAAATAAGAAACCAAAAACCATGCCTAAACACACAAACCTCATCCTGGCCCCTTCTCCATCCCCCTCCCTACACTCCCACATAGGCAATGTTCTATGCTTGGCCTTCCGTCCTCTTTTTTGTCAGCATGTCTCTATTGGTTTATCCATTCTTTTTATTTGTCTCACCTGAAGTACTTGTACTTGTTAGGTGCGTCTTTCATCGCCATTTGTACTAATTTGATTTAGGGTAGACGCAGTTGACAGCGTCCCCCCCCCCACTCGTACACCACCTCAGCGAGCTCTACACTGGTGTCATGTTTACTCTGCTGTGTGTATGTATTAGTTGTACGCACCTGAAACATGTGTAATTAAGTGTATGAATGCATCTTATCCTGTCAATCACTCTGCATAGGTTATGCATTTTCGCGAGTTTGGCGTGCTGCAAAATAACATATGCCTGTGTTACTTTTAGGTATTGTGTAGCATTGACAATATTTATCCAATTATTATTCAGTGATATTGTATTCATTGTATTGTACGCTGTTAAAATTTATTATAGGTATGACCTGACTGTAATTTGTTAGCCAGAGATCTCACAAAAATGTTGCACGCTATTTTGAAAGGATTTGAATTTGCTCGTCGACAATTCTGGAAATGTACATTCTGAAGACGACGCAAGTCGAAATATATCATAATACTTTTTGGACTTATTTTAATATCATTTCATTGTATCATGAGCATAAGGTCATTTTCTACCATCATAATACTGATGCACTGTTTTATTACTTTCCGTGAGCATTACAATACATAGTAGTACTTGTTGCTCCTTCTTGGTCTTGAGCTTCACCATGTGGTTGCTATATACCGATACCACATTATTTGCCGACGTGTTGTGAATTGTGATCGCTATACAAATGCAGCTTCAGAGTAGGTACTATGCGATTGTAATATTACTGACGTATAGACAGATTGGCCACAATCAAATTCAAGCATGCCATCACAGTTCACATGCAATACCAATGTTTATTTAGGGGAGAAGGTAAAGTATAGGCGCCAAGGTTGGTAGTTACTAGTTGGTAACCTGTGTATCGATATACTACTTATATAAAATCCACTACTGTTAACGCCAGACCCCTTGAGACCCTAATTTTTCGCGATTACTTTTAAATGCGTGAAGGAATTTCAACCAAGCTCAGGACATGGCCGTTTCAAGACAGGCCGAAACTTTTACAATTTAGATATTTTATCGCCATTTCAATATTTCAGGCACTTGTCATTGACTCGTAATGTTAACTGTTTTTCCATCCTGGATAGAGGCTTTCTACGTCATATGACATTAGGCTCCGCCCACGACTGCGGCATTGACCCGTGCCCATCAGCGACCTCTGTACAAACGACACCCCTGCCATCTGTGAAGGACTATGAATTTCGCTGACGCTTCACGTGCTATGAGTCAATTGCAGCAGACGGTCAAGTAAATGTTAGGCTCTTGTTGACTCTTGTATATAGGACCAAGAGGACCATCACTCCTCAACCTACTACTCAGTCGTGCTTCGAACAAACGTTAACAATTCCTAACAAATACGATTTTCGATGTAGGGTATCTGTTTGAAATACGAGCGAGCCGTATGATGTGAAGCTCAGGCAATTAACTTATTATTGCGTTGTTCGATGGTTGCATAGCGATGTACAAATCGGCAGCTACTTGGTGACATCCGACATCCCATTATCGCATTATCTGCAACGCCATAGGCTTTAAATACAGGTGAATATTTCCTAACCTTATGTCAGTTATATGCCATCTGCCCGTCATATGCAGCTTATATATATAAAAAATATCAGCGAACATATCAGCATTGTAGAAGCAATGCGCATTGAGCATTTATGACTCCTTAGTCATCATGTCGCTCTCTGGGCACTGTCAGCCAAGACGCTACGCACAACTCCGCCGGCTTTCGGCACCGCTCGACCGTCGCCCGTCCCCGCTCCCCGCCACAGCGAGAGTGACCGCGCGCCGGCCCGAAACCGCCGCAGGCCAAGACCACAGAGGCGGGGCTTAGCTGTGACGTCATAACGTATCACAGACTGACTGGTGATAGCCTCTACACACCGGATGAAAATCTTGCTCGAAATTTAACATTACGAGTCAATGACAAGTGCCTGAAATATTGAAATGGCGATAAAATATCTAAATTGTAAAAGTTTCGGCCTGTCTTGAAACGGCCATGTCCTGAGCTTGGTTGAAATTCCTTCACGCATTTAAAAGTAATCGCGAAAAATTAGGGTCTCAAGGGGTCTGGCGTTAACCCATTTATGCCCAGGAATATTGACCATCATGAAAATCGACGAAATCAAAATATGTTATGCTCCTACCAGGGCCTTGTATGGAATCGAAAATAATTTTTGCCTGCAGCAAAAGTTTCTCGAGAAAAACGTAAAAAACATGCGTTGCGAAATCGCAACGAAGGGCACACCGGGCGCCATCAGCGTTGCGAAAACGCAACGACGGGCACATCAGACGGACATAAAGTACACTGAACTGCCGTATATGCTAATATATTTTGACAAAACATCAATCAACTGTTGAGAACTATTGCTTGAAAATGCGGAACCCACATCCGTCATGCTCTATAACCCGCCTAAGAGCCTCAGTGAGGAAGCATAACTTCATGATTCGCGAACGGGGAGAAGGCAACACGGTCATTATCAACCATCTACGTTGTCCATTGCTGTTCATTTAAAGTTGTGGTCGACACGTATCCAGGGTGATGCTTTCTTTTTGGAAGCTAGACAGATCCATTACCTCCACCTATCAGACCCTGCACAGTGCACACTGAATACAATTAAACGGAGGATTGGGAGTAAACCAGTGCCTCTCGTATGCGCGTATATCCGCAATCATTTTTAACCACCCTCCTAGGAGTAAAGTTAAATTCCATTGCAGGTTAGTCGTACCCACTCTCAGCAAAAAGAAAAAAGGACCGATCCGGCTCTAACAAATTACCCGCGTAAGGCGTAGCGCATCACAACAAATCGACTCCCAGTTTATCATGTTTACACCTAATCCAAAATTTTCATGGCCCCACTCTCAGCGACCTTCACGTGTAACCTCTTTCTCGAGACAATGCCAGGACAGAATGGTGATTCGACGTCAATCCGTCCTTTCCATCTTCAGGATAGTTGAATCATCCTCCACGCCTCATCCCCCTGTTCCGGGCTGGACCGGCAACGTATATCGCAATCGGGCAGCTCACATAGGAGCGCGCCTGTAGCCGGGTGCAGTGAGTGCTTGGGAGGGGGGAAGGGGGTGGGTAATGGGTGGCGGCTGCCCACTGGCTGGGCTCAGTCTCCAGTCTACGATTGACCGTGTCCGGTCAGACAAATGTCTCCCCTAATTCCAATAATCCTGCTAGCTCTAAAAATGGTCTGATTAGATAAAAAGCCTATCAAAGTAAGAAAACAGGCGTATACTCCACATCAAGCAGCTTATGAATCTATGCGAGTTATGAATCCTAAAAATTATTATTTTCCCATGAGTCCGCCCTCATTACCCCTGCCGAAGGGCTCAGCTACCCTCAGAGGGGGCCTATCCCACTATTTGCCGACCCTCAGTTATCTTTTCTAACGTAAATGCTGGTAGTCAGCAGATTCTATCCAGAGAATGGCGATGCCTATCTGTCGCCTGATACCAGAATACATCCCCGTTATTCATTATTTATGCACAATGTACATAGTAGATCCAATTTCCAAAGGACCTAATTATCTCTCAGCTCCGTTAGCATCGCCGACCGTTTGATGCATGGGTCTTTTTCCTACCATGCGATTTTCAGATGCATGGGAACACATTGCTTAGTGAACGAACAGCCCGAGGCCGAAAATCTGCGAGAGTGTTTGTGGCTGTTTGAGCCAGCAAATATGAAATGTGTCGCAACATTTTACGTGCAAACGCACCTTGCACTAAACATACCTATATACGTCCCTCATGGCATAGTCGGCGGAGCGGGGGAAGGGGCACCGGGGCACCGTGCCCCCTTGATTTTGCCATTTTAACATTATCCCGATAGGCGTTGCATGGAAATGGAAATGGAAAGAATGAGACCAAAAGTCAGCAGTGCTCCCCCCCCCCTTAATTGAAGATGTTCCGCCGCTACAGCCTCATGGCTACAAAATGAGAGAGAGAAAGAGAGAGAGGGGGGAGAGAGTTGGGGAACGAGGAGGAGAGGGAGGAAGATGGGGGAGAGAAAGAGAGAACCCACAGCGTATCACGAGTGAAGTCTATGTACTGTTGATATTCATACTTCCGCTACCCTGCCAATGTGCCCATCGTTGCGTTTTCGCAACACCGCTGTCTTTCCGATGTGCCCTTCGTTGCGTTCCCGCAACGCGACCGTAGTCATATTCGAAAATAGTCACAAACCCTTTTTGTAGCATTATTTCTTAACAAAATGCATATCTACGCTATTGTAGGGACTCTGCAGAATATGTTTACACAATTTTCATTACGATATTATTAAGCACTTAGCCTTCTTATCTTGGTTTTCGTGACGTCATCACTCACAAAAACTTCGACTTCCCTCTGGGAGCTCTAGGCAGTAACTTACCGGACGCACAGACTTGTAACTGCGTAGTATCATGCGCACAACCATGCTACACACGCTGAAACTTGTCTCATCGGTTAGTCTCTTTTACACACTTCTCAAGCTTCGATCACGTCGACGCTTGCTTGCGTTGCGAAAACGCAACGAAGGGCGTAAATGGGTTAACAGTAATCTCATTCAATCCACCCACCATCCGCATTTTCCTCCGACAACCCCGAGTTCGCTTCTGTTCCGGCAGAGTTTCACGGCCACCGGCACACGCGGGAACCCCAGACCGTAAATCACCGTGTGTTGACAGTCCCTCCCCGCCGGTCGGCGCGACTAGCGGGTTTTATTACATGGGGGAACGGCAGGGACCGAGGCGGAGACCCATACGACATCTAGCGGCACTCCCTTGAACCAACAAAACCGTCAAAAAGTGGATATGAATCGGGCTTAATTCAAGTCACAGTTCAGATATTTCTGAAAAGTAAACTTCATTTTCGTGTGAAGAAATGTTCTGTGCACATTTCTATGTAGCCGGTTTTTTGTTTTATGCCTCACACAAAAAATGAAAGATGAGCAAAGTTTAACTTTCATTTTTTGCAACATTGCAAAAAGAAAATGGAAAATCGGAGTACATAGAATTGTTGTCCACTTTGAGGAGATGCGGGTGCCATTCATTTTTTGCGCCTAGTTTGAATGACATTTAATGAATTTCGGCTCAAACTTTTCAGTTTTTCCACCTTTATCGTGCAATATCAACGTGAATATTGCACGGAATCAAACAACTTGTCCAAAGTAGGCTTCGTATACCCATGGAGCAGGTACATGCCAAATTTGAGGCTAATATCTCTATCGGTTTTCAAGATATTGCGGTTTTTCACCTCCCATTGACTTAACATTAACATCGCACCCTTAAGATAGAGCAAAAAAGAAAAGCACCAGTGAACTCAGCACGTCAAGGCGCGTCGAATGATATACTTTTTAGCTTGCTTAAGTGTACTTAAAGTTTTTTCCTTAAATTTTAAGTAAACTTAACCCGCGCCCCACTGGGGTCTGCGTATAACACGCCCTACTGGGGGGGGGGGGGGGCTATTCATAGCCCCCCCTCCTAACTCCGAAACTTCTGGGCCGATCGTCAAAATTCAAACGGCGTCTGATAGCCCCGGAAAAACTGTCGAGCGAAACCTAATTTCATTGACCTCGAGGTCACCAATGACGTCACAGGTCAGGTCAAAGTAAAAATTATTAGCATTTTGGATTCTTCACGTTTTGGGCTCTGGCCGCCGTCTTACACGTCAGATCAGGCTCATTTTTGGTTCACACACTCGTGAACAGATGCTCTAGATACTCTGAGGGTACCAAACTTGTACTTTGATTTTCAGGTCAAGGTCAGGTCATCACAGGTCACGAAAATATTATATCATCCGTCGGTCACGTGACACATGTTTTATGGTCCATTTAGGACAAACATTTCGAATTTGATGTCGTCTGTGTCATTCGAGGTCATTTTGAGTCAAATTTAGCTCAGGTCAGGTCACTTTCAGGTCAAAAAAGGTCAAATTTTGAAGTTAAAATTTTTCAACAAAAAAGGTGTCTATTGGATGCAGTTTGAGCTCAGGAACACGATGGTGCTATTTATATTGGCGTACGATGTCAAATTCGTGCTGAAAAATTGATTTGAAAAATTAATAATTGTGAATTATTTGCAATAATGCGTATAACTTGGCCATTTTTGAAGATATTTAGCTAAAACTTGCTAGAGTTAGTCATAATAATGCGTTCTATCACATATATTCCGGTTTTTTTCAAAAAGTCAAAAAGTTTTTTTAAAAAAATGTAAAAATATAAATTTTGAGTTTAATTATATAAAATTTTTCGAATTTAGCAGTTTGATAGCGCAGTCTATTCTGAGTCCTCTCATGCAAAGAAATTGGATCTAGCTTAAAAACTGAACTCTTGGGAGCGATTGTCGTGGTTCAATGTTTTGCGTCGAAATCGGTCGAACATGACGTCACTCTGACGTCATTTCCGGCCGACCTATGGTAGCTACGAAGTTCAAATTTTGACACAAGGTGTCAAATTGATGCAGCCGAAGGTACTGAAAGTTTGGCGTCGATACGTCAAGCGGTTTGGAAGTTATTGCAGAAAAACGAGAGGGGGGCTATAAATAGCCCCCCCAGTGGGGCGCGGGTTAACCCGCGCGGGGCTGGGGTCTCCAGCCGAACGCGCGGGGCTGGGGGGGTAAATTTTACCCCCCCTGTTATCTCCCGAACTAACGGTCTGATTTGGAAAATTTAAACGCCAATCGAAAGCTCTCATCACGAACTACTAAAAACATGTACTTAATTTAAAGTTTGAGGTCAAGGTCAAGGTCAGGTCAAGGGTACAAATTGCAAGTTTCTACAGTATCGGCCTTGCACCGTAGTTGCCGAAGAATGGAGTCATGGACTGAGACTGATCGCCCAAAACGTGTTCTTAGGCTACCAAGACAATATTCGTTGCATACAATATCATTCAGAGGTCAAGGTCAAGGTCAGGTCAGGTCAGGTCAGGTCACCAAAAAACAAAATATAGAAAAGGGCATGTGCGACACATGTTTTATGGGTCATTTTACTCATAGAATTCAATAGGCACACTCAATAAGTGATATGGACCACCTCTGGATGAATTTCAGGTCGAGGTCAGGTCAAGGTCAGGTCAAGTGAGGTCAAATTTTGAAGTTGGTTGTTAAGGCCTAAAAAGGTGTCTATCTGATGCAGTTTTTCACGGCGAATCGAATGGTGCTATTTTTGTTTCCGTACGAGGTCTAGAACTTCCAAAAAAGTCATTTTTCAAAAAAAATTTGTGTGTCGTGACGTCATAAAATTTTGAATAACTCCCACATTTTTGAGCCGATTTTTCTAAAATTTGGTATGTAGGTGCACATAGACCACCTCTCTGACATATATTCCGGTTTTTTCGATAGGCTCAAAATTTTGGATTTTATAATGATTTTTCCAAAAAAGTCAGTTTTTTGAAAAAAATTAGGCCAAAATCCAAAATTTTCAAAAAACCGAGATAGCCATTTGATAGACAAAGAAAACTTACGTATAACCTTTTTTGTTACGTCTTGATTCCTTTAAAAATGAAGATGTTAGCGGCGTTTGAACTTTTGCCGTTTTTGAGGCGAAAATGACGAACATGACGTCACTAAAACGTCAATTTCTCAAAAATTTTCCGACGGATTTCGCTCAAATTTTCAGGGAACGTGTCAAATTGATGTGAGAAAAGGTACTGAAAGTTTGCGCCGCCGTTTTTGAGATATCGCAAAAATTCGCGAGGGGGGTAAAATCTACCCCCCCCCCCAGCCCCGCGCGGGTTAAATTAATGAATTAAGTTCAAGTTAACCAAATTGCATCATATTGCATATCATTCGATTCGGCTGATCACCAGGAACACAATGATACCATTTTTAAGCTGTAGCGTCATTATGTGCCAAGTTATTGGCAAAAACGTAATTTGACCTCAGTTGACCTCATTTGACCTGACCCATGGATAAGTACACCAAACAAAGAAGCACCAAGTGACCTGCTGTTAAGTACTGTGGTTTCAAAGCACACAAGTGATAGAACGAAGCGGATATCTCCAGTATTTTCCGAATTTAGTATTTTCCCATAGGCTTAACATTACGACGTAATGACCTCTAACTGACCTCAGGTCAGTGACCTAAAAAAAACGAACTATATGTTATACAACTCGGTGAACTTAGCACATCCTGAAAGTTTGAAGGAAATCAGTCCAAAACTGTGAGTGGGACAGGTGCAAAAAGAAAATTGAAATTTAACCATGACCTTGTACCTGTTTTTCTGATCTGGTGACCTGACCCAAGGTCACCCGGACCTGAAATTTTCAGGTCATATGTCAAAAGGTTGCCCCATAAGCTGTGCCAAATTTGGCGGCGCGCAGCGCCGCCGTTTTTACGCTATCTTCGAAAAACCTTGGGGGGGGGGGGGTCGCATCGACCCCCCATGCGACCCCCCCTATTCGGGGCGGGGGCTATTCATAGCCCCCTCCTAACTCCAAAACTACTGGGCCGATAGTCAAAATTGAAACTTTGTCAGCCCCGTAAAAAATCTGTCGAGGGAAACCTATTTTCATTGACCTCGAGGTTACCGATGACATCACAGGTCAGGTCAAAGTGAAAACTATCGTTGTTTGGCTTCTTTGAGGTAAGCTATGGTATTTCTGAGCATGATTGATAATGTAAATAGAGTGAATAACCTTATGCTCATGTTATATGTTGCAAATTGATATAATTAAAACTAAATTGATATATTTCGATATTGCACCGTCATCAGAATAAGAATAGCAATTAAGCAGCGAAACAAAGCCGATTCAAACGGAATACAAAACGTGCATCTTTTGATATGGTTCTCGTTGGATAAGGTCGATCAGTACGTACAATCATTCAAGTGCGTGTCAACATTTGCACATTATACATGGTAATGCCATGCTTTCAAATATACATAATGTACATAATGCCAAAAATACATATACGTTTACAATATACATACTTTACATAATAGATGGATACATGGATGGATACATACTTTACATAATATATGGATACATACATATACACATACAATATACAATATGCATAATAGATACATACATAATATGTATATACAATATACATAATACACCTAATATATAGTTGTCTATTGTTACTCATACATATACAAACACATGACATATGACAATGTTAAACAATAGGTATTCTACAATATTGTATGCTACACTGGAGCTACCGGAGCCACTGGGGGTGTGTATGACGGGGGATTGAGGAGAGGCCATCACGAGGTTTGTGTGTTGAGGTGGGGCGCTGGTTTCTGATTTCGATTGACTCGGCTATTTTGAGGTTTGGTACATCTTTACAAACTTTTTCGATCGACACGCTAAACGACTCGGGCCCTACTATGCTGGTTGGGTGAGTCCTAGCTACATGATCTCCGAGTGGAGTGTCCTTAGTTTGGTTTTTTGCGTCCCTCAAATGCTCGTGAAACCGCTCCCGGATGCGTCTTTTAGTTTCTCCTATGTAAATACTAGTTTTGTCTTGGCACATGTTACACACGATTTTGTACACAACGTTTTTGGTGTGGCAGCGACCAGGCAGCCCCGCCTCACAAGTGTGACATTTCCTTGTACCTGCCGGGCAGGGAGGACTTTGCATGGCTGACCTGGTGAGGTGTTGTGCTAGTGTTTTTCCACTGGTCCAAGCGACCCGCGCATTCAAACCCGAGCCCCTGAAGACCCCATCCACCCGTCGTGCTAGGGTTTCGTCGATGTATGGGAGTGTGATATATGTAGGTTCGTTTTTTGTTCTGTTTTTTGCTCTGTTTCTGCCGTTTTGCTCACTACTAAATAGAACCCGATGCTTAGTTCTCTGAATGAGTTTGTTCGGGTACCCGTTATGCCGGAACAGCGTTTCGATCTTAGCCATACCCCGCTTTTGTGCCGCCTTGTCAGATCCCAGACGTTTAGCGCGAAGAAGCTGTGAATACAGGACGGATCGCTTACACTGCATGGGATGAGCTGAGCTGTAGTGCACTATGATCGGTGCCGCCATTGGCTTGATATACAGCTCTGTGTTGTACGTGCCATCGTCACGCACACTTATGGTGGTGTCGAGAAAGGGTATTTGTCCACCAGCTGTTTTGTCGGTCCTCTCGATGGAGAATTGGAGCGCTGGGTGAAAGTCATTTAAGAAGCGGAAATATTCATCGAGTTTGTCTGCACCGTGAGTCCATACTCCTAGCACGTCATCGATGTATCGCATGTATGCGACGGGCTGGTACTGACAGTTGGGGGACGTTAAAAGCAGTGACTCTACGGCGTTCATGAATATGATTGCTAACGGAGGGGCAATTCTTGAACCCATGGCTACACCCATGGTCTGTTTGAAGTATTTATCACCGAACCTAACATAGTTGTTGTTTAGGCAGTGTCTCAAAAGTACTTCTATGTCCTGGCGGGTCAGACCGAATGTGTCCACATCATCGTTATGTCTGTCGAAGAGCTTAAGCGTAGCTTCTATGGCCTCAGTGGTGGGGATGTTGCCGTACAAGTTCGCTACGTCTACAGAGAACACGATAGTGCCCTCTGGGAACTTACCATCAAATTGGGACTTAAGTCTCTGCAGATAGTCCTGAGTATTTTCTAAGTGTGCTGGCACAAACGCTAGTAATTGAGTGGTTATTCTCTCTAGTAGCCATGTGAGCTTATCCAGCGGATCACCGCAGGCAGATACGATGGGGCGTAAGGGAGCATCAGGTTTGTGTGTCTTCGGGAGCCCGTATAGTTCGGCGGTCCGAGACCCAGAAGGCAAAATGCTTTTTGCTACCTTGTCGGGCACCTTACCTGCAAGTGTAGTTTTGATTAGCCTTTTTGTTGTTGCTTCGAGCTTTGGGGTGGGATTTTTCTCAACAGCCTCGTACGTATCAGTGATCGTTTTAGCTTTTTGCACGTATTCAGCTTTTGACAGAACCACTAAGCCCTTGCATTTATCTGACCGTTTAACCCTATTCCTGGCGGGGGGGGGCCTCAGGAGCCCCCCCCTGAGGTTTTTTGGTTATATCTCCCAAACGCGTTGAGCTAGGAAGCTCAAATTTTCTGACTTTTCCTAAAAGGCTTCTACGCAACATGTCTGAAAATTTTGAGTTGATCTGACCTCAGGTCAGGTCACCAGAGGCGGTTTGGTGACGCTACCTCAGAAAAGTTTGCAATCACGCCAGAGCTAGAGTTTTTGACCGATCAATTTCTTCTCTTCAGGGTTTAGTTAGGGTACCAGTATGTGCAATTTGTATATCTCGGAATTTTGATATCGGTGACCTAAGGTCAGGTCAATTTCGCGACCTCGCCATTATAAGTCAATGGGGGAAAAATCAACTCCCTGTTTTTACCACTAAAACGGGTCGGAATGGCCCCATATACCATACATGACTTCATATACGATCAACCTTCACTACCTTGAGGTCTGTTTTGCTGTTGGGCAGCTGTGAGGTCATGTGACGTCATCAAAGTTCACCAAAGGTTTTTGGCCAATAACTCCGTACAGGAACAAGATACAGACGCGTGGATGGTCTCATTGTGTTCAGCTCGTCAAGACGCATCGAATGATATACATGATGACCTCGAGGTCACGTGACCTGAGGTCAACCTTTGACCTTGACCTTTCGAGGTCAACATATATATCATTCGATGCAGATTGACGAGAGGATCACGATGATGCCCTTAGTTTGTTCCTATCTTGACTAATTCGAAAGTTATTCGAGAAAAACTCTCTCCATATCTAGTGCCGCCATTTTGACTTTTTCGACCCCTGTGACGTCATCTTTGACCTGACCTGAAAATGACCTTAGTAAAAATTGTAGATCTTGGCCGTGCGTATCCGATGCCGTTTACCGCTTGTCGCTGTCTTGCTTCGTTCTCGAGATCTCAGGGGGGGGCCGAATCGGCCCCCCCCCGCCAGTTTCTTGTCCCGGCGGAGCCCGCCAGGAATAGGGTTAATAACAATCTCGGGATCTTTGCCAAGTTCCTTTAGAAGACCCAAGTCACTAGACTGGTGATTAGGTTGTTCTACTGTCTTGTGGTTTTTAAAGAGTGTCATCACTTTTTGTTTTACAGTTTTGAGGGCCTGCTCAGTGTGGACTCCTGCGGTCGGGGCAGCTTTGGAATCGGTGTCACTGAATCTAGGTATCAGTGTCACCTTGCGTTGGGCAATCGGCGCTTCATCCGGGCTGGGGCGGTCCGTGTGAAGGTTGTCATCAGCATTCGATGTGTCGTCAAGACAAGATGAAGGGCCTGCATGGTACGACTTAGCTTTCTCTATAGATTCCCTCCAGCGGAGAGCAAAGGCACCTCTCTCCAGACCTAACTCTACATCTTTAAGGGTATGACTATTCACGGATCGAGAGAGAGCAAAATTGGGGCCTTTGTTTAACAAGTTGACAAGCGGCTCTGGGAGAATTCTGTCAGTCAGATTCAAGAATCGCTCTCGATCAGCAAAAGGATCATCAGTGGTCTCGTCGCCTGACCGTGAAGGGCTGTCAGTCGCGCTGGCTCCGAGGGTCTCTGGTTGGTCTGCAGTCACCATGTTGTCAGCATCGCCGGCGTTCGTTGGAGTGTCTTGCAGGTGAGTGACTGCTACTCCGCGGATTTCTTCACTGTTGCGGTCCTGTAGTGTTGTAGATGCCACGCTGACATCAGCGGCAGCCTGGTCATGGCGTCCTTGAGGTTGTGAGGTCACATGCACGTTGACATCTCTATCTTCTCTCTGGTCCGGCTCTTCGATAGGATCATCTGGAGCTGAGACGTCTCCAGGAGGCACAGTGTTACCTCTTAAATTGGCTTCTGATGACACATTCTTCTCACGATATAGGTTGACAAACTTCTTGCTTAGGGTGGCAGCTGACAGCAGCCTGGCTTCTTCATATACTTGTTGCGCTAGGGCCTCAACTTCGTAATGCAGGTGATGGTGAGCTACTTCCTGATAAAGACGTCTGCTTTCTCTCAGTCTGAACGCTCTGGTGCGGAAGGCGTCCTTGATCGATTCATTGAGAAGTGTGCGACAGAAGTTATCCCGGTGTTTTTCGACGACAGCACTGTGCCTGTACACGTATGATACGTTTCTCACACTGTTAGTTATAAATCTTGGACATATTGATGCTCGTCTGCATTCCAGAAGGAATCGGATTCGTTCGTCTGCTTTCGCTTGTTTGTCGGCGTTAATGATGGTTCGTACCAAAGCTTCACGGCGGTTATAATCTTGTTCAACTTCTTGGAGGTAAGCTATGGTATTTCTGAGCATGATTGATAATGTAAATAGAGTGAATAACCTTATGCTCATGTTATATGTTGCAAATTGATATAATTAAAACTAAATTGATATATTTCGATATTGCACCGTCATCAGAATAAGAATAGCAATTAAGCAGCGAAACAAAGCCGATTCAAACGGAATACAAAACGTGCATCTTTTGATATGGTTCTCGTTGGATAAGGTCGATCAGTACGTACAATCATTCAAGTGCGTGTCAACATTTGCACATTATACATGGTAATGCCATGCTTTCAAATATACATAATGTACATAATGCCAAAAATACATATACGTTTACAATATACATGTTACAGGGAGTATGCGATTTCAGTTAGTTTGCAACGACCCTAGGGTGGTTGTAACCTCCCTGAACGAGCAGTTTTTTGCAACGACCCTAGGGACGTTACAAAATAACTGCTCGTTCCGGGACGTTGTAACGAAACTAGGGTCGTTGCAACCTCCCTAGTTAGTATGCAACGAACCTAGGGTTGTTACAAAATAACTAGGGAGTTTAAGAATTCATCGAGTCTCGTTTCACAGGAGGGCCGTCAACAATCTTGTCCAATGAAAATCGTGTTCAATCTAGTTCAGTTTAAAAGAAAAGGGGAACAAAATTTGAACATTCAACTCAGGAGCATATGTCGTGCCCGGGACAAAGCACGTAACTGTGATAATTTTGGCTGCATTATATCGCCAGCATATGCTTACATGTAGAAAATATAGTTACTGGGGTAGGTGTGATGGTTATCCGTCGCTATCCGTGTGCGGGTTATCCCTCACACTTTTAGGGGTGCGGACCGGATAAAATCCCTCGTTTTTCGCGATTATCTCGCGCTAAAAGTGGCCGATCGTGACGAAACTTTGAGTGTCCTCGGACTATCTACGTTACTGGTTACACATTCGCTACACAGTTAACCCGCGCCCCGTAGGGCTACCGGCGGACCCTACCACCCGTAGGGGGGGGGGGGGGCCGTATCGGCCCCCCCTAAAATCTCGGAAAGTTACCGGCCGATTTTCAAAATTCAAACGGCGTTCGATAGCCCCACCCGGGAACTACCTTGTGACCAAATTTCATTGACCTAGGTCAAACCGATGACGTCACAGGTCAGGTCAAAGGTCAGATTTTCACCGTTCACAGGCAATTCAAGAAATGTGCTGTGAAAGCGAGTAAATTGGTAATTTATTGAAAACCATCGATGGTACATTGTTTGTCAAACACATACTTTGCTATCTGAGGTCACTGATACCAGGTCAGGTCACAGCGAGGTCAGGTCACCGGGGTCACAATATGAATGTGTCGTGTGATACATGTTTTATGGTCCATTTTACATGACAAATGCGATTATGTGGGTTAGGCAGTCTTTGGGGCCAGCCTAGGTCACGTTTTTGTGAAGGTCAGGTCAAGGTCAGGTCAAATTAGGTCAAATTTCAAAGTTGATATTTTTGCATAAAATGGGTATCGATTCGATGCAGCTCGTCACGGGGAGTCTAATGGTGGTCTTCGTTTTGCTCTACGAGTTCTAGAATTGCCAAAAATTGAGTTTGAAAATTTGACGTCATCATTTTTGAACAGTTTTTTCGCTATAACTTGGCCAAAAAACGAGGTATCGATCTGAAATTTGGTATGTAGATAGAAGACGGTGGGCACTATCACATATATTCCGGTTTTTTCGAAACTCAAAAAACTTTTTGGATTTTTTGGTGAATATATCCAAAAAAATGCTTTTTTGATTTTTGGGGGTCAAAACTCAGAAATTTCAAAAATTCGAGATAGCAGTTTTGTAGCCCTGTCAATTCTACACCTTTTATGTTTTGATCATTTTTCTGTATCTTCAAAGCTGTAGTCCTGACAGGTCTTCTCGCGAAGGTCTTTTTTCGGTCGAAAATGACAGAACATGACGTCACTCTGACGTCATTTGTGGCCAACCTATCATAGCCTCTGGAAAAATTTTTGGTCACAATGTGTAAAATTGATGCCCGGAGGGGTCCTGAAAGTTTGGTGGCGATATCTCCAGCCGTTTAGGAGATATCGACCGAAAAGGACAGGGGGGGCCGTTTCGGCCCCCCCTACGGGGCGCGGGTTAATGATCCTGAAACCAATGACCTTTGACCTTTGATCTGATTTCTGAGACCATGGCAGACCGAAATGATTTGTCGTTTATGTTAGCGCACATAAAATTGCGTTTCCAGACTTCTATTGGGATTACATATAAACGTGCCAGCATGTGAACTGATGGTTGTCCCATGCATCGTCATGGGTTTCAAGTTGACTTGTCAGTTGTCTGCCAGGTCAAGGTCATTGACGTTTGGTGACTTCGGGTGACTGTTTCAAATTTTACGATTTTAAGGGATTTTTTTTTAGCTTATTTCGAATCCAGCATTCGTTGAGACAGTTGAGAAGTACATACGTATAGTTGTGGTGCCAATGCAACTTGCTACGAAGCTGTCGCTGGTGGTTTAGGTACACCTGCTATAAACAGGTGGTGCGGGTGGGACGCCTACTACTTGACCCAAACTTACCTAACCCAGCCTAGCTTAATCCTCGTCTCCCCTAGTTTTTTTTTCGCGATAGCTCCGAACATGCCAGCAACAGAGAGCTGAAACTAGGCATACCTGACCCTTGATTCAAGGCGGATCTTGTGACACCAACCAGATTTTCAGGTCAGGTCAGGTTACTGACCTATAACGTCATAAGTGGACGGTCCTCAGATGCCGCAACTTCGCAACGCCCTCAGTTCCAGAGGAGCTTTTACAGGGGGATGAAACTTAAAGTACGTGCATCTTCTAGAAGCCTCACAGCTTGTACCTCTAGGATTTTTTCCTAAAGATCACATGAGGTCAGGTCGGTCACGTGACCTAACCACTATAAGTCAATGGAGAAAAATGAAAACTGCTATTCTGGCGCCGGGAACGATCTCAAACTACCTCAAGCACACGGATCGTGATTTCATGCACTCCTTGCAAGGTTAGATGCTTCAATTTTGCAACTTTTCGTCAATAACTCCCGATCAAACTGAGCTAGCGAGTCGGTCAAGTCACCAATCGACTGAGGAAGAGCTGCCGAATCGAATAATATGCCACGCGACCTCCTTTGACCAATTTCGCGACCTAGGTGTCTCTGACCTGACCTTGACCCGAGGTCAACACCTCAAGTTGACCTCACCCGAACAAAAAGTACCTATACCATTCGACGCGCCTGAGCAAGGCGAGCACGTTGATGCTAAAATCGCCCTCGGCGACTGTTTTTTAAGAAGTTATTAATCAAAAACCGAACCCGTGTGTTGGGTCACTTGACCTGACCTCAGAGGACACCGGTTGACCTGAGACCTTAAAATCGGGTACTAATTGCTGTGTCTCCTAACGGCACACACGCTCGTTTTTTTTTTCGCGACGCTCTAACTCCATCAGGGGCGAAAAACGACGAGGGGGTCTCGTACCAACCCTCCCCCGGCCGGCGCGCATGTAGAAAACCAACAGGTCCTGCGGGGTCAACTCTCGCCTTTAGTGGTGTTTTGCTAGCTGCAAACGCACAGGCCGGGGCTAGGTTATTGGTTGACCTTCCAGGTCAGGTCAGTGACTCAAAAGTCGGGAAAATCGGGACCTGTTAAAGAGAGTTAGGTTGTTACGAGGTTTTTCGGGGCGCTGATCACGAATTTCATATTAGCTTTGATCACCGATGATGTCTTGATGTTTTTAAGCCAGGTCGGGTCAAGTCAGGTCAGGTCAACCAGTAGGCGTCTTGCTAGCTGACCATATGAGGTGTCAACCAACACTGACAGCTTCGTGACCGGGTACGAAGGCGCCAATATTACTTCGTAAATGTTCAAATGGATGCTAAATTCGAAATCAGCTCCAAAAACTAGCCTAAAAATATATGAACCCAGAAGAAGTGAACTAAGGTCATCAAAGGTCAATGACCTTGACCTGACCTTCAAGTGACCTTGACACCCACCATAATGCATGGGACCACCATCATTTCACATGTTTGAACGTTTACAATCACAAAAAGATTGAAAACGAGCGGATAATAGCCGTTTTTACGAAGGCTTCCTGGCGAATGCCCATCTAATTTGAACAAATCTGCACCAAATGTGCACCTAATCTGCACAAAATGAGTACTTGATGGCCGTCGTGAAATACACCAGAGCTGAATGTTCAAATTTTGTTCTCCTTTTCTTTTTAACCTTCGCCCCAGTGGGGGGGGGCATATGTTACCACCCTGTCGCGTTTTTTGCGTGTGAATAAAAAACCGCGGCGCGTAGCGCCGCGCCGCTTGGGGTAGCTTTTGGTACATCAATTTTGGATAATGTGTGAAATTTTTGACCCCAGGTCATGTCAGGTCAGGTCACCAGGTCAAGTTAACTGACCAAGCCTAAAAAAGTTTGCAATCATGTCCAGCCTGCAGTGTTTGTCAGAAAGGTTTCAAACTTGGTGGATTGCATGCTGTTATGGGCGCCTACAATTTGTTTATCTCGGATTTTTTATATCCGTGACCTAAGGTCAGGTCAGTGGCGTGACCTTTCCATTACAAGTCAATGGAGAAAAATGAAAATGCCTCTAGATCCGTGTGTACGCATAGGAACAGTCCAACTATTTCAGAATCACAATGATTTAGTCCACTCGTGATGACCAAGGTGTCATTTTTGCTGATAGTCTCTAGACAGGTCATCCGAGGTCACTTGAGGCTACAAACAGTTGTTTGCCAATAACTCGCGATTGGAAAGAGATAGAACGCTGGGGATGGTCTCATTGTGTTTGTCTTGTTGAGACCCATCGACTGATATGCAACATGACCTTTTCCGGTCGGGTCATGACCTTGACCTGAGGTCAAATTTTCAAGTTGACCTTTCAAGGTCAAATTATAGTTCATTCGACGCGTCTTGGCGAGGGGAACACGATTCTGGCAATAGAAATGTCATGGCTTTTTGTAGTCGAAAGTTATTGTCGAAAAACACTTTTCGTAAAAACAGCTATTTTTGGAGTTTTTGCCCTCTGGAGGCTAAACCGTTGACCTGAGGTCAATATTGATAATGACCTTTTCAAAAGAAGAGTTCAAAAGCTATCGATTGCTTTTCCATGCGTTTTTCTAGCTACCATAGTTCATGAGATAGCGGCATGTTTTCTGAAAAAAATATAATGACAATTGGCAAATTTTGACCTTTGATGACCTCTGGTGACCCCAATATTGCTCTAAGGTGAAAAATGACTGAAATACTTTCAAACGTACGCATTGAGGGCTATCGACTGCTTTTTACCGCGTCTTTCTAGAACTCTTAGTTTTTAAGTTAGAGGTGGGTGGTAACATATGCCCCCCCCCCCCCCCCCCCACTAGGGCGAAGTTGGCCGAGACCGCCACTGGGGCGCGGGTTAAATGAACTAGATTGAACAAGATTTTCATCGGACAAGATTGTTGACGGCCCTCCTCTGAAACGAGACTCGATGATTTCTTAAACTCCCTAGTTATTTTGCAACAGCCCTAGGTTCGTTGCATACTAACTAGGGAGGTTGCAACGACCCTAGTTTCGTTACAACGTCCCGGAACGAGCAGTTATTTTGTAACGTCCCTAGGGTCGTTGCAAACAAACTGATCGTTCAGGGAGGTTACAACCACCCTAGGGTCGTTGCAAACTAACTGAAATCGCATACTCCCTGTAACATACATACTTTACATAATAGATGGATACATGGATGGATACATACTTTACATAATAGATGGATACATACATATACACATACAATATACAATATGCATAATAGATACATACATAATATGTATATACAATATACATAATACACCTAATATATAGTTGTCTATTGTTACTCATACATATACAAACACATGGCATATGACAATGTTAAACAATAGGTATTCTACAATATTGTATGCTACACTGGAGCTACCGGAGCCACTGGGGGTGTGTATGACGGGGGATTGAGGAGAGGCCATGACGAGGTTTGTGTGTTGAGGTGGGGTCGCTGGTTTCTGATTTCGATTGACTCGGCTATTTTGAGGTTTGGTACATCTTTACAAACTTTTTCGATCGACACGCTAAACGACTCGGGCCCTACTATGCTGGTTGGGTGTGTCCTAGCTACATGATCTCCGAGTGGAGTGTCCTTAGTTTGGTTTTTTGCGTCCCTCAAATGCTCGTGAAACCGCTCCCGGATGCGTCTTTTAGTTTCTCCTATGTAAATACTAGTTTTGTCTTGGCACATGTTACACACGATTTTGTACACAACGTTTTTGGTGTGGCAGCGACCAGGCAGCCCCGCCTCACAAGTGTGACATTTCCTTGTACCTGCCGGGCAGGGAGGACTTTGCATGGCTGACCTGGTGAGGTGTTGTGCTAGTGTTTTTCCACTGGTCCAAGCGACCCGCGCATTCAAACCCGAGCCCCTGAAGACCCCATCCGCCCGTCGTGCTAGGGTTTCGTCGATGTATGGGAGTGTGATATATGTAGGTTCGTTTTTTGTTCTGTTTTTTGCTCTGTTTCTGCCGTTTTGCTCACTACTAAATAGAACCCGATGCTTAGTTCTCTGAATGAGTTTGTTCGGGTACCCGTTATGCCGGAACAGCGTTTCGATCTTAGCCATACCCCGCTTTTGTGCCGCCTTGTCAGATCCCAGACGTTTAGCGCGAAGAAGCTGTGAATACAGGACGGATCGCTTACACTGCATGGGATGAGCTGAGCTGTAGTGCACTATGATCGGTGCCGCCATTGGCTTGATATACAGCTCTGTGTTGTACGTGCCATCGTCACGCACACTTATGGTGGTGTCGAGAAAGGGTATTTGTCCACCAGCTGTTTTGTCGGTCCTCTCGATGGAGAATTGGAGCGCTGGGTGAAAGTCATTTAAGAAGCGGAAATATTCATCGAGTTTGTCTGCACCGTAGGCAAAGCAATTGTGCGAACGAGCCTAACAGATCTTGCAGATATGCTTAGAACGTTGCCTTCTTTATCGCTTTGTTTCGCTGCTTAATTGCTATTCTTATTCTGATGACGGTGCAATATCGAAATATATCAATTTAGTTTTAATTATATCAATTTGCAACATATAACATGAGCATAAGGTTATTCACTCTATTTACGTTGTTTGGCTTCTTCACATTTTGGGCTCTGGCCGTTGGCTTACAAGTCAGATCAGGCTCATTTTTGGTTTACACACTCGTGAATAGATGCTTTAGATACCCTGAGGCTACTAAACCTGTACTTTGATTTTCAGGTCAGGGTCAGGTCATCACAGGTCACGGAAATCTTTTATCATGTATCGGGCACGTGACACATGTTTTATGGTCCATTTAGGCCATATATTTTTATGTGGGCGAGGATGGATGACATGGTTATGGTTAATATAAGGAGGCTTGAAATGATCTCACGCATGTCAAAGTGTTTTTATTTTAGGCAAAATAAATATCAAAAACATGTTAATTTATTCAAACTTGATGATGGCGTAATGCCGAAAGCTTGTTTTACCGTTTTATATATTTATTTTGCCTAAAATAAAAACACTTTGACATGCGTAAGATCATTTCAAGCCTCCTTGTATTAGGCCATATATTTCGAACTTGGTGTCGCCTGTGTCATTTGAGGCCATTTTCAGCTGAATATAGCTGAGGTCAGGTCACTTTCAGGTAAAAAGTCAAATTTCAAAGTTGACATTTTTCAACAAAAAAGGTGTCTATCAGATGCAGTGTGAGCTCAGGAACACGATGGTGCTATTCATATTGTTGTACGATGTCAAGTACGTACTGAAAAAATTGATTTGAAAATTTTATGATAGTGAAATTTTTGCAATATTGCGTATAACTTGGCTATTTTTAAAGATATCTGGATAACTTGCAAGAGTATATCAACTGCATGTGTTCTATCACACATTTTCCGTTTTTTTTTTCGAAAACTCAAAAACTTTTGAAAAAAAAATAAAAATTGAAAAAAATAAAAGTATTTGTCCTCCCCGTGGCCTAGTGGATAAGGCGTCCGTCTCGTAACTCGGTGGCAGCGAGTTCGCGGCCGGGGAGCTCCACGTCGTTTGACCCGCGTTACTATATTCGGCCAGCTGGCAACTGGCGAGAAAGGGCCACGCTAGACCCGGGAGGACCGTGCCGCCATCTACCTGCGGCACGTTAAACTTTCGATCCAAATTATCACCGGTGAACCAGGCGCGGGCGAGGTTGGGTGGTGGGTCCGTGGTGTCATTCGCAACAAGCACTGCTTAGCGTGGCACCCGGGCCCAAAGCCACCCATTCAACCATTCGAACAAAATTTCTAAAAAAATAAAAAAAAATACAAATAATTTACGAAACTTTCAAAAATTTGAAAATCCAAAATACCAGTTTGATAGTACAGTGTATTCTAAATCCTCTCAAACAAAGAAATTGGATCTAGCTCAAAAACTGAGCTCTTGAGAGCAATTGCCGTAGTTCAAAGTTTTACGTCGAAATCAGCCGAACATTAGGTACGTCACTCTGACGTCATTTCTGGCTAACCTATGGTAGCTACGAAGTTTATATTTAGACACAAGGTGTCAAATTGATGTAGCCAAAGGTACTGAAAGTTCGCGCCGATACGTTTAGCGGTTTGGAAGTTATTGCAGAAAAAGCAGAGAAGGGCTATGAATAGCCCCCCCCCCCCCCCCCAGTAGGGCGCGGGTTAACCCGGCACCGCCTGGGCTATTTCCGTACCCACGACAGCCTGGGGGGTCGGATCCAACCCCCTGTTATCTCGAGAACCAATGGTCGTATCGAGCCCCGCGAGGCAGCGTTCGAAAGGTCTCTACGAGACCTTTCCAAATCACTCTTAAGATTTTTAGATTGAGGCCAACTTTCGGGTCAAGGTCAAAGGTCAATTCTGGGGATTTGCATAATTAGGCTTACGGACAGCGGAATCGATAGCTGCTGCTCGAAACTCACCAAAAATGACCTCAAAGGCCTAGTGAAGGTACCATGTGCGTTTAGGGGTCATACTAAGTACGGGTCAAGGTCAGGTCAGGTCACGAAAGGTCACGGTTTTCACTTTCTGCTACATGGGCGTGCGACACGTGTTTTATGGCTTATTTTTCACGCCGAATCCGATGATAATGCTTATATGTGACCCAAAGTCACTGTGCTGGTGATAAGTGTGCATTGAAAGCAAAAAAAATCGTTTATACCATACATAACTAAACGAGGGCTAAGACAAAAGGTCAATTAGAACGTCCGAAATAAGGAAGAAAACACTTCGGTCATTTTTTGGGTCATGTCAAAGGTCAGGTCAGCAGAGGTCACCAAAAGTAAAATGTTGGCTGTTTCAACATTTTGGAAACTGCCAACGGCTAACTCGGGAACCGATAGAGCTACAGCGCCGCGGAAAATTGCATCCGATAGCTCTTTTAACCCTCGCCGGCCGAGGGGGGAGGCGGGTGCCGCCCCCCCCCCCATAGGGTTTTTTCGCGATAGCTCCGAACACGCTGGCGATAGAGAGCTGAAACTTGGCATACCTGACCTTTGATCCAAGCCGGATCTTTTGACACCAACCGCATTTTTGGGTCAGGTCAGGTCACTGACCTATGACGTCATAAGTGAACCTCTGCACGGTCTTCAGATGTCGCAACTTCGCAACGCCCTCACTGCCAGAGGAGATGTCACAAGGAAATGAAACTTGCAGGATCTAGTATCCATTATAAGTTTCACAACTTGTATATCTCGGATTTTTCCTAAAGGTCATATGAGGTCAGGTCATTTTCGTGACCTCACCATTATAAGTCAATGGGGAAAAATTCAAACTGCTATTCTGGCGCCGGGAACGATCTCCAACTATCTCAAGCACACAGAATCGTGATTTGATGCACTCCTTGCAAGGTTAGATGCGTCACTTTTGCAATGTTGACCTTGCGTGACGTCATTTATGACGTCATCAAGGTCATATTAGTTTTTCGTCAATAACTCTTGATCAAATTGAGCTAGCGAGTCGGGAAAGCCACCAATGGACTCAGGAAGACCTGCCGAATCGAATGATATGCGACATGACCTCTTTCGACCAACTTCGTGACCTGGGGGTGCTGACCTGACCTTGACCTGAGGTCAACACCCCAAGTTGACCTGACCCGGACAAAAAGTATATCATTCGACGCGCCTGAGCGAGATGAACACGATGCTGCCAAAATCGGCGCTCTGCGGCCGTTTTTTGCGAAGTTATTCACCAAAAACTGAACCGTACCTTGGGGCACTTGACCTGACCTCAGAGGTCACCGGTTGACCTAGGACCTTAAAATCGGGTACCAATCTCTGCGTCTTGTAACGGCGCACACGCTCGTTTTTTTCCGCGACGCGCTAGCTCCACCAGGGGCGAAACGGCGAGGGGGGGTCGTACCCGACCCCCCCTCGGCCGGCGCGTATGTAGAAAACCAATAGGTCCGGCGAGGGTTAACCCGCGCCTGGCTGGGGGTCCTTGATTTCCACGCCCTGCTGGGGGGGAAGTGTTTGAACACCCCCTTCTAGCTCGGCTCCTGGGCCACGTAGCGATACGCGGAAGGCGGCGTTCGAAAGAGCGTCAAAAATAATGACGAAATCACTTCGGTCAATTTTTTGGTCAGGTCAAAGGTCAGGTCACCAGAGGTCTTTGAAGGCAAAATTTTGCTGATTTCCAGGTCGAATGTCGACAATTTCCAAGAATCCAACGCATAACTCGGGAACCAATAGAGCTACAGCGCTGCAAAAAAGCGCATTCGATAGCCCTGTTAACAGTTTTTCTGGAAATTCTCTCAGATTTGACCTAACGTCAACGGTTTTGCCTGCAGGGGGCAAAAACTGCAAAAATAGCCGATTTTTTCAGAAACAGTTTTCCGCAATAACTTTTGACCCAAGCCTTGTACGAGCTTACTTTTACCGGTATCGTGTTCCTCTCGTCAAGACGCATCGAATGAGCTATAATTTGACCTTAAAAGGTTAACTTGAAAATTTGACCTCAGGTCAAAGTCATGACCTGACCGGAAAGGGTCATGTTGCATATCAGTCGATCCGTATCGTCGAGCTGAGAACATCTAAGGCGTTTTCATCGCTCTAGCATGCCTCTATCAAAAGTTATTTGCGAAAAACTGTTAGATACCATTCGTGACCTAAGATGACCTCAGGGGCATAAACAGTGGTCACGGACACCATTTTCATGTTCAGTGTGTCTAAACCACTTGTAATTCAGTGTTTGGGAGTGTTTATAATGTCTTTCGTCCAAAAGAGGCGCATTTCAATTTTCTCCCATTGACTTATCCCTCGCCCGTATAGGGGGGGGGGGTCGAACGGACCCCCCCCCCTCTCGGTTTTTCGCGCATAACTCGCGCAAAAAGCGACCGATCGTAATGATACTTTCTGTACCCTCGTTTGAATCAATTTTACACCTACCCTGAAAATTTCATGACCCTGCCTCAAATGACCTTTGACCTGTGACCTCTTCCTGGAGACCTTGTCAGGCCGGAATCGCGATTCGACGTGTGTCAGGGCACATTAGCCGTGCGTTTGCAGTCTTTTCGTGGTTGTTGGGGGTTTCAACATGTGAAATGATGTCTGTCCGATACAGGTGGGTGTCAAGGTCACTTGAAGGTCAGGTCAGGTCACTGACCTTAGATGACCTGGGTTCACTTTTTCGAGTTTTACATGTTTGTTGGCTAGTTTTTACTGCTGATTTCAAATTGTGCATTCATTTAGCGATTTTCTTACTATTTTCCGCTACGTGTGACCTTTGACCTCTTGATGAGGTCATGTCAAACCAACATGAGAGTCAACGGATCTCAGTGCTAATTACCATTACGTTTCCACACCGTGTGTGGCATGGACATGCTTATTGATGAACATTTGATATTGCATTGATCGATAATTCTATGAATTATCGATGAAAGAAATGTCACTTGAAAGTAAGCTTAGGTCACTGACCACCTATGACGTCTTTTGACATTTGTGTTTTACTGTTCTGAGGTGTGACTTTAGTTTGCGGTTAGCCTTATCTGTGTTGCTGATAACGACCAGAGGAGAAGAAAATGCAAAACATGATCGGAAGATGTTTTGATGAATGTGAACACTTCATTGGTGCCTCTCCCGCCCTCCCCTTTCCCACCCCACCGCGATGGGCTGCTAATGTCTCAGGCAATAATGTCGTCTCTGAGACATTGACAGTAATGTCAATAATGTCTGGTGAGGGACGGTGCGCACCTGCTCGGCTGGTTTGGGTGACGGCTCCTTTTATCTGCCCGCAGTCTTTATCGTTATCAGTCAAGTCGTTATCTCCCCTCGCGATCGTTAGCTGCATCTTCGGCACGGGCGGTCATCTGTCTAAGTAAACAGTCGTGTGAAAAATGGAATTCCCACCCGGGAGAACTCCCCTCCCATCGGACCTGACCGCAGACGGTGTTTGATCCCTGCCGACACCTGCGTCTCCAGATGTGGGCGGAGCCATTTTCACGCAAATATACACGCCGAATACGCAATATTCGGGTATAAAACCTGTCATAAGCGCATCTCTTTATCAGTAGTCCTGAGGCTCTCAGGAACGACTGAACACAGCGATTCACGATGCCACGACTGCCTGCTCGCCGCGAGCTGAGAGCAGACGGCGCGGCGCCAGGACCGAGCTCTAAACGGATTCGCGCCAGGCAGGCTCTTGACACCGCGGAGATTCAGCGTCTTATCAACCAACAAAAAAACAGCGATGGAGATGACCAGCTGGAATCAGGCTTGTACGACAACGAGGCCAACGAGGCGATCGCCGCTTTTACTGATATCGACAACGGCGCCGGCTCGGCAGAAGCAGTTGGGGACGACTCGTCCGGGAGCGACTCTGACAGTGATAGAGATGAAAGACAGCCGTCTGACTTTGTCAGAGTACGCCGAGAGCCAACTGCGTCTGCTAAGGCCAGGTCAGGTCGACTTTGGGCTACGGAGCCTCCAAACCATCGAGTACGTGCTGCCAGCGCTAACATTATGCGCGGCACGCCTGGCTCGAAGGGCGCCGCCAGGCACGTAACCAATCCAGTAGAGGCTCTTGCCCTCTTCCTGCCCGACTCTCTCCTGGAGAAGGTGGTACGCCACAGCAACGAAGAGAGCGAGAGAGTGTCAGCTTTGAAAGAACAAACCAACGCGCCTATCACCATCCAGGAGCTGAAGGCCTTTATTGGCCTGCTTCTTCTACGGGGCTGTGAAGTAGACCAGACGTCAGACCTGCAGGACCTGTTTTACGGGCCGTTTGCCCGTCCGTTCTACAGAGCGACCATGCCCTACGGGCGGTGCCGACACCTCCTGAGCACTCTCCGCTTCGACGACAAAACGACGAGGGAAGAAAGACAGCGGAAAGACAAGTTTTCGGCCATCCGAGAGGTGATGAGCGAGTTCAACGAGACGCTGACGCGCCACTACAACCCATCCGACTGCATTACGGTCGATGAGACCCTCCGTAGCTTCAGAGGGCGCTGCGGCTTTGTAACCTACATGCCGAACAAGCCATCGAAATACGGTCTGCTGATACGTGATGCTCGCCGATGCTCGAAGCCGCTACATGCTTCGCATGCTGCCGTACGCCGGTGTCGCCCAAGATCCAGACCCCGACCTGCATGTGACTGGCGCAGCGAACATCGTGAAACATCTGGTGGCGCCGTTCAAGAACAGCGGCCGGAATGTGACTGCCGACCGATTCTACACAACCATCGCTCTCTGTGAAGAGCTTCTGGAGCAAAACCTCACCTACGTCTGCACGGTTCAGGCGAACCGTCGGGACCTGCCAGAGGAAGCGAAAACAACGACCGGCCGCGAGCAGTACAGCACGCAGTTCTACTGGTCGGACGGCATCATGATGGCCTCCTACAACAAGAAAAGAGGCAAGAACGTCCTGATGCTATCCACCCAGCACGGTCAGCCACTGGTGGACGCAGGAGCGGCTGGAAAGAAGAAACCCGAGATGATGCTGTACTACAACTCCACCAAGGGCGGCATCGACACCATCGACCAGATGCTGGACACATACACTTGCAGAGTCTCGACAAGGAGGTGGCCGATGGCTATCTTCTTCTTCATACTTGACGTGGCGGCACTCAACAGCTGGGTGGTCCTCTCCGAGGCCACAGGCCAGTTCGCGGACGCCCGACATGGTGGAAGGAAGGCCTTCCTACAAGAGCTCGGCCTGTCGCTCATCCGGCCGCTTGTCTGCAGCCGGCCGACAGACAACATGGTGATGAAGACCAGGCTGGCCGTTGAGGTCATTCTGAAGGAGAAGACGGCACCGCCTGCAGCACCCCAGCGGACGGTGGCACAGCGCGCCCGCTGTCACCTCTGCACTGTCAACCAGCACGGCAACGGGTACAAGAAAGCTCGAAGCAACAGTGTGAACAAGACGAAAAAGATGTGCGCAAGGTGCCGCAGGTCGATGTGCGGCACTCATAGAGTTAGCCACCTGGTCGTGTGTGAACGATGTGCTGAGTAGATGTGATCACTGATCACTGAACTAGTGAACATGCGAGAAGAAGCACTGAATAGACCACGATGTCATGTGTCATGTCACGTGTCATGTCACATCAGCATTATCAATGCACATGTTCATTGGCCATTTGTGGATTTGTATCGTGATATGTTGTATTGTGCAATACAGAATTACGTTGACATGTAAGCGTCCTTTCTTTGCAGCTCGGAGCCTGAATTGCTGACCTGACTTGACCTGTCCTACCAGACATGCACAAATGCACTGCTATGGTTCAAAATCGATCAACAACAAACACAATGCCTGCATTGTCCGAAAACAGGGTTTAAATAAAATAATTTGTAAAAGGTCAAAATAGGTCAATGACCTTGACCTTCCAGGTCACTTATAATAACGTTAGAATGCTTACTGAATACTAAATACTGAATACTGAACACAAATAACCACAATAGTTGAAAGCATATCATCCCAAATCATTTGGTTTATACGTTCGCATTTAGATGGTTCATAGTGAAAGCAAGTTTGACCCGATATGACCTCTAAACCAGTCAAAGGTCTTCAGAATGCTTGCATGTCACTGTTGCAAGTCACGCAAGCTCATAAAAGTCGTAATCTTAATCCACTTTATCTGTTTTGTCCCGTGAACCTGTCAATATGAACGCTGACATCCATTTCTTCTTGAGGTTCCGGTCATTGACCTGACCTGGAAGGTCAACCAATGACCTAGGACCTTAAAATTTGGTACCATCGGCTTCCTCTCGTCACGGGCAACACGCTCGTTTTTTTCCGCGAAGCTCTAGCTCAATCAGGAGCGAAACGGCTGGGGGGGGGGGGGGTCAAACGGACCCCCCTATACGTTAGAGCTTTAAAAAGGCAAATAGGGGCGAGGGTTATAATGGGGAGGTCGCAAAATTGACCTGACCTTAGGTCACCGATATCAAAATTCTGAGATATACATTTTGTACATGCTATTGCTCTTAGCAATCGCTGAAAGTTTCAAGGTAATCGTGCAGTCGGTGTAGCTATGACGAACATTCTAATTTTTTTCTGAGGAGAGGTCACTTGACGTGACCTGTTGACCTGACCTTGAGCGACCTGGTTCTGAAATTTTTACAACATGTGCGGAAAAGATGCACCAACAGGTGTGCCAAAAACGGCGGCTTTCCGCGCCGCCGTTTTTGATATATCTGCGAAAAACTGCAGGGGGGTGTTCAAACACCGCCCCCCCCCCCGGCCCGGCGCGGGTTAACTGGCAGGAAATGTTAGACAGTACATTGTAGCATGTTGTGAATCGTGGTACTGATTAGCTTGATATAACTACAATAAAAAAGTCAGGGGACTTGCGTGTCTCCGACACTCACCTTATTTCGAACCAACCGCAGCAGCTCAGATGTGGTCTCCTTGTAGCTCCGTTGCCTTTTAGGATCTTTTTCCAGTGAGGAGAGGTTGATTATTTTCCTCCAGTCCTTGGGCTTGCCTTGCTCCTCTCCGAGCACCCGAGTGGGATCCACATTGACAGCGGCTTTCAGCTTTTCGTCTTTTGCCGTGATGAGGTCACTAATGGCCTGAAAACAAAGCCAGATATGCATGTAAGGCTTTCCTTGTTCCTAGATACCTGAGCCGGTTATGTTTTTCGAAAATAGTTATCTTGTTCTGTTTCAACTTCAGATGAATTAACCCGCGCCCTGGTGGGGTCTGTTTATAACGCGACGGGGGTGGGGGTGAGGGGAGGGGGCTATTTTTTGCCCCCTCGTATCTCCGAAACTACTATCCGCAAAATTCAAGCCCTGTCAAATCTGTCGAGGGAAATCAAATTTCATTGACCTCAGGGTTACCGATGACGTCACAGATCAGGTCAAAGATAAAATGTTTTTTTTTTCGGTCACACTGGTCTTCTACGAATTCCTGATGGTCCTGATGGTCTTATAACAAACACCACTGAGTTGGAAATGAAAATTTGGCCATAAAACATGTACCACACAGCCCTGGTAATATCAATGACCTCTAATAGCAACTCAACCTCTAGGCAACTGACACCCTGTCGCTGATTTTCGATTAAAATGCCGTGCGTTTTACTCGATGTTATGGCGCATTTCGTAGAAGACCAGTGACCGGCAAAACATTTTATCTTACCGCATCTGTGACGTCATCGGTAACCCTTAGGTCAATAAAATTTGATTTCCCTCGACAGATTTTACAAGGCTTAAGTTTTGCGGATCCTTCCAGTAGTTTCGGAGATACGAGGGGGCCAAAAATAACCCGCGCCGGGCCGGTGCTCCGCGACTTCCGCGCCGGGCCGGGGGAGGGGTGTCTGAACCCCCCCCCCCCCCTCCTTCTAACTCAGCTCCTGGGCCACGTAGTGGCATGCAGTAAGCGGCATTCGAAATAACGGCCAAAATCAGGACGAAAACACTTCAGTCATTGTTTAGGTCAGGTAAAAGGTCAGGTCACCAGAGGCCACCAAAGGTAAAATGTTGGCTATTTCAACATTTTGGAAACTGCCAACGGCTAACTCTGGAACCGATAGAGCTACAGCGCCGCAGAAAAGTGCAATCGATAGCTCTTTTACAGGCATTTGCGTAGTGTTCTCAGGTTTGACCTCAGGTCAACGGTTTAGCCTCCAGAAGGCAAATACTAAAAATAGCAGTTTTTTTACTAAAAGTGTTTTTCGGCAATAACTGTTGACTTAACCCTCGCCCCGTTGGGGGGGCCAATTTGCCCCCCCCCCCCCTGTGGTTTTTCCTGAATAGCAAGAAAACGGCGGCGCGCAGCGCCGCCAAATTTTCAGTACCTTCCCGGGCATCAATTTGACACCTTCACACCGAATTTCAAGTCTTAGGTCACCTTAGGTCAGGAGTTATTGAGGTCAAACTGAGGTCATGTTCGAGCGAAAATGAGCAAAAAACATGCAATCTTGAAACGCTCACCAAATTTACAGTTACCAAGCAATTTCAAAGTTCTTTATATGATCTAGTAGACAAAAAGCGGCGCTACAAAACTGCTATCTCGGATTTTCCAAATTTTTGGTTTTTGACCCCCAAAAATTCAAACAATTGTTTTTTTTAGAAAAACTAAAAAAACAAAAAAATCTGATTTTCGAAAAAACCGGAATATATATGATAGTCCCTGGGCTCTTCTATATACATACCAAATTTCAGATCGATATCTCGTTTTTTGGCCAAGTTATAGCGAAAACACTGTTCAAAAATGATGACGTCAAATTTTTTAACTCAATTTTTAGCGATTTTAGACCACGTAGGGTAAAACAAAGACCACCATTGGACTCCCCGTGACGAGCTGCATCAAATCGATACCCATTTTATGCAAAAGTGTCAACTTTGAAATTTGACCTAATTTGACCTGACCTTGACCTGACCTTCACCAGAACATAACCTAAACTGGCCCCAAAGGCTGCCTGACACACTTAATTGCATTTGTCATGTAAAATGGACCATAAAGCATGCAGCACATTACATTTTTCATATTGTGACCTTCAGTGACCTGATCCATGGGACCTAACCCGGTATTAGTGACATCAACTGGCAAAATATGTGTTTGACGAACTAGTCCCCATCGAATATTTTCAATGACATGCATTTTACTAGATTTCACGACACATTTCCTGAAATGCCTGTAAACGGTGAAAATTCGACATTTGACCTGACCTGTGACGTTATCGGTTTGACTGAGGTCCATGTCTTGCTTACAGTACCGAGGCATTGCTTCCAGGTCCGTTTCGGCCCACAACCATGTGATAAATTCGACACCGCTGCCCTCTTTGTTTTGTGTCGCTGTCGTCGCGCGGAAGCCTGTTGGATCTCTGCGGCCAATACCTGGTTTTACCGGTGAGTTGTGCTGTATGACCATCTTTTTATGTTTAGTATGACCTGCATTTGTCTAGCCTATGTTTGGAAATACTTTTTGTACTTTGTTTCCACGTCTTCCATGGGTGAGAGAGGTATTACGCCACCGAGATACCCGGCCGGATGTTTTTCTGCTGGCCGGGGGAACGGAGATTGGGTGGAGTTTGCGAGAGACGTCGGTTAGTGGCACGATGGCCGAGGGAATAGCACCCCTGCATTGGGAACATGAGTGACCGGAGGGGGCCGGGTCCGAAGCTTGCCACCGACGCTTTTCATGTCGCATCCTCTCTTGTAATGACAACGCTTCAATGTATTTTGCATTGGTCTACTCCAATGCTAGGGAGAAAGCAAGTTGGGAGTAAGGAATCGTGTCCGATTTGCATGCAAATGGAGCCTGCTGACAGCGGGCATTGATATCTAAGAACGGGAAATGCCTAAAAAAAAAATCGCCATACTTTACTGTCATGCTGCCAATCGGACAAATGTCTGACACCTCCCGTTCCACCCGCCAGATGCAGCGATGTCTCGTCGCGTCCGTATCCTGACACGCGCCGAGATAGCGGCACAGCTGGCGGAGCCTGACAGCAGTGATGAAGATGCCGTTGACAATCCTGAGGACGAAGAGGATCAGGTGCACGTTTTTGAGGAAGATGAAGGGGACTCCGACGAAGGCAACGCTGGTGGAGACAATGATGCCAGTCTGACATCCCACATCAACCCAGCTGAATTTACAAGATCTCAGGACATTCTGAACCAGGCAGATCTCCGCCTGGTATCACCGCGAGATGCCGGCCCTTACCGTGTCCGTGGTGCGAGGGGAGCTGAGGCTACCCTCTGGGAGACAAGTCCCCCACCTCCGACCCGGCGCCGCTCCCATGCTAACATCCTCCGCGAGACAGCTGGAGTCCATGGACGAGAGGCCAAAGCTGCCGAAGATGGTGTGACGGCTTTCCGTCTGTTTATGACAGACGAGATGGTGGCCGAAATACTGCGGCGCACGAACCAGAAGCTGCGACAGGAGCGGGAACTCCAAGCCACGCTGTACTCTCCTGAGGCAATGGCCAAGGTCATGGAACACCGAGTGGCGGATCTCACAGAGTCGGAGCTATGGGGCTTCATAGGCCTCTGCCTTCTCCGTGGATTCTACACAGTCCCGGTCTCGGACCTCTTCAACCCAGCCAGGGGGCCGGCCATGTTCGCCGCCACTATGGGACGCTTGCGCTTTGAGGCCATCCTCAGGCACCTGTCCTTTGATGATCGCCAGACACGTGCTGCGCGGCGTACCGGCGACGCATTCTGCCATCTTCGCTGGTTCGTTGACGCCTTCAACGCCGCCCTGCGCCGCCAGTTCCGTCCATCTGAGTCGGTGACGCTGGACGAGAGCCTCGTGCGGTTTCGCGGCCGCTGCGCGTTCCGCGTATTCATGAAAAGCAAACCAGGCAGGTATGGAATACTCCTCCGTACTCTGGCGGACGCAAACCATCGATACATGCTGAAGGTTTGGCCATATAGCGGAGGCTATCCTCAGGAGCCTGAGCGAGGCCCAGCACACGTGCACTTCGGCTCAGTCCCGGACATGGTGAACTACATGGTGGAGGAACTGATGGGCTCGGGCCGAAATGTAACCATGGATCGGTTCTTTACTTCGACTGACGTGGCTGAGAACCTCCTGAACAGCAGGCTGACCATCGTGGGAACGATGGACCGGCGCCGACGGATGCCTGAAGAGCTGAAGGATCCTCGAGGACGAGAGGAGGACACAAGCCTCTTCGCCTTCCACGGCGAAAAGACGGCTGTGTCCTGCCCGAAGAAAGGAAAGCTCGTAACGGCGCTATCCACGCAGCACCACGAGCCCCTGGTGGATACAAAGACCAACAAGCCCGAGATCATCTTGTTCTATAATGCGACAAAGAGTGGAGTAGATGTCCTTGACGCGATGGTGGAAAAGTACCTCCACAAGCCGCCGCTTCGCCGCTGGCCAACCACCGTCTTCTTGTACCTCCTGGGCATCGCACAGATCAACGCATCAACAGTGCTCATGATGAACAGGGGCATGACGGCTGGTCAAGTGAAAAAGAACGTGCGAAGGGAGATCCTCTACTCCATCGGTGAGACCTTGGCAAGGCAGAGGGTGCAGGAGCGATCTCTGGCACCTCGCGGGCTGAACCGCATCAGCCTCGCAGCCATCCAGTGTGCGGTGGAAAACACCGCCAGCGGTGAAGAGGGTGGCGACGCAGGCGTCGGCGACCCCCAGCGCTCGAGCCGACGTCCTGTGGAAGGCGGCGCCAGTCGCGGTGGTCAGTCCCAGAGAGCCACTGAAGAGCAGGCAGGAGCCAGTGACGAGCCCAGTGCGCCTCCTGGTGTGTCCCATGCGCAGGCTGTTGAAAGTCATGGGAGATGCCATCTATGCCTGGCTGAAATCAAAGGAGAGGGGTACAAAGTGAAAAAGGGTAAGCTGACGAGGAACAGCACGCCCTGCGACACTTGCAAGCGCTACGTGTGCACCCGACACTGCTCAAAAATGTGTCAGGAGTGTGAGTAAGTACTGCCGTGTGGCGGTGCTAACGTACTGTATCGCATTTTAGTACAGGGAACAGTACACACTGTTGAATAGCCCAGATGGTCTTTCATCATTTGTTTTTATCATTTTTGCCTATCATTTCAAATTGTCTTCATTGTTTTATTGTTCGTGTGTAAGTAATGGAGAATGAAATATGAAAAATGATAATGAGGTATCTATGTATGTGCTTGATCTCTGGTAAAACGAAAATGCCATACCTTTCTTTCGTAATTTCATGTGAAAAAGTCAAGGGCAGTGTTCAAAGTGGGCCACTGGCAGTGTCATCGGGCACTGCAGTGACCAAGACCTGGCTCGAGCTCAGATGTTAGCTCGAGAAATGAAAGGCAAAGAAGAGCGACCACCCATGAAGCTTTTCATGCGAGATGTGGGTTATCACAGATGACATAAACTAGTCTCGTCAGTGGCCGTTAGTTGAGCACCAAGAGTTGGAAACGGACAGTCATTGTTGTGTTCGTGAAATAAAAGCATTTGTCGGTAGAAACGTTGATTTTTTTTCTGGCATGGAAGTGGAAGTAAAGTTCTTATTATGTGTGTATTCAAATATATTTGGTACCAAAGTTGACCTTTGATGACCTGACCTTGACCTGACCTATGTTCTTCGACCTTAACTTGTCTTAGATATACATTCAAAACACTAACAAGTGAATTATGTATGGAAAAGACCTAAAAACATGTGCCTCATGACTATCTTTCTTCACTTTGCAAAGTTGACCTTTTGTGACCTGATCTTGACCTCACTCATTCATTTTGTCGCTTAACCCTATTCCTGGCGGGGGGGGCCTCAGGAGCCCCCCCTGAGGTTTTTTGGTTATATCTCCCAAACGCGTTGAGCTGGGAAGCTCAAATTTTCTGACTTTTCCTAAAAGGCTTCTACGCAACATGTCTGAAAATTTTGAGTTGATCTGACCTCAGGTCAGGTCACCAGAGGCGGTTTGGTGACGCTACCTCAGAAAAGTTTGCAATCACGCCAGAGCTAGAGTTTTTGACCGATCAATTTCTTCTCTTCAGGGTTTAGTTAGGGTACCAGTATGTGCAATTTGTATATCTCGGAATTTTGATATCGGTGACCTAAGGTCAGGTCAATTTCGCGACCTCTCCATTATAAGTCAATGGGGGAAAAATCAACTCCCTGTTTTTACCACTAAAACGGGTCGGAATGGCCCCATATACCATACATGACTTCATATACGATCAACCTTCACTACCTTGAGGTCTGTTTTGCTGTTGGGCAGCTGTGAGGTCATGTGACGTCATCAAAGGTCACCAAAGGTTTTTGGCCAATAACTCCGTACAGGAACAAGATACAGACGCGTGGATGGTCTCATTGTGTTCAGCTCGTCAAGACGCATCGAATGATATACATGATGACCTCTAGGTCACGTGACCTGAGGTCAACCTTTGACCTTGACCTTTCGAGGTCAACATATATATCATTCGATGCGGATTGACGAGAGGATCACGATGATGCCCTTAGTTTGTTCCTATCTTGACTAATTCGAAAGTTATTCGAGAAAAACTCTCTCCATATCTAGTGCCGCCATTTTGACTTTTTCGACCCCTGTGACGTCATCTTTGACCTGACCTGAAAATGACCTTAGTAAAAATTGTAGATCTTGGCCGTGCGTATCCGATGCCGTTTACCGCTTGTCGCTATCTTGCTTCGTTCTCGAGATCTCAGGGGGGGGGCCGAATCGCCCCCCCCCCCCGCCAGTTTCTTGTCCCGGCGGAGCCCGCCAGGAATAGGGTTAAACATCATAGATACACTTTTCAGACCATTACAAGTGAAATCCTCTTTGAAAGATGACCTAAAAACATGTGCCGCATGACCATATTTCTTCATGTTTGAAAGTTGACCTTTTGCGACCTGACCTTGACCTGACCTTTGCAAAACACATTCCATGGGCACATAAGTACCTTGCTGTGCCTATCTAAAGACCGTCCAGAAACAAAAAACAACATTTATAGAGGTTTGTTTGGCCTCAGCAGGCGCCACGGCAAAAAGATGTAATATTTGACCTTTGACCTCAATTTGACCTGACCCGTGACCTCGAGTTAAAAAAATACATGCCTTAGAGAGGTCACGCCAAGGGCTATCCAACGGCGTTTGCCGCTTGTCGCTAAGTTGCGTGGTTCTCGAGATCTTAGGGGGGCCAAAATGCCCCCCCCCCCCCAACGGGGCGCGTTGCTCGGCAGAGCCCAACGGGGCGCGGGTTAAAAGAGCCGCGACATAACTTTTGCTAGCATCGTGTTCCTCTCGTCGAGACGCGTCAACTGAACTATAATTTGACCTTGAAATGTCAGCTTGAAAATTTGACCTCAGGTTAAGGTCATGACCTGACCGGAGAAGGTCATGTTGCATATATCAGTCGATCCGTAACGTCGAGCCGAACACATCTACGGCGTTTTCATTGCTCTAGCATGCCTCTATCAGAAGTTATTAGCGAAAAACTGCTATAAAGTTCGTTTTTTTTTAGTTCGACCCTCACTGTAATCATCTCTTTAAACACAGCGCGTGAATTGCTAGCTGAATTATTGAGAAAACTGGTTGGCGCACATTGATTTCACAGACGAATAATTTTACTCAAAATTATTTGCTTCTGGCTCTTATTTTCCAGACTCCTAGCTCGTATTTGTCTTTATCTACAGCCCCACAGGGATATACGTCTTGTTATAAATTATAACTGAACTGATCAATAGATCGCACGGCGTTTAACACAACGGTATGTCATCGGTGTTAAAAAGTTATTTGGAAAATATTATTTATGTCTCCAGTACAATGTGCGCTAACCAGTTTTCTAAGTAATTCAGCTAGCAATTCTCGTGCTATGTTCAAAAAGATGTTTACAGTGAGAGTCGAACTTAGAAAAAACGAACTACAGATACTCTTTGTGGCCTGAGATGACCTCGGGGACATAACGAGTGGTCACAGGTGCCATTTTCCGGTTCAGTGTGTCAATTTTACATGCATCTTGACCCGGCCGGGCCCGGGGGGTAATCCCAACCACCGCAGCCTGGGGGGGGGCGTTTTTCGCCCCCCCTGTCTAACTCCGTAAATAAGGGAGCTACGGAAACACAAGCGATACCAAACGAAAGGTCCTTACGAGACGATTCTAATGCACCTAAAATTTTTGACCTCAGGTCAATTTTCAAGGTCAGAGGTCAAGGTCAAAGGCCAAAACCGGCACATGTGTAGTGATCTCAAAGTAAGCCTTCTAGAGGACGGCAGGCTGCATCAAACCGGCAAAATTGGGTGTCAAACGAAAGAAGAGAATCTGAGGATTCTGAAAATGTGCTCCAAATCAAAGGTCAAGGTCAAGGTCACGCTCAAAATTGACCTCAAACTTGGCACTTTTTCGCACATCTTGCGTGCTAACTTCCAAGATGTTTTGAAATGTTTTGAGGCTTATCAGTTCCCTATTTGTGGTTCATCTTACGATACAAGGCTGCTCAAAGGTCAAGGTCACAGAAGAGTATCCCTGCTAGAGGCTATTTCACTGATTCAAGTTAGTAATAATAAATAAGACAATTTTGCCATCCGGAAGCTCTAAATGAAGGCTTAGAGGAAAATAGATGCCAGATTCGTGATCAGCGGGTACAAATCCATCATAAACGACCTTTCATGTGTCAAGGTCAACCAGAGGTCATTCGAGGTCACATGAGGTCAACATGAAACTTGACCTTTTCCGAACAAAATATATATCATTCGACGCGGCTTGACAAGGCGAATGCGATGGTACCACTGCCGAAGCTCTAGGACCATTTTTGTCGAAGTTATTTGCGAAAAACTAAAACCACATTTCGGGGTCGTTGACCTGACCTCTGACCTCAGGTCACCAAAACTATTTTTCTATTTTTCTCCAGGTCAAACGCTACACAGCCGTGCTCGTAATTTGTCTTTATCTCTAAAACTCTATTTTTAGCAGCTATTTGAAGTTTGCGTCTGTGACGCCGATTTTTGCCGTGCAGGGGTCTAGGAAAATGGACCTTGTGACGTCATCAAGGGGGCTAGGTCCAAATTTTTTACTTCAGAAGATGTCAAATTGATGGGAGAAAAGGTACTGAAAGTTTCGCCTTCCTATCCCTAAGCGTTCGGGAGTTATCGCAAATATTCGCCAGGGGGGGCGAAAAACGCCCCCCCCCCGGGCCCGCGAGGGTTGATGTTTGAGAGCGTTTTTAGTGGCGTTCGTGCAAAACAGACGTTTTTCAATTTCCTCCCATTGACATACCTAATGGAGAGGCCGCAAAATTGACCTGACCTGAGGTCACCGATATCAAAATTCCGAGATAACCGTTTTATAGATACGGTTACTCTTATGAATCGTTGAAGGTTTCAAGACAATCGTTCACTTGGTGTAGCTATGGCGGGCATTCTAATTGTTTCTTAGGTGAGGTCACTTTGTTACGGGCGGCTGTGACCGCCCGTTGTGGCGTGCCTGGCGGCGCCCGTGGCGCCTCCCCGACTGGCCGCGCCCGGCGCCGCCCCTGCCGCGTGGCCCTGGGGCGGGGTCAGCGGCTGGCCCTGGTTGGACGGGCGGCGGCAAGGCCCTAGCGGCGGCCGGAAGAGGCAGACGGATTGCGGTGATGAGCGGTAAGCTCCGTTGTTCTTGTTTTTGCCTGTGCAGATACTATAGGGAAGCATCGAGTTATAGTGTGATTGGCTCCCGCAACATTTGGCGCGGTCGGTAGGACTGGTGAGTGCTGACGGCAATGGTGAGTCCATTTTGCTAATTATCTTTGATAATGGTTGCGTTTCAACTCCGGTCGATTGATTAATCGTTGCGAAACTGAGCGGCCTGCTCGTATCACTGGTTGATAAGTGGACAGTAGAGGTATCGCAGGTAAACTCTTTTTTTCGGGCGGTTAGCCTGAAGTTATATTATTTAACCCTCGCCGGCCGAGGGGGGGGGGGGCGGGTGCCGCCCCCCCCATAGGGTTTTTTCGCGATAGCTCCGAACACGCTGGCGATAGAGAGCTGAAACTTGGCATACCTGACCTTTGATCCAAGCCGCATCTTTTGACACCAACCGCATTTTTGGGTCAGGTCAGGTCACTGACCTATGACGTCATAAGTGAACCTCTGCACGGTCTTCAGATGTCGCAACTTCGCAACGCCCTCACTGCCAGAGGAGATGTCACAGGGAAATGAAACTTGCAGGATCTAGTATCCATTATGAGTCCCACAACTTGTATATCTCGGATTTTTCCTAAAGGTCATATGAGGTCAGGTCATTTTCGTGACCTCACCATTATAAGTCAATGGGGAAAAATGAAAACTGCTATTCTGGCGCCGGGAACGATCTCTTACTATCTCAAGCACACAGAATCGTGATTTTATGCACTCCTTGCAAGGTTAGATGCGTCACTTTTGCAATGTTGACCTTGCGTGACGTCATTTATGACGTCATCAAGGTCATATTAGTTTTTCGTCAATAACTCTTGATCAAATTGAGCTAGCGAGTCGGGAAAGCCACCAATGGACTCAGGAAGACCTGCCGAATCGAATGATATGCGACATGACCCCTTTCGACCAACTTCGTGACCTGGGGGTGCTGACCTGACCTTGACCTGAGGTCAACACCCCAAGTTGACCTGACCCGGACAAAAAGTATGTCATTCGACGCGCCTGAGCGAGACGAACACGATGCTGCCAAAATCGGCGCTCTGCGGCCGTTTTTGCGAAGTTATTCACCAAAAACTGAACCGTACCTTGGGGCACTTGACCTGACCTCAGAGGTCACCGGTTGACCTAGGACCTTAAAATCGGGTACCAATCTCTGCGTCTCGTAACGGCGCACACGCTCGTTTTTTCCGCGACGCGCTAGCTCCACCAGGGGCGAAACGGCGAGGGGGGGGTCGTACCCGCCCCCCCCCCCTCGGCCGGCGCGTATGTAGAAAACCAATAGGTCCGGCGAGGGTTAACCCTCGCCCGCACATGCCATTTTCCCATCGTAGAACGCACATGGGGGGGGAGGGGGGTTGCCATCCCCCCGCGCCATTTCGTTCCTGTTGGAGATAGAGCTTTGCGGCAAGATCAAAAAGATTCTTTGGGAAGAGACGAATTCAATGATACCCAGTTTTACCTTCTCAGGTCACCCGGACCAAAAATTTTCAGGTCATATGTAAAAAAGTTGCCCCATAGGCTGAGCCAAATTTGGCGGCGCTGCGCGCCGCCGTTTTTACGCTATCTTCGAAAAACCTTAAGGGGGTCCCATCGACCCCCCCCCCAGCAGGGCGCGGGTTAATTTCGAAAATGCTTTGCATTTTCGAGTGGGGAGCTATGTTGGATTTGTTATTCACTGTGATTCGTGTCATTTAATTTTGTAAGTTTCCACCGTCCGTTCGGTGGTCGCAGTGTCGCGCGGCGGTGTAGCGGTGTGCACCAGTGTTCGAACGCGACTAGCGCTGCGGGGCGCGGCCGCTCCACTCCCGCATACTTGAGACGTGTGTTGTCACGTGACTGCGCCGAGCCGAGGCCGGGGTCGCTCGCCGGCCGGTGAGTCAGTCGGTGTTCGGCGCCCGCTCGCTCCTGGTCTCCTTTGTCTCCCTTGCCTTGTTGCACCCTGAACAGGTATTCTCAATCTGCACAGGTGTCCTTATCCCGCCGATATGTTCACAACTTATTAATGGCTCTTGCGGTTTTCATGTTTATACGCAATTTGCAACCCATGTTGAAATGAATACTGAGCATATCGCTGTCACACAGTCACACATAGCCAACACAGTTTTTTTATCGCTGCAACTTCATCTCATGGTACAGTCCACTAGCCTGAAATCGTAACAGGGGGGCTGTTTCTGCCCACCCCACCCCAAAGATCTCGGAAAGTTACCGGCCGATATTCAAAACTCAAACGGCGGTAGGTAGATAGCCCCAACAGGGAACTACCTTGTGAAATAATTTCATTGACCTCGGCCTAGGCGATGACGTCGCAGGTCAGGTCAAAGGTCGAATTTTCACCGTTTACAGGCATTTCGAGAAATGTGTTGTAAAATCAAGTAAAAAGGAATACCATTGAAAATCATCGATGGGAAATTGTCCGTCAAACACATCTTTTGCTATTTGAGGTCACTGATACCACTTACCAGGTCAGATCACAGAGGTCTGGTCACCGAGGGTCACAATACGAAAGTGTCGTGTGATACATGTTTTATGGTTCATTTTACGTGACAAATGCGATTATGTGGGTTAGGCGACCTTCGGGGCCAGTTAACCCACGAGCCGCTGGGGGGGGGGCATAAAGTTGCCCCCCCCTTTACGTTTTGTAAAATATCTCCGAAACCTGATGAGCTACGAACGTGAAACTTGGCATAGCTTCAAATGAATATCTAGGCAATGTTTGAGGAAAGTTTGGTGGTTGTAGCACCTAAGATGACGTCACAGTGACGTCATAAAGTTTTGTCGTTTTCCGATATGGACCGTTTCTGATGACGCTGAGCATGAAACTCGACTGTAAATGAACTAGACAGCACCTGCTGTCATCCTAAAACATCTTACTACACTTCCATCTAGTTTCTGACCAATAATCGGCCCTTTATATTCGGTCCCATATATGTGATGTATCGTGAGGAATATGAGAGTCGCAAATCTATAATTTCACTTATGACGTCACTGTGACGTCATTTCAAATAAGATCGACACCAAATTTGGACACAACCTCGGCTAGGTATTCAGGAAGATGTGTGCAAAGTTTCGCTTCTCTATCTCTTCGCGTTGCGACGATATCGTCGCAGAAGTAAAGGGGGGGGGGCAACTTTATGCCCCCCCAGCGGCCGGCGGGTGGCGCGGAGGCCCAGCGGCCGCCGGGTTAAGGTTAGGTTCCGGTGAAGGTCAGGTCAAGGCCAGGTCAAATTAGGTCTAACTTCAAAGTTGATACTTTTGCATAAAATGGGTATCGATTCGATGCAGCTTGTCACGGGGAGTCTAATAGGGTTCTTTGTTTGGCGATATGTGATCTAGAATTGCTAAAAATTGAGTTTGAAAATTTGACGTCATCATTTTTTTATTTTTTTTTATTTTTGGCTATAACTTGGCCAAAAAAGAGGCATTGATCTCAAACTTGGTATGTAGATAGAACATGGTGGCCGTTCTCACGACGGAGCATTCGTGGTGGAACCTATTTGATGCCTGGAAAGTACCAACCCTTTAACCCTCGCCCGCACATGGGAGGGTGGTTGACACCCCCCCCCCCCAAAGTAGTCTTTCTGCTCTGCACTCTACATTTTTGGAGCTAGAAGACTGATTTTTCATATCACTGCTTCTCTATCCTTTCTTGATGTCCACTAGAGGTGTCAATCGGATACCAACTTTTTGGTATAACGATACCAAACCGATACCAACTTGGTATTTGGTATTTCAAAGCAAGTGCATTTGGTATTTTGTTGGTATTATGAATCTTCACTAATGTAAAAGAGGTTGAGAATTTGGTAAAAAGTTGGTATTATCCTCATATTCCCAAGTCGGTTCGGTATCGGTATTTTTCCATGGATAATGTTGGTATTTGGTTTGGTATCGGTATTACGAGTTTCCATAATTGACATCACTAATGTCCACTGAAAATTTCAAGTTTCTGTGGTTTTCGGATTCGGAGATATGACCTTGTTTTTCAGGTCATATCATGGGTGTCCGGACAAATTGCCGAAAGGCGATTTACCGAATGTCATTTTGCCGAATGCATTTCGCCGAATGTCATTTTGCCGATGTGCTTTTTGCCGACGTGTCAAAAAGTCGAAATGTTAAAAGTCGAAATGCCATATGCCGACATGCCTTTTTGCCGAAATGCCAATTTGCCGAAATGCTTATTAGTCGAAATGTAAATTTGCTGAAATGCGATTTGCCGAAATGTCGATTAGTCGAAATGTCAATTAGTCGAAATGTCAATTAGTCGAAATGTCAATTTGCCGAAATGTCAATTTCCCGAAATGTCAATTTGCCGAAATGTCAATTTGGCGAAATGTCAATTTGCCGAAATGTCAATTTGCCGAAATATCAATTTACCGAAATGTCAATTTGCCGAAATGTCAATCTGCCGAATTGGCAGTTTGCCGAAATGTCAATTAGTTGAAATATAACTTCGCCGAAATGTCAATCTGCAAACCTAGGTTAGGTTAGGTTAGGTTAGGTTAGGTTAGGTGGTGTTTATTTACTTAGGACCGATCACCAATTTAATTTTGGTGCAATCCCCAACCCCAAGTAAGAAGCAAATCACATGATAGGTATTCTTTGACCTCCTGATTTCATAACTAATAATTAGGTATTCATGGCACAGGCAAGTTTAAAAGCACCAATACCATGTGGAAATAAACATCAAATTGCTCGTGGCCAAGCAGTGCAGTGCCGAAGGCAGTGCCTTAGGAGAGATTACAGGCAAAAGTAAGCCAAATATTTTTAGGTTAACCCTCGCCGGCCGAGGGGGGTGCGGGTGCCGCACCCCCATACGGTTTTTTTCGCGATAGCTCCGAACACGTATAGTATAGTATAGTGTATTGTTGAGACCATCCAGGTAAGGTTTGGTTATGTTTTTCTTATACTTTGGTGACATGTAACTTGTAAGTGTAAAGTGGGTTTTTTACCTTTGAAAAGTGAGTCGGTCCTAAAGTTAATACTTACAGGTCACGTTAGGTTAGGTTAATTTCGGCTAATTGGCATTACGGCAAATTGACATTTCAACTAATTGACTTTTCGGTAAATTGACATTTCGACTAATTGACACTTCGGCAAATTTATATTTCGACTAATTAGCATTTCGGCAAATAAGCATTTCGGCGAATTGACATTTCGACTAATTGACTTTTCGGCAAATTGACATTTCGGCAAATTGACATTTAGGCAAATTTACATTTTGACTAATTAGCATTTCGGCAAAATAGCATTTCGGCGAATTGACATTTCGACTAATTGACTTTTCGACAAATTGACATTTCGGCAAATTGACATTTCAGCAAATTGACATTTTCGACTTATTGCACGTCGGCAAAAAGGCATGTCGGCAAATTGCATTTCGACTTTTAGCACTTCGCCCTTCTGACACGTCGGCAAAAAAACACGTCGGCAAAATGCATTCGACATATTGACATTCGGCGAATAGGCATTCGGCAAAATGCAGTTCGGCAAATTGTCCTGTAACCCATATCATGACCCAAATGGCCAATTCTCAACATCTTGCGTTGGCTATGGGCTTTGTGAGCTTTTGACACCTTGATTTCGGCCTTTTTTGGCAGTCTTACCTCCCACCTATCATGGAACATGTTGTTCGACGATATACAGATGTCAAGGTCAGGGTCAAGGTCAACCTAGGTCATCTAAAATAATTGCGTTTTAAGGAAGCTGAATTTACTTTTTGTGAAGTTTTTGACTGCATTTTTGGTAAAAGCTTCTGGGAGCATGATCTCATGTATTATGGACACATAAACAATCGGTGCACACATCAGTATACACACAGACACACACAGACATACAAACACATATAATTGACCTTGACCTAATTTGACCTGAAATGACCTCAGCAGCAAAAACGTGGTCGGGTCGTGTAACCTGACATACTGATTTTTGCCGACCCGTGGATAAGGAAGAAGATACTCACATGAATAGATTGCAGACAATGATAAGTCAATTATTTTTAGGTTAAGTGGTTGTGCATCAGGTTTCAGGCCTTCGGCCTGAAGCCAGATACACAAAAATTTAACCCTCACCGGACCTATTGGTTTTCTACATACGCGCCGGCCGAGGTGGTAATTGCTGAAAGGCGATTTGCCAAATGTCATTTTGCCGAATGCATTTCGCCGAATGTCATTTTGCCGATGTGCTTTTTGCCGACGTGTCAAAAAGTCGAAATGCCATTTGCTGACATGCCTTTTTGCCGAAATGCTTATCAGTCGTTTCGCCCCTGGTGGAGCTGGCGCGTCGCGGAAAAAACGAGCCTGTGCGCCGTTACGAGACGCAGAGATTGATACCCGATTTTAAGGTACTACGTCAACCGGTGACCTCTGAGGTCAGGTCAAATGCCCCAAGGTACGGTTCAGTTTTTGGCGAATAACTTCGCCAAAAATGGCCGCAATTTTGGCAGCATCGTGTTTGCCTTGCTTAGGCGCGTCAAATTATATAATTTTTGTTTGGGTCAGGTCAACTTAGGGTGTTGACCTCAGGCCACGGTCAGGTCAGCACCCCCAGGTCATGAAGTTGGTGGAAAGAGGTCATGTCACATATCATTCGATTCTGCAGGTCTTCCTGAGTCCATTGGTGGCTTTCCCGACTCGCTAGCTCAATTTGATCGGGAGTTATTGACGAAAAACTAATATGACCTTGATGACGTCATGACATCACGCAAGGTCAACATTGCAAAAGTTACGCATCTTACCTTGCAAGGAAGGCGTCAAATCACGATTCTGTGTGCTTGAGATAGTTAGAGGTCGTTCCCGGCGCCAAAATAGCAGTTTTCATTTTTCTTCTTGACTTATAATGGTGAGGTCACGAAAATGACCTGACTTCAAATAACCTTTAGGAAAATCTGAGATATACCGGGTGTTCCGAGCCCCCTTCTAACTCGGCTCCTGGGCCACGTAGCGATACGCAGAAGGCGGCGTTCGAAAGCAGGGTTGTATACGACTCAATCAATAGCAATCAATTCAATCACGACAAATTTGGGAAACCAATCAAATCAATCAAGTCAGAGCAGTTTTCGGGAATTGATTCAATCGACTCAAACGCGACAATGAAAGGAATCAATCAACTCAATCAACAACTCAAACCAAGACATACATTAGGTTTTTTGCCCCACCAACTTGGAAAAGTGTCCATAGCAGTCTGGTGTACCTACCTACCTACCTACCTACAGAAGAAACATCAAAATATTGTCATTTAAAATTATAAATTGCCATGCCATTCAAAGATTCTATGTAATAAGGAAGGATACCTAGTGATGGACAGGTGGATCATGATATTGAGGTTCAATGGGTAGAATTGGAGCAGAAGTTTCATTTAATGGGTGCAAAATAACCCAGTAGTTGACTCGCCCCTTAACCCAAATCACCACCTTTCACCTAAAAGTTGTCATTTTAATTTTGGCCATATTCCAGCTAAGTCATCAGGCCATCTACCCCATGTAAAGCCCCTGTCTGTCTCTTATGTGAGTTATGCGGAGCTCTTCTGAAATGAACCCTAAACATAATGAACCTAGCTAGGTTTCATGCCACACTGACACCATATCAATATGAAAGTGTTGAAAATGTACTACAAATTTGACAACTTCATTAGGTATGCTTTATGAAGACAGCAGGAAAGCAGGTAGGTACCTACTTACCTGCCTAGATGTGTCACTGGCTACCAACATTACCAACGAAGGTAGATAGGTTATATGTGAAGAATTCAAAACATTTTATTGCAATACAATTTGAAACTGTTAGGACTGGGGGATAGGGATGAGGATTAAAAATATATTTAAAAGGAAATGGAGAGGACAGGGACTCTGGAACCACAGGATAAGTTAAGGACAAAGGAAGTAGGAACAATTGGAAAATTAAAACGCGAAAACGGCACGGTGCGACTGCGAAAAAACAAAGAAAACGTTTTGCCAACAAGTATGCTAAGCTTTTATAAATGCTTATTCTACGTCTTTGATTTTTTGGTAAGATGACGTCAATGATAATCATGTAGTATGGTAGATTATCATAAAATAAATCGGTTGTAAAACACCAATTTCGTTTTAATTATTATTTCATTTGAAATAAAACCAAATATTCGGTAAAATATTTTAGGGAAAATGAAATATATTAAATATGTTATGCTTAGGCTCTCAGGAGAAAAGGATCAACAAACGTTCTGCTGTAAATTAAACAATGCAGCAAATTTAGCGAGACGAAAACGGCGCCTTTGTTTCAGTTATTTTTGTAGGGGTTTCAGATAATTATAGAGTTCAGTGGGTTGCAAGGCTATATAGTGGGTTGTTTCTGAGGAGATGTGGAGATGTGAATTATTAATTAATCACACTTTATTAGTATATAGGGCCTTGCACTTTATCATCTGGATTAAAAAACGTTTCCTGCTGAGTGCAGAAAGGTAGGTAGGTGCATCGCCAGGTTCTATCACCAGGGTTGGAGCAGTTATTGCAGTTTAAAGTCAAAGTTGGCTGTTCATGTTTAGGCCCTGTTCTTTATTTGGCCATCTACCCCATATTGCAGTTGTGATGACAAGCAGTTTTCAGTGTAGTTTTGTGATCTTTGATGTCATCAATTGGTGTCATTATTTTTCGTCAACTAAAACTTATTTGAGCTTTCCATTCAATCGACTCAATCATACGAGTCACTCTAATTTTCGGGAATCAAATCAGTCAGCCAGTCGCTAAAGTCAAACGAGTCAGTCAACCAGTCATCTCGAAAAGTCAATCGACTCAATCCAATCAACTCAAAATACGCGTTGAATCAAATCAATCAATTCAATCGACTTGATTGGTATACAACCCTGTTCGAAAGAGCGTCAAAAATAATGAGGAAATCACTTCGGTCAATTTTTTGGTCAGGTCAAAGGTCAGGTCACCAGAGGTCATTGAAGGCAAAATTTCGCCGATTTCCAGGTCGAAGGTCGACAATTTCCAAGAAGCCAACGCATAACTCGGGAACCAATAGAGCTACAGCGCCGCGGAAAAGCGCATTCGATAGCCCTATTAACGCCCTTTCTGGAAATTCTCTCAGATTTGACCTAACGTCAACGGTTTTGCCTGCAGGGGGCAAAAACTGCAAAAATAGCCGATTTTTTCGGAAACAGTTTTTCTGCAATAACTTTTGACCCAAGCCTTGTACGAGCTTACTTGTACCGGCATCGTGTTCCTCTCGTCAAGACGCATCGAATGAACTATAACTTGACCTTGAAAGGTCAACTTGAAAATTTGACCTCAGGTCAAGGTCATGACCTGACCGGAAAGGGTCATGTTGCATATCAGTCGATCCGTATCGTCGAGCTGAACACATCTAAGGCGTTTTCATCGCTCTAGCATGCCTCTATCAAAAGTTATTTGCGAAAAACTGTTAGATACCATTCGTGACCTAAGATGACCTCAGGGCATAAACAGGGGTCACGGACACCATTTTTATGTTCAGTGTGTCTAAACCACTTGTAATTCAGTGTTTGGGAGTGTTTATAATGTCTTTCGTCCAAAAGAGGCGCATTTCAATTTTCTCCCATTGACTTATAATGGGGAGGTCGCAAAATTGACCTGACCTTAGGTCATCGATATCAAAATTCTGAGATATACATTTTGTACATGCTATTGCTCTTAGCAATCGCTGAAAGTTTCAAAGCGATCGGTCACTCGGTGTAGCTATGACAGACATTGAAACTTTTTATGAGGTGAGGTCACTTCAAGTGACCTGGTGACCTGACCTTGAATGACCTTGGTCTGAAATTTTCACAACATGTGTAGAATTGATGTATGATAAGGTGTACCAAAAACGGCGGCGCTCCGCGCCGCCGTTTTTGAGATATTCGCGAAAAACCACCAGGGGGGGTGTTCAAACACCCCCCCCAGCAGGGCGCGGGATAAAGCACACAAAAAACGCGTCCATGCACTATTTGTTCCGTGTTTTTCTCTTTGTCTCTATCAATATACAAAGAAACTACTACATTTCCTGAGCTATCAAAGGACCAAACAGGAATTTATTAGGTATCCGCTATTCCGTCGTGAAAACGGCTGGTATGAACTACCAGTATAACGCCTTTTGGGGCGACTAACGGAGCGAGCGAGAGGGTAGGTCTTGCACGTGCGAAATTGCGAGGGGGTACCTCAAACTGACTTGTGCACGGCACCCTACTAACCGGTCTCTAGCGACGTGCCAAATTTGGGCACAATCGGCCCAGCCGTTCTTGAGATCTGGAAGCGGCACCCTGCACGTGCGCACGTGCAAAATGGGTCCCAACTGACTTGTGCATGGCACCCTACTAACCGGTCCCTAACTGTGTACCAAATTTGAGCGCAATTGGTCGAGCCGTTCTCGAGATCTGGAAACGACCCCTGCACGTGCGCACGTGCAGCAGCACCCCAACTCTGGCACATGGATATGCAGTGCCTAGTGGGTGCCTACCTACATGCCAACTTTCAGCGCAATCGGTCAAGTAGTTACCGAGATATTGCAACAATTACAAAACGGACACCTCTTCGTTTTGCACGTGGCACGTGCATAAGGGGTCACCCACATGCATCAGGAATAGTCCAATACTTGGTAGAAGGTATGAAGCTACCCTACAAAAATTACCGCGTGTAAATCGGTCAAGTGGTTGCTGAGATATAAGCCTCGCAAAAGCGTGACCACGGCCGGCCGGCCGGCCGGCCGGCCGCTCATACTCAGAAATTTCCGTTAAAGGGACTATCCCACCTTTAACCCTCGCCCGTAAACGGTGTTTTGCCACCTTCGCCCATGCAGGGGGGGTTGGTGCGACCCCCCCTGGCGTTTGAAAACGGAGCGTCGTAGAGCTTAGCGGAAAAGACCAACGGATTGCTCTCAACGAGATTTTGCGATTGGTGGTATATTTTTTGGTCCTAGGTCAACATTTGACCTACTTATGACCGGTCAAAGGTCAAATTTTCGGAAAAATCTAACTTTTTCAGATTTCGGCGCCGATTGCGGCAAAACGATAATAGATATCGACTTGAAACCTTCACTATCGTGATCCTTAATCAATTCTCTATCGTTTGGTTATATTTCGATGTCATAACTCTACAAATGATGCGTTGGGAGCATCGGAAGTCTGCAAGGTCATTTGTGCATTGGGTCACGTCAGGCGTGTGACGTCACTGACCTGACCCTGACCCAAAATGAACTACAAGAAACAGCCGACGATGCCTAAAATGGATAGCAAATTCGAATTCAGAGCATCAAAATACCCCGAAAAGGCATACAAGTGCAAGAAGTCATTACAGGTCAACCGAGGTCACTGACCTTACCTTGACCTTTAGTGACCTTCAAAATGTCAACGGACATTGTGCCAATGTCAAATCAGCCAGCTGTGATTCTAAAACAATCCATCAGTGTGTCAGGTCAGTCGGCATTTATACCAATGTGAAGCAATCTCCGATTTAGCGTAAATCTGGCCGGAGGTTGTTCCCTTTATGACGTCATAACTCCGTGACCTGACATGACCTTGACAATTTTTTTTACCAAAAGTTGCGCAAAGAATGCCCCAAAGGGTGCTGAAAATTTGAGCAGGCTATCTGAAACGGTTCGGCGTGTAGCTAAGAAAAACCTCAGGGGGGGTTGCACCAACCCCCCCCCTACATGGGCGAGGATTAACATGGGGTTTGAGTTGAGATAGCCAAGTTTGCGGCGAGGTTCAGAAACCACTATCTATCTAGGTTGCAACCCCCGCGGCCTCTTGGTGTTGAAGAAATTCGTTCCCTTCATTTGAAAATGGGCCTTGTACAAGGCCCTATCTTCAACATGGAGCGACCGTTAGTGTGACGTCACCTCGTTTAGTCATTCTGATTTAAATGGGTTTGTTCGTTGAAAAATCGCTTAAAACTTGGTCTGAACTTTGTTGTGGTGCCTACAGAGTAAAAAGAATCAGCTTTATGACAGTAATGTGGTCTGGGGAAGGAGGTAATTTTGGGCTGTGACGTCACATATTTGAAAGTTTGTGTTTGGAATATGGGAAGCCTAAGATGTTTAATGAAAAATAAATGCCAGAACCGTGTTCCTGGTCATCCAATCTATAAAGTCGGGCGCAAGTTAACTGGTTTTAACAACATTTTAGAAGGTGGGATAGTCCCTTTAATCTAGGGAAAGACTACGCTCGCTTCGCTCGCTCCGTAATCATATCCCTCGCCCTGGCAGGGCATTTTTCATATAACGGCCTGGCAGGGGGGGGGGGTCGATGTGACCCCCCTCGTAATTGGCTCCTATGGCACCTAGAATCACCAAATTTGATAGGTAGGTGGGCCCCGTGGAGTTCTCGCCCCTGTGCAAGTTTGGTTGCTCTAGGTCAATTTTTAGGGGGGTTTTGGGGGTATAAATGTAAAAATTTCGCTAAAAACAGGTCAAAAAGTTTTCGCTTATAACTTTTGATCTAATTAAGATAGGGCAAAACGAAAAGCACCAGTGAACTCAGCACGTCAAGGTGTGTCGAATGATATACTTTTTTGCTTGCTTAAGTGTACTTTAATTTTTTATTTTTAGGTAAACTTTAATTAATTAATTAAGTTCAAGTTAACTAAATTGCATCACATCGCATATCATAAGTCGTTATGTGCCAAGTTATTGGCAAAAACCTCATTTGACCTTAGTTGACCTCATTTGACATGACCCATGGATAAGTACACAAAACAAAGAAGCAACAAGTGACCTGTTAAAACCCGCGCCGGGCCGGGGGTGTTTGAACACCCCCCTTGCGGTTTTTCGCAGATATCTCAAAAACGGCCGCGCGGAGCGCCGCCGTTTTTGGCACACCTGTTTGTGCATCTTTTCCGCACAAGTTGTAAAAATGTCAAACCCAGGTCATCTTAGGTCAGGTCACCAGGTCACGCCAAGTGACCTCAACTCAGAAAAAAAATAAGAATGCTCGTCATAGCTACACCGACTGAACGATTGCCTTGAAACTTTCAGCGATTGATAAGAGCAACACTATCTATAAAATGTTTATCTCGGAATTTTGATATGGAAGACCTAAGGTCAGGTCAATTTTGCGGCCTCTCCATTATAAGTCAATGGGAGAAAATTGAAAAGCGTCTGTTTTGCATGAACGTTATTCTAGACACTCTCAAACATCGATATGTAGGTAAAATTGACACACTGAGCCGGAAAATGGCAACTGTGACCCCTCGTTATGTCCCCGAGGTCACCTCAGGTCACGAACAGCATCTAACAGTTTTTTCGCTAATAACTCTTGATAGAGGCGTGCTAGAGCGCTGAAAACGCCTTAGATGTGTTCGGCTCGACGTTGCGGATCGAATGATATGCAACATGACCTTTTCCGGTCAGGTCATGACCTTGACCTGAGGTCAAATTTTTAAGTTGACCTTTCAACGTCAAATTATAGTTCATTCGACGCGTCTCGACGAGAGGAACACGATGCTGGCAAAAGTAATGTGATGGCGCTTATGAGTCAAAGGTTATTGCCGAAAAAACGTTTTCGTAAAAACGGCTATTTTTGGAGTTTTTGCCCTCTGGAGGCTAAACCGTTGACCTGAGGTCAAATCTGAGAGCATTGGTCAGAAAGGTCTGCAAAAGGGCTATCGAATGCGCTTTTCTGCGGCGCTGTAGCTCTATCGGTTCCCGAGATAGCCATTGGCAGTTTCCAAAAGGTTGAAATAGTCAACATTTTACCTTTGGTGACCTCTGGTGACCTGACCTTTAACCTGACCTAAAAAATGACCGAAGTGTTTTCGTCCTTATTTTGGACGTTCTTTCGATTGCAGCTTACCCCGGCACCGCCTGGGCTATTTCCGTACCCACGACAGCCTGGGGGGGGGGGTCGGATCCGACCCCCCCCCCCCTGTTATCTCGAGAACCAATGGTCGTATCGAGCCCCGCGAGGCGGCGTTCGAAAGGTCTCCACGAGACCTTCCCAAAGCACTCTTAAGATTTTAAGATTAACCCTCGCATGTGTGCGGCGTTTGCCAGCTTCTAATGTGTAGGGGGGGGGGTCGGTTGGACCCCCCCCCTTGCCGTTTGGCCCCTGATCGAGCTAGAGCTTCGCGGAAAAAACGAGCGTGTTGCCCGTGACGAGAAGAAGCCGATGATACCCAATTTTAAGGTCCTAGGTCATTGGGTGACCTTCCAGGTCAGGTCAATGACCCAAAGTCGGGAAAATCGGGACCTGTTAGAAAGTCGTAAAGTGTGGCTGCTAAGGGGTTTTTCGGGGTGCTGATCACGAATATCGTGTTAGTTTTGATCACAGATGATGTCTTTAAGCATTTAGACCAGGTCGGGTCAGGTCAGGTCAGGTCAACCAGTAGGCATCGTGACGGATATTCGTAGTACGTGTCAACCGCCTCTGACAGCTTCGTAACATGTTACGAAGGCACCAAAACTGCTTCGTAAATGTTCAAATGGTTGCTAAATTCGAATTCAGCTCCAAAAACTAGCCTAGAAACATGTATAGCTCGAAAAAGTGAGCCGAGGTCACCCGAGGTCACCAAAGGTCAATGACCTGACCTGACCTTCAGGTGACCTTGACACCCACCCTAATGCATGGAAGCAACATCAAATCACATGTTTGAACGTTTGAAACCACGAAAAGCTTGCAAACGCGCGGCTAATGCGAGCCGACATACGCAGAATCGCGATTCCGGCCAAACATGGTCTCAGAAAAGAGGTCACAGGTCAAAGGTCACTTGGGTCAGGGTCATGAAATTTTCAGGGTAGGTGTAAAATTGATCAATGTGAGGGTACTGAAAGTTTCGTCGCGATCGGCCGCTTTTTACGCGAGTTATTCGCGAAAAACCATGGGGGGGGGGTCCATCCGACCCCCCCCCTACACATGCGAGGGTTAAGGTCAACTTTCGGGTCAAGGTCAGGTCAAAGGTCAAATTCAGGGGTTTTGCATGATTAGGCTTACGGACAGCAGAATCGATAGCTGCTGCTCGAAACTCACCAAAAATGACCTCAAAGGCCTAGTGAAGGTACCATGTGCGTATAGGGGTCATACTAAGTACGGGTCAAGGTCAGGTCAGGTCACGAAAGGTCACGGTTTTCACTTTCTGCTACATAGGCGTGCGACACATGTTTTATGCCTTATTTTTCACGCCGAATCCGATGGTAATGGCTATATATGACCGCAAGTCACTGTACTGGTGATAAGTGTGCATTGAAAGCATAAAAATCGTTTATACCATACATAACTAAACGAGGGCTGAGAAAAAAGGTCAATTTTTCAACTTTTTATATTTGACATAAAAATGCACTTTTCTAGACGAGCTTTGTCCCAGGAATCTAGTGGTGCCATTTGTTTTCACATGCGATGTTCAGAAGTGCCTCTAATTCTCGAAAATGCTTATGACGTCACCATGCACTATGCATGTTGGAGCTATTGTTTTGCAAATTGGGGGTCAAAAATCAAGATAGAAAGTTGAAATTTTGGGCACCTAATGTTCTAATAGAGCTCTACAACATATATTCCTGTTTTTTGGAAATTCCCAAAATTTTGGATTTAATTAGCTGTTTTCCGAAAAATATAGTTTTTTGAATTTTTAGGGGTGAAAAACGCATTTTATGGAAAATCCGAGATAGCCATTTTGAAGAACTCGTCGAGGTGCGTCTTTTCATGTCCCTAATTAGCAATTTGCTTTAAACCCTGATTTTTGGCGATTTTTTAAACATTTACCACTTTTTGACTAAAAACGCCATGTAGTAACATCACTAAAATCGATATATCTCAAAAAAAATTTGGATTTTTTTTCTTAAAAGTTGCACAGGAGACGTCAAATTGATGGGGAGAAGGTATGCCAAGTTTCAAGTAGATAGCGAAAGTGGTTCATGAGTTATTCAAGAAAAACGGAGGGGGGGGGGGGTCGGATCCGACCCCCCCCCCAGGCGGTCGCGGGTTACCGCGTGTCGCTACGTGGCCCAGGAGCCGAGTTAGAAGGGGGGTGTTCAGACACCCCCGCGGCCCGGCGCGGAATCTCAGAGCACCGGCCCGGCACGGGTTAACCCGGCAGTTGCTGGGGTATTTCGCCACCCACCGTTTGCTGGCGGGGGGGGGGGGGCGTTAAACGCCCCCAGCCGATAACTCGAGAACCAATAGGCGCAGCGAAACGCACGAGGCGGCAAACGAAAGAACGCGACGAGACGCTTCAGATGAGTACTTAAAAGTTGAATTTTGAGGTCACAGGTTGGGTCAAGGTCAGGTCAAACACCTGAAATCGGGCTTCCAGTAGCATGGACTTCAGGACTTCGCAATGGGCGCCTGTCGTCATAAACTCTGTCAAAACGGTGCAAAATCCATCATATAAGGCCTACAAGAGTGTCAGCTCCATGTAGGGGTCAGTCAAGCATAGGTCAGGGTCAAGGTCAGGTCAACCCGGTAGGCACATATCCTCGAAAATCAAAACTGATATTCGCAGCCTGTGACACATGTTTTATGGGTAATTTGGGGCGTAGAACACGATGGTGACATTCAATTTGTCATATGTGTACAAGTATGGCTCAAAAAGTTCAATTTAAGAAATGCATGTATCATGGTCGTGAAGTAGTCACGAGAAATTGCCAAGATTCAGTTGAAGATTTTGGAAAATGTGGAACGATAATTAATAATCGAAGATAGCCATTTGATTGTTCATGGTATTGGCAGTCTAATGGCGTTTACGGCATGTCTGTATCTCTATTTTGTGATTTTATATGATTTTTTGAACATATGCCGTTTTTGGTCAAAAACTCAGAAATCATGACGTCACTAAAACCTCGATATCTCAAAAATTTTCCGACCAATTTTGTTGAAACTTTGTCACAATAAACTTAAATCAATTTCCTACAGGTACCTAAAATTTGGCGCGCCTGCGGCGCGCCGTTTTTATGCTATGGTCCGGCAAAAAAGTGGGGGCGTTTAACGCCCCCCCCCAGCAACTCGCGGGTTAAGTTCTGTGGTTTCAAAACACAAAAGTGATAGAACGAAGCGGATATCTCCAGTATTTTCCGAATTTAGTATTTTCCCGTAGGCTGAACCCGCGCCCCGTAGGGCTACCAGCGGACCCTACCACCCATAGGGGGGGGGGGGCGTTTCGCCCCCCCCTAAGATCTCGGAAATTTACCGGCCGATTTTCAAAATTCATACGGCGTTCGATAGCCCCACTAGGGAACTACCTTGTGACCAAATTTCATTGACCTAGGTCAAACCGATGACGTCACAGGTCAGGTCAAAGGTCGGATTTTCACCGTTCACAGGCATTTCAAGAAATGTGTTGTGAAATCGAGTAAATTGGTAAGTTATTGAAAACCATCGATTGTACATTGTTAGTCAAACACGCTATATGAGGTCACTGATACCAGGTCAGGTCACAGGTCAGGTCAAAGAGGTCAGGTTACTTGTGGTCACAATATGAAAGTGTCGTGTGATACATGTTTTATGATCCATTTTTCATGACAAATGCGATTATGCGGGTCAGGAAGCCTTTGGGGCCAGCTTAGGTCACATTTTGGTGAAGGTCAGGTCAAGGTCAGGTCAAATTAGGTCAAATTTCAAAGTTGATATTTTTGCATAACATGGGTATCGATTCGATGCAGCTCGTCACGGGGAGTCCAATGGTGGTCTTTGTTTTGCCCTACGTAGTCTAGAATTGCGAAAAATTGAGTGTGAAAATTTGACGTCACCATTTTTGAACAGTTTTTTTTCGCCATAACTTGGCCAAAAACGAGATATCGATCTGAAATCTGGTATGTAGATAGTAGACGGTAGGTACTATCACATACATCCCGTTTTTTCGAAACTCAAAAACTTTTTTGAGTTTTTAGCTAATATATCCAAAAAATTGCTTTTTTTGAGTTTTGGGGGTCAAAACTCAAAAATTTCAAAAATCCGAGATCGCAGTTTTCTAGCCCTGACAATTCTACACCTTCTATGTATTGATCATTTTTCTGTATCTTCAAAGCTGTAGGTCTGACAGCTCTTCTGGCGAAGGTCTTTTTTCGGTCGAAAATGGCAGAACATGACGTCATTCTGACGTCATTTGTGGCTAACCTATCATAGCCTCTGGAAAATTTTTGGTCACAATGTGTAAAATTGATGCCCGGAGGGGTCCTGCAAGTTTGGTGACGATATCTCATGCCGTTTAGGAGATTTCGACGGAAAAGGACAAGGGGAGCCGTTTCGCCCCCCCCCCCCTACGGGGCGCGGGTTAACATTACGACGTAATGACCTCTAACTGACCTCAGGTCAGTGACATAAAAACCCGAACCATATGTTATACAACTAGGTGAACTTAGCACATCCTGAAAGTTTGAAGGAAATCAGTCCAAAGCTGTGAGTTGGACAGTTGCAAAAAGAAAATCGAAATTTAACCATGTCCTTATACCGTTTTTTTCTGACCTGGTGACCTGACCCAAGGTCACCTGGACCTGAAACTTTAAGGTCATATGTAAAAAGGTTGCCGCATATACTGTGCGAAATTTGGCGGCGCTGCACGCCGCCGTTTTTACGCTATCTTCGGAAAACCTTAAAGGGGTTGCATTGACCCCCCTGCCAGGGCGAGGGATATGTATACCGGTTTTCTCGAAATTCAAAGAAGCTTTTTGGCTTTTTTGGCCATTATATAAAAAATGTTTTTTTAATTTTAGGGGGTTAAAATCAAAAGAAATTTAAAATTCGAGAAAGCAGTTTTGTACTACCTACCGTTCATCCTACACATTTTATGTCCTGATCATTTTTATGTATTTTCAATGCTGTAGGGCTGACAGCTCTTCCCGCGAAACGGTTTTTGGTGTCGAAAATCATTTGCGGCCAGCCTATCATAGCCCCTGGAAAAAAAAAATCTGATCACTATGTGTACCTAAAATTGATGCCCGGAGAGGTCCTGAAAGATTGGTGACGATATCAGAAGACGTTTGGTAGATATTTACGGGCCGTTTCGCCCCCCCCCCCCCCTTACGGGGCGCGGGTTAAGATGATGTCGCTAACTTTATAAAGCTCTGTCGCTTTTCGTCACCAAGCGTGAAAGGTAACGGTAGAATATCTTACCTGGATGAACCTGCTTCTCTTCTCATCGTCCCAAAAGGTCGGATGTTTGGCGACGTATTTGCTCGATGGCCTTTCTTGTGGTTTTAGCTTTATCATTTCTTCGATCAGCTTCTTTGCTGAACCATCTTTGACCTTGTCCAGGCTGAAAAAGGTTATAATGATTAGTGTTCTATCCCACGCCCATGCATGCGTAGGATGCAGGGATGAAAAAATGTCTCAGACTATCACCGACGGAAGGTCCAACTGACTCAGGCCAATTATTTGACATTTGTGTATAGCCAAATGACTTTCAGGAATCGCTTGAGACCTCAATATAAGCACATAATGAAAACAAATCATATTTTTTACAGTCACATAAATCTAATTCAGTGATTGGAATCAATAGCCATTAACCCCATATCAGGCGGGGGGCGGGGCCTTTAATCCGGCAGGCGGTGGGCCTCCCGGCAACCTTCCGCGCGGCATGGGGGGGGGCATTTTTTGCCTCCCCCGTATCTCCGAAACTACTGGACGGATCCGAAAAATTCAAACGGCGTTCGATAGTCCTGTCAAATTTATCGAGACAAATCAAAAAGCATTGACCTCGGGGTCACCGATGACGTCACAGGTCAGGTCAAATATACAATTTTTGACCGTTTACGGGTCTTCTAGCCCTCGCCCGCACATGGGGGGGGGGGGTGGTTGCCACCCCCCCCAGGTAGTCTTTCTGCTCTGCACTCAACATTGTTAGAGCTAGAAGGCTGATTTTTCGTATAGCTGCTCCTCTATCCTTTCTTGATGTCCACTGAAAATGTCAAGTTTCTGTGATTTTTGGTTTCGGAGATATGACCTTGTTTTTCAGGTCATGTCATGACCCAAATGGCCAATTCTCAACATCTTGCGTTTGCCATGGGCCTTATGAGCTTTTGACACCCTGATTTCGGCCTTTTTTGCCAGTCTTACCTCCCACCTATCATGGAACATGTTGTTCGACGATGTACAGGGGTCAAGGTCAGGGTCAAGGTCAACCTAGGTCATCTAAGATAATTGCGTTTTAGGCAAGCTGAATTTACTTTTTTTGAAGTTTTTTTGACTGCATTTTTGGTAAAAGCTTCTCAGATCATGATTTCATGTAATATGGACCCAAAAACAATCGGTGCACACATCAGTATACACACAGACACACACAGACATACAAACACATATAATTGACCTTGACCTAACTTGACCTGAGATGACCTCAGCAGCAAAATTCTGGTCGGGTAGTGTGACAAAGAGGTTCTAGCTGGCTTGGCACCAGAAAACAGCATCGTCATCGGTATTTGATAAGCAGCACACTTGATATCCAACGGTGACCCAAAACAGCAACATTTTTTAGTTTGACCTGACCTGGAAGGTCAATGACTGACCTAAGAAGGTAAAACTGGGTATCATTGGATTCGTCTCTTCCCAAAGAATCTTTTTGGTCTTTACTGCTAAGCTCTATCTCCAACAGGAACGAAATGGCGCGGGGGGGTGGCAACCACCCCCCCATGTGCGTTCTAGGATGGGAAAATGGCATGTGCGGGCGAGGGCTAAGGAATGCGCTACAACATCGAGGAAAACGCATTTTGTCGAGAACGTTAGGCGGCACGGGCGGACATCGATAGCAGCGCCTCTATCGGTCACTAGGGAAAGCTGGGCTGAAGGCGACGAAATACCGGCTGAGTTGTCACACGTTGAATTGGTTTATAGACATCCGTCTTGTGAAAAAGTTAACTTTTGCCTTCATTATTTCTACAGGCAATTTTAGAAGTGTCTTCACATAGATTACAAAACTGTTTAGATTATTGTATTCACTTCAAGCCTTCCCTATTGTTCTTGACGATGATGCGGGAACTATTTCTAATTAGTGTTTCTAGCTTAGTAAAAGAACATATTGTGCAAACGATGAAAAAAGCATAAGTGGAAGATATTAAATGCAATTTTCTCTAACAATTAATGATAAATTATCTACACATCAAGCAAAAGGTGCACGCTAACTGACTGATAATTTAAAGTTCTTGGGGCCATTTGTTTTCTTCTTTTCTTACGTCGCCCCAATGGCCGCGAATATACTTGTGATAACGCCTATCGATCAGCGATAGAGCGTAAGTTGTCTAATACATATGTTGCTATTGGAGGTCACTGATAATGCCAGGTCAGGTCACATGTCAGGTCACCAAAATTCAGCACATGAAACCAACTTTACTATGGTTGTGCGATGTATGTTTTATGACAATTTTTTTTTTTTCATTTCCAACTCAATGGTGTTGGTTATAAGACCATCAGGTACGTTTTAGATCACTTCCTGGTGGGGGTCAGGTCAATGTCAGGTAAAAAAGGTCAAATTTCAAAGTTGATAGTTTTGCATAAAAAGGGTATCGATTCGATGCAGCTCGTCACGGGGAGTCTAATGGTGGTCTTTGTTTTGCGCTACGTGGTCTAGAATTGCTAACAATTGAGTTTGAAAATTTGACATCATCAATTTTGATTACTTCTTTCGCTATAACTTGGCCAAAAAAAGAGGTATCCATCTAAAATTTGGTATGTGAGTAAAAGTCGATAGGGGCTATTGTAGCACGCTACATCTTGACCATCTAACGTAGTATCTTTTCGGCACGGCCGGCCCGGTGACGCGCAGCGGAGCAGAGCGCTGCCGCACGCTTCCCTCCCTTGTCATTATTCCCTCCCTCCTCCCACCAGTCCCCTGGTCCGCCCTCCCCAATCATTTCTCACTGTCCGCACAGAATGGGCCGCCATTAAACTCCAATTAAGACAAGCACCTCTGAAGACAGTCACATCAGGATGAGTCATTGGTAGTCATTACAAAGCAGCTGAAGCTACAAGCAAACGTCGGCACACTGTGAGACCACGCGCAGGCTTAAAGCACGTAGCACATTGGGTCTCACGTAGCCATGGTAGCACAACAGTGCGTCATCCTGCAACGGAATCTGCTGAACTTAGCAAACAGCCTCCGAAACAGACGTAGTTCAGGACGTCTCCACCGCGGACAGAAAGCGCTGTTGTCCGAAACAGACGTAGTTCAGGACGTCCCCACCGCGGACAGAAAGCGCTGTTCTACTGACCCTCCCAACCAAGATGACGTCAGTGGGCGGAGCAAGAGTGACGTCACAAGGGGCGTTGCCGGCAGACGAAACGGAAGGAAACAAAAGTTTGAATAAAATGAAATTGAAGACCCAAAATTAAAACTCGAAAATCACCAACCTTTCGGGGATTGGTTTATGCCAGCGACTACTAAGATGATAAAGCACTCAACACGAAGACCATTCGACGGCCAAAAATTGCAGACACAGAGGAGCAAGGTGACTAAACAGGACAGAGGGCGCCATCTTACGGGCCCACCCACAAGAGGAAGGCAGAGGAAGATGACGGCGCAAGGGCGTGGCAGTCACCCCCCCCCCCCCCCAACTATAAAAGGGTGCGCCACCCAACCAGAGACACAGTCACAGTCGAGCAACCGGGAGTCACAGTCCACAGCTGGAGCCGGAGACACCACCTGGAGGCCGCCGTCGGTCCGGGGTCACCCGCGAGAAGCCTCTTCAGTTCGACCGACCAGAGCCGGAGGACAACCGCCGACGCTTGTGACCACACTGAGAAGCGGAAGCGCAGAGGAACTCCAGAATGTGAGTGTTGTTGAAAAGTCTGCTCAATCCCTGACCCTTGCCCCCCCCCCCTCTGCCCAGCCTACCGTGCCTTGACGACTGCCAAACATTTTCGGTTGCCATAAAATGCACTCTCAATTGGAATTGGAAAACTTAAATTACTTTGAACTTATTGGTCCAGACACCCTAGTAGCACATTAGGATCTGAATTTTGAGGTCATGTCAGAGCCGCCAGTAGGGGAAGTTGGGGCAATGCCGGAGTTGGGGCAAAGCCGAAATTCGAGATATTTCTAAAACCGTAAGACATGGATGCCACCTGTCAGTGATGCTCTGAAGCTTAAGTGACTACAATTATCGCATGTTTGTTACGAGTCGTCATTCGGAATACTTCGGCTGTGAGGGCGCCAAGAGCGTTTTCAAGGTACGCGTTCCTTGTACTACATGCGCCTTTGAAGCCGCATTTCTTACTCATTATGCTACCGTTTGTCTGGCCAATTCGGTCAAGTAATCTTCAGCATGTCTTTGCATAAGTGTGCTGCCTATTTGAAATTTATACGGCACGTTGAAAAGTTATGGGCCTGCAAATGAAAGTATGGCTGGCTGGGGTAATGCCGAAAACGTGCAATTACGCACGTTAAAGCACGCTACGTGGACTTTACTGCTGTAGAATAGCAACGCGAATTTTAACCCGCGCGGGGCTGGGGGGGGGGGGGTAAATTTTACCCCCCTCGCGAATTTTTGCGATATCTCCGCCAAACTTTCAGTACCTTTTCTTACATCAATTTGACACGTTCCCTGAAAATTTGAGCGAAATCCGTCGGAAAATTTTTGAGAAATTGACGTTTTAGTGACGTCATGTTCGCCATTTTCGCCTCAAAAACGGCAAAAGTTCAAACGCCGCTAACATCTTCATTTTTAAAGGAATCAAGACGTAACAAAAAAGGTTATACGTAATTTTACTTTGTCTATCAAATGGCTATCTCGGTTTTTTGAAAATTTTGGATTTTGGCCTAAATTTTTTTCAAAAAACTGAATTTTTTGGGAAAATCATTATAAAATCCAAAATTTTAAGTCTATCAAAAAAACCGGAATATATGTCAGAGAAGTGGTCTATGTGCACCTACATACCAAATTTTAAAAGAATCGGTTCAAAAATGTGGGAGTTATTCAAAATTTTATGACGTTACGACACACAAAATTTTTGAAAAAAATGACTTTTTTGGAAGTTCTAGACCTCGTACGGAAACAAAAATAGCACCATTCGATTCGCCGTGAAAAACTGCATCAGATAGACACCTTTTTAGGCCTTAACAACCAACTTCAAAATTTGACCTCACTTGACCTGACCTTGACCTGACCTCGACCTGAAATTCATCCAGAGGTGGTCCATATCACTTATTGAGTGTGCCTATTGAATTCTATGAGTAAAATGACCCATAAAACATGTGTCGCACATGCCCTTTTCTATATTTTGTTTTTTGGTGACCTGACCTGACCTGACCTGACCTTGACCTTGACCTCTGAATGATATTGTATGCAACGAATATTGTCTTGGTAGCCTAAGAACACGTTTTGGGCGATCAGTCTCAGTCCATGACTCCATTCTTCGGCAACTACGGTGCAAGGCCGATACTGTAGAAACTTGCAATTTGTACCCTTGACCTGACCTTGACCTTGACCTCAAACTTTAAATTAAGTACATGTTTTTAGTAGTTCGTGATGGAAGCTTTCGATTGGCGTTTGAATTTTCCAAATCGGACCATTAGTTTGGGAGATAACAGGGGGGTAAAATTTACCCCCCCCCCCAGCCCCGCGCGTTCGGCTGGAGACCCCAGCCCCGCGCGGGTTAAGTCACACAAATTACACTTTCAACCGACACAACGGCCTGTTACCTATAAGGAATTATTTACCTGGAATTTTCTTATTATATCACACAATTATAACTTCCAGTGTGCACCAAGCGTCCTCAAGCTCTTAAAACGCGTGTCAGCTTTGATAAATTCTGGATAAAGTTTGAGATAAAGTGGCAAAACATCAATGTCGGCATTCCCGTAGATCATTTCTCCCATTTTCGGCTTTCCCCGCAGTCCGGGGCAACGCCGAAAAAGTCACTTCTTTGATATTTTTAGTTTGTGCGCTTAACGGTATGCGAATTCATCAAATGCGCCTGGTATGTTTGAAAGGCAAAAGACTGGCCTCTCGAATGACGCCAACAAGAATAGCTTATGTTGTCTACCTTGCGTGCTACGGGCGTCAGAAAAAAAGTATTCGGCGTTCCCCCAACTTCCCCTAAATACGTTATTGTCAGTTGGAGTTCACGATTAGGCCGAGAGCGAGATACTAAAATTTGAATAAGCATTGCATATGTCTTGGTCTTTGGTCAAACTGGTTCGTTCGATTTATTATCGGCGGTTGTCAGGTGCGATTTGAGGTTGGAATTCGTTTGTGAAATTAAGGGTGTAGATTCGTGCTGTACTCACTAAAAGTTGCATCGCGAAATCATCGCAGCGATATTTTACTAGATTCACACCCACTAACACGTCCGGTGAATCTACCCGGCCAGAAGAGACAACACGCACGAGTACTGTACCGCGAGTGTTGACGCGCCGCACCGCCCAGCCGCGCGACCTTGGCTGTCGGGGGCCGGCGACGACGATCCACTGCCCGGCCAGTCAGACACGCGTCGGTCGCGACGCGGAACCGTGCGCCGCTAGATGGCATGAGAGCAGCGTCGGGAGTGGAGCAGCGGCCACAATAGGGGCAGTGGGTTAGCCGTAATTGGGGCGAAGGTCATCGTATAGGAACATGGTTAGTTGTGGAAAGTTGCCACGGGATAAGAACGCAAACAGTTAATGCATAATTTTAAATATGACATGCTATATGATATCTAGGACTGTTTGATGTGCATTGTTTACTGCTGATGGGATGATTTAAATTAGATTTTCAATGAAAGGCTAGGGATCCCTATGACAATATTCTGGCACTCTATAAAGATAATTTGTACATGTAACTAGTAGCCCATCAGAAGCTATCGAACGAGTTTCAAGGAGTCATTTCCGTTTGAGCACTCAGTAATTTACTATGATACGGCGGTCACAACCAGACGACAGATCCGTGCGTACTAATTGGTTCTAGATCATCTGATTAACCCGCGCACCGACGGGGGGCGGATATCCGCCCCCCCCCCCTGAGGTTTTTCGCGAATAGCGGGAAAACCGCGGCGCGAAATTTGGTATGACTATTCCCTCATTAATTTTACACATGGTGTGCAAGTTTGAACCTCCTACCTTTCAAGGTCAGGTCACCAGGTCACTTTGAATGACCCAACCACAAATCACTTTTTTGCAACTTTGTCACCGTGCCAGAGCTACAGTAGATGTCGGAGGCCTTTGAAAGTCGCAGGATGTTATTAGGTCATTAGTAGCTACAATTTGTTTATCTCGGAATTTTGATATCGGTGACCTAAGGTCAGGTCAATTTCGCGACCTCCCCATTATAAGTCAATGGGGGAAAAATCAACTCCCTGTTTTTACCACTAAAACGGGTCGGAATGGCCCCATATACCATACATGACTTCATATACGATCAACCTTCACTACCTTGAGATCTGTTTTGCTGTTGGGCAGCTGTGAGGTCATGTGACGTCATCAAAGGTCACCAAAGGTTTTTGGCCAATAACTCCGTACAGGAACAAGATACAGACGCGTGGATGGTCTCATTGTGTTCAGCTCGTCAAGACGCATCGAATGATATGCATGATGACCTCGAGGTCACGTGACCTGAGGTCAACCTTTGACCTTGACATTTCGAGGTCAACATATATATCATTCGATGCGGATTGACGAGAGGATCACGATGCTGCCCTTAGTTTGTTCCTATCTTGACTATTTCGAAAGTTATTCGAGAAAAACTCTCCATATCCAGCGCCGCCATTTTGACTTTTTCGACCCCTGTGACGTCATCTTTGACCTGACCTGAAAATGACCTTTGTAAAAATTGTAGATCTTGACCGTGCGTATCCGATGCCGTTTACCGCTTGTCGCTATCTTGCTTCGTTCTCGAGATCTCAGGGGGGCGGTCATCCGCCCCCCCCCCCGTCGGTGCGAAGTTGGCGCAGACCCCCGTCGGTGCGCGAGTTAAATCAAGAGCGGTTCAAGGTCTGCTAGGGTTGTATACGAGAACTGATGATAAGGTTCACGCGTACAGCAGCAATAAGGACTTGAGATTACAATTTGGTTTGGATAAATAATGCGTTTTGTTCTTCGCGTTCTTGCGAGTTAGCGCCAATAATTACTCCACCAATATTGGCACAGGGCATTGTGAGGCACAGACGGCTTGTTTGTCCGTCTCCTATGGCGTAATTTTTACCAGCATGACTGTATGAGACACAGATGCACTTCTTTAAACCCACGTCCAGACCGGAATAATAAGAGGGACACACCGTCACGTACGCAGGGCATATGCACGTTTTCCGCCAGTGGTACCGGCCACTGTTAATTTCCCGCTTAGGTAATACTGGGTAACGAGGCAGTGAGAGGTTTCTATGGCAGAGGGAAGGGGAAGACTGGTACAGTGCAGTCGGAGAGTAAGTTGGAGCTATGCCAAAGGTAAGAAGCCGAAGGTCAGGGGTGAGTCACCCAAAGGGCGGATAAGGCAAGCTGTAGTGTCCCGAATAAGTCCTCATACTTATTTTGTAAAGGTACCTTAATCGGTACTGGACAGCCTCAGGGGAGGGAAAGATGTACTCCAGGACACGTAAGGCCTTGAAAGTAAATCCCAGGGTTTAAGGAGAGTTCCTGAGGAGAGTTCCAGGATATGAACGGTGGTCCCTGGGTCGTGAACGGAGGTGTTACACGCGGACCGGAAGAGGGCATAGGTAATCTCTCCCGGATAGAGAGATAAGTCGGATGTAAATCGCGTATGTGTGTACCATAAGTTTATCGGACGTGTAGTGAATCCCATAAAATGGCAGGGTGGATATTTGTGCATAATTATTCTGGACGGCCCTGCGATAAGTATCTTTGTCGCCGGTTAGCGGAGCATGCATATGGATTTCGGAAAGAGACATTTATCTCGCCGGGGAGATCGCTATTAGTCAGGCACCTAACACCATCGGAGGGAATTCGAGGGGCGCTAAATAAATTTGGGTGAATATATGACGAACGAATGTAGAGAGAGGATGAGAGTGCGAATGGTAAAGGATGAATCTTAGGATAAGGCCGATGGGAGTTTAGCGAAGCTCAGTAAGGACAGTCAAACTAATGACCCTCGAGGGCAACTAAACTATAGCAACGCTAATACGAATTAAGTGGGCAATTTTCGTAATGGGGAGGCCAGTGATATAGGAATGGGTGACTGGACGAATGATCACCTTCAATTAATCAATGTAATTACCACCCATAAGTTTGGCAGTGGTCATCGGGACTTCGAATGCCCTGGCCTTCACCTGCCCAACCGTGCCGCAAACCCAGCTGATCGGATCCCTCTATCCCTAATCCGAGCAGTGAAGAAGCATCTCGTGCGTCATGGTCTATACAATGAACAGAATCATCAAGCCTCTAAATCAAAAAGCATCTTCCATCAGATGTATTTGTACGCAAGGTGGGTCTGCATCTACATCTCTCCCAGGTGGACGTCATCTCAAGATCTCTATCTGGATCTCTACATCTCCCTCAGGTGGATCGCATCACTATCTGGATCTCTCTCCAGATCTCTCTCAGGATCTCTCCAAGACTCTCAAGCTCCCCTGTTCTACCAGCTTTACTACCAAGTTCCTCCAGCGGTGAATTATTCTCTCTTCTGCTACAACAGCCGAATGACAGAAGACCGCGATGTTTGATGAACCGCCACGATGCAGCTATTTTCTTCTCTTTATTCTTTCTCCCTTTCTTTTAATTCCCTTGCTACACTATTACCTATATTCCGTTTTTTTTCGAAAATCGATTTTTTTATTTTTTTCTAATTTATTCAAAAAATGTTTTTTTTTTTTCATTTTTGGGGTCAAATTGAGACATTTTAAAAATTTCTAGATAGCAGGATGGTAGCGCTGATAATTCTACACCTTTTATGTTTTAAACATTTCTTCTGCATCATCAAAGCTATAGGCCTGACAGCTCTTCCCGCGAAACCTTTTTTGGGTCGAAAATGTGAAAAATGACGTCATTCTGACGTCATTTGCGGCCATACCATCATAGCTTTTCGGATTTTTTTTTTTGTCACAATGTGCATTACCTACTCCCGGGAGCAGTGGCGCAGCCAGGATTTCGTTTCGGGGGGTCATCGCTTCCAAAGCGGGCCCCCTAGTGTGCGGGCCCCCACCCATTTTTCAGAATCTCTCCATATTTCATACGCATTCTGCTGGGCGGGCCCCCTTTACCTGCACGATAACCCTGAGCGAGTTTGAATCAGAAAATTTGCATAGAACAGTAGCTCGGTAATCACCCGGTCTTCACTTTTTACGCAAATTGACCACGACAGAAATATGTTACTATGACGTATGACTTCGTATTTTTCGAGTCCGATATGAGCCCCAATTCCGCAATATGCATAGCATATTATATGCAATCGGAACTGTTGCCTGCTTCTGTCGCACAATATTTAAAAGTAGTCCCATGTGCCTGTCCTAAGTCATCTATTGGCTGCTGTAGTAGATTGTGCTTTTATTCTTCTTCATTACGTGAATTCGCTCGTAAGAAGTTTTAACCCTCGCCGGCACAGGGGAAGGGGTTGATGCAACCCCCTAAGTTTTTTTTTCGCGAAGAACTCGCGTAAAAAGGCGGCTGATCGCGACGTAACTTCCATAGTGCGCTGAAATTCGCGCAACTTATAGAACAAGGATGGGTAACGTGCCTGTGAAGAGTCACAGCTCGATCGGGCCGGTAAAGAGCACATGGCGCGTGCTCAAAAAGTGCAAATTCGCGTCATAGACTTTACATGCATAAGTCGGCTTGCAAAAATGGGCGACAATGGCTCAACTTGCCCGACACGGGTCCGGTCCCCGTGCAGTATCTCGGTAACCGTGGGTCCGATCGGCACGGGGAAACAAGCATCGTGCATGAGAATCGAACGGGCTATCGAATGGTGTGCGGTGCAGGGATGGCACGCGCCACGTGCACCCGTGAGGGCACTTATGCTTGAAAAATTGACGTTTTGGACGGATTTTGGACTTAATGCTATTTTTGGGTGACTGTCAGACGGAGCGGGTTCAAACAACGCTTGTTGGCAAGAGAAATGTACCTACCGCCTCTCATGGGAAAATTGTGAAAAGCTAATTGATCAAAAACAAGGTGGAACAAATTGCTGGAGAAAATAGCATTTGCTTATGACTCACTTAATTACAGGGGTTTCGCTACATAACCTGGTATGTTTGACAATTGAAATGGGCATAGATTGGAAGAGCATTCAATTGTGACCAAGGTCCAATCATCGCTTTTGCATGACGAGCAACAATATTCTTAAGAATATAAATGTTTCAAACCTCTACATAGTAATTCATCGATGGCTTTCACTCTTCAATAACCTACGCCAACCTATGTCATGAAATACACTTGGCATGTTCTATAGTAGAACGCATGGTTATTATCAGACACGAGCACCTCGATGCGATGGATATTTTTTTCCAAAACCAAAATGCTTAGCCGTCAAAAGGCAATCGACCGTAATGGATACATAACCCACAGACACAAGACCAACCAAACGCCCACCGATCGAAAATACCCCTTATTCGCGTTGCGAAGCAAGCGGGTCACCCTAGCGGGCCCCATTCACCCGGGGGCTCGGGCCCTATCCACATGGGGGACCAAGCCCTATCCATACGGGGGCCCGGGCCACGTTCACCTGGGCTCCGGGCCTCGTCCACCCGGGGCTCCGGGGCCCGCCCACCAGGGGGGCCGGGCCCCGTTATCCCGGGGCCCGGACCCCATCCAGCCGGGGGCCCGGGCCCCGTCCACCCGGGGCCTGGGGTCCGTACTCCCGGGGCCCGGACCCATCCATCGGGGGCCCGGGCCCCATCCAACCGGGGGTCCGGCCCCATCCACCCGGGGCTCAGGGCCGTTCTCCCGGGGCCCGCCCCATCCACCCGGGTGCCCGGGCCCCCCCCACCCAGGGGGCCCGGGCCCGTTCTCCCGGAGCCTCGGGCCCCATCCACCCGAGGGGCCTGGACCCGTTCTCTCGCGGACCCGGGGGTCCGGACCCCGTCCACCCGGGGCCCTTCTCCCGGTGGCTCGGATCCATCCACCGGGGGGCCCGGCCCCATCCGCCGGGGCCCGGGCCCTATCCACCCGGGGCCCGGACCCATCTACAGGGGCCCGGGTCCCATCCACCCAGGGGGCCCGGGTCCCATCCACCCAGGGGGCCGGGCCCGTTCTCCTGGGGCCCGGGCCCTGTCCACCTGGGGCCCCAGGCCGACCCCTCACCCGAGGTGTCGCAGTGGGCATTTCTCTAAGCGGGCTCGTCGC